>NW_019268532.1:2136327-2246062 GCF_002738365.1 Cucurbita moschata
CCTCCCCCCCCCCAAGAAATCACTCCTGGTTCACCAATCTAGTTGGTTTCTCTTTTTCTTGTTCCCTGATAATGTTTACTCCCAAGCCGAGAAGCATAAGAACGATAGAAAAAACATACTCCAAAGTTTTCTCAGTAAGGAGATGCTCCTGAGAACTATAGAAAGCGGTTTCTTATTCTTAGAAAGAAAAAGTAAAATTACAAAAACAGAGTAGAACTTACAAATCATCATCTTCCCTTGGCTTTTGAGATGAGTCCAGTGGCAACTTTTGTCCCTGAATAAACAAACAATATTTTAAACGCAAATTCAATCAAATTTGTTTAAGACTTCTGTTCATATAACATGAAGCTGATAAATAAGCTCTAGATTCATATACCTGAATTAAAGAATGGACATCAAGGTTTGACTTCTCATGTTTTCCCACGGCCTACAGATTATAAATAACAATTAGAACACTCTGAGGTATATCCAAGTGAAGACAGTTATAAGGTATAGAATCACATATCACCTTCAATGTCTCATCGTGAGTTTCAGAAGAATCCAAGAGCATCAATGGGACATTGCATCCATACTTGGCATTTAGGGACTGAAATTAAAATGGTAGCACCTATCAGCTAGTTATTAAGTAGACACAATGAGAATGGCTCACTTAGTTGCACTGGAGAAAAAACTGACCTCAATTTGCTCAAGAAATAAGTCAATGGGTGTTGAATCACCACAAACTTTGAGTGCAGATCTGCATAATAGACCATTTTCCAGTATTAGTATTGAACTTTCCAACGTTAAAATGATGGAATTGCACAAGCCAGACACATTTTCCAGTTAAGATATCAAACAAACCTGCTCATCCACCTTCCAGATTTATCATCGAGAAGGTTTAATGCCTAAAGAAAACATCATGAAATACAGTACAAGAAGAGCTGGTATGCTATAGCCAAATATCTATGGAGAATAATATAATTAACTTATACGATTTCATTTAGTGCAAGTTGCAATATTCTTTACAACCTATTACAGGATTAAAGATGATGTTAAATCCCAGAGTTGATTTAATGAAGAAAAGCAGGTGTGGTTCGTGAATCTTACTCCACCTGCAGTTTAAGCAGACTAAAATTGACACACCCATATTATAAGGTACAATAGAAAGATAATTTTGAAGATAAGAACAACGCAATCACTGTGAGTTCATCAATGTAAAAAATACAGAATAACTACATAAGCTTATATATACATTGTGTACATTTGAATCACAAAAACCATACAAATTTAATAAGTTCACTTAATTGAATATAGTTCAGGCACTAAGAATGATGCTTACTTGGGCCCATTAAAACCCATTGATGTGCCCAAAGCTCCATTGAACTTCAAAACAACGAGCTTGTCCAAAAGATTTTTAGTTTTTGCAATGTCTGCAACATAAGTAATATCGAATCATTAGACGTGATATCATTTCCATGCTGTAAAATTTTTTAAAATTGTGCAGCAAAAACTACATATTACCATCTGTCACTGTTGCCAAACTCTCATATGGAACAAGAAGCACTTCTTTCTTCAGAAAATCAATGCTTTTGGTCTGCTCCTCTACTTGATCCAGTTTCTCTCTTACAAATGATGCAAAAATAATGCAGAAAGTCTCAATTTTCATTAATCTAAGACTTCAAAGGAGTTTAAAAAATAACTGAAAATTGTACCTTGGTTGAGATTTGGGAAGGTCTTCTTTGACGGCAACTGCACTAGTAGAAGCCAAGCGCTTCTGTTCATAAAGGAAGGTCTTCGTTATCAAGTTACAGAACAAATAGATAAATTGAACTGAATCATTGGCCGGAATAGGATAAGCAATCCTCTTATAGATCTCCAATGGCATGCTCGAGTCCACAAGAGCCACAATCGGAATCTGCAATCTATCTGCTTCCATAATCACCGATGATTTCCTCTCCGTATCAATAACCACCAAACAATCGGGCGATTGAGTTGGTCCAAAACAGAGCCTCTTATGCCTCGACTTGAACTTCTTAGGACTTGCACTATTAGTGAGAATTCCACTCATCTTCCACAGTGCAGCGGCGCTAGGGCTATAGCATCCAATCTTCTTCGTCATTTCTTCAATAATTTCATCGAAAAGCCAATTGGTATTGACGAACATGAAACGCCCCTTCTGGCGGACCAATGAGCCAATGAAGTTCAAGGCATTGCGCATACAGATTAGGGTTTTATCGGAGTCGATAATGGCCATTCGATTGCGAAATCCATAGGTATATAACTTGAAATGGTGAGTGGCAGCTTGCCGGCCGACATGAGCTTTGGTGCTTAATAGCTTCTGAATCACAATGGAGTGAAGAGTCATCTTCGCCGGCGAGTGGTTTTCTTGGGACGGTGAACTTTTCTTCTCTCTGCCCACTCAGACAACCTCACACACCCATCGCCACCTTCCCCATCATCGGAATGTTGCTATCAATTGGCGCTGCACAGACGAACGCCAATTTTATGTATTTTAGGGTTTAAGGCTAAAAATTAAAAAATAATAATAATAATAATAAAAATTTGAAAATTATATTTACATTAAATTTATTTATTTTATTTTAGTACATTTAAAATAAAAGACCATTTATTTTTTTTATTTCGAATGTTTTTTCCATTTGAAAATAAAAAATTATTTTGTTACCTTGAAATTAAAATGATGTGTAGTTAAAAAATTAAGGCGTTCATCGTAAAATTTAAAAATTTAGCGATCGAGATCGATTTGTTCATTGAACAAGTAACTCATCGATCGGTTGATCGATCTATTCATTACAAAATTTACTTGTCAGTCGACAAGTGAGATAAAATTGTCTAGTTCAACCTTCTACATCTTCACGTACACGTGCAGCTCCCTCCCTCATCCTCTATCATTCTCTCTTGCTCGGCATTCAACACAGTCCTTTGCCATCTTTTTATATCGTCAACATAATCCCTCATCGTCGTCGTCGTGTCTTCCCTCACCTCCATTGCAGTCAACTCTCGCTCTTCCCTCTACTCCATTGATGATGCCCTCTTATCCGATCATCACGTCTTCCTTGGCTTCCATCGCTGTCATGCCATCTCTCATTTTTCCCCTCGATGATATCGTCTTCCTCCACTATCACACTTCCACAATTACCCTTATCTTTCAAAAATTCCAATATTACCCTTCACCTCTTTTAACCCTTTCAAAACTACCATTGGAACAGAAAATCATTACAATGTTGGACAAGTCAACTTGTGTAGACGTAATTCTTTAGAACTTATCTCAAACAAGCATTCTAATCACAATCACGTCGCTCCAGGTCATTACTTTATCACATTTTCGTCAAATATTCTAACAGATTTTTATTATAACAGTCTGTTTTTCCTCATTACGTACCGTTCTCAGCCTCACGATTTTAAAACGTCTCTGCTCGGAAAAAGTTTTCATGCCCTTATAAGGAATATTTCGTCTCTCTACAACCGATGTCGATCTCACAAACCCTAAAACCTATTCTAAATAAAGAGCAAAATATCTCAAATGATTATAATATATTTTTTTAATTAAAACAACAAAAATGATTTTTTTGAGGGAAAAAAATAATAAATAAATATATATAATTAGAAGGAGAAAGAAGCAAGTGTATCAGACGCGGAGGATGGTGCGTGTGAGGGACGATAAACGTGTAGAGAAAGTGATAAAAACAACCAATGAATGCAGCCGGACAGTAATCGCCACGTGTCCCCTCTTCGTTCCTTCTGGACCTCTCCTATACTGCCACGTGTCCCCTTCTCCTTCCCTTCTGGACTAGCCTTGCATATAAATAACAAACCCCCGTCAATTCCAAATTCCACATTTAGGGTTCCCAAGATGAAAACTTCCCATTGGATCAGCCTCTTTAATAAGACAGGTCAGCATTAAAATTATTTTTTATTAAAACTAATTATTTAATTTATTTATTTATTTATTGTTATTTTTTTAATCATAATCTAATGGATAAATGGTTATGATTTGGTGACAGACAGATCATCATCGGACAAAAACAAGGCTATTATGAATGCCTTGTCTCGCAAGTTAAACATTAACGAAGAGTACAAACAAGCCTTTAGAACCACCTCCTTCATTGAATTCACAACCACCAACAAAGACAATAACACGATATCATCGTCGTCGTCGTCGCTGCCGCCATCGCCACCGCCATGTCGGCTCGAACCAGACCAAAAGCTTCTCACCGAGATGTTTCGGAGCTGCAATGGCCGCCATGTCCACCCTCTTCTACTTGAATATTTCGAAGCCAGTTTTCAAGCTTTCAAAGCTTGCCAATTTCTCCTTCAAACTGTCCACCAAACTCGCATCAACCATGCCGCCGTCGAGCTGGCCACCACAATGGCCGACGACGACGACAATCAAAGCTCCGATAATAATGGAATGGTTTATAGGGAGCTGTTTCTGGGCTTACACGATATCCATTCCGAATTGCTTCGTAAACTCTCGTGTTTACGGAATACTCGAAGAAAGTTGAGGTAAGTTTAAGCTAATGGGTTATAGTAAATTTTAGAATTTTATAGATTAAACGTATAATTTAGTCTGTATTCTTAAATTAGGTTAAGACGTTTCGGGAAGAAAGTAGCCACGGGTTGTTTCGTGATATCGAACACGGCGGTTCTAGTCGCGCTACTAGTTTTGGCATTGCATAGTCTTGTCGGGATCGTGGCGATGCCGGGGTTGATCGTATGCTTCGTGGGTTCGTTGAAAAAGAAGAGGAGAGATCATAAGGGGATTCTACGACAAATGGAGATTGCGGCGAGGGCGACGTATATAACCATGAATGATTTGGACACGTTGAGTCGGATGGCGGTGAGGCTCGATGGCGAGGTGGAGCATCTGAGAGCGGTGGCCGGGATGTGGATGAGAAGCGGCGGAATGCGTGAGATATTGAAGGAGTTTATTGAAGAAGATGACGCCATTGTTGAGCAATTGAAGGAGCTTCAACAACATATATATTTGTGTTGTGTTACCATAAACAGGTCTAGAAGACTTGTTATGAATGAAATTGTGGGAGCTAAGGATTGAAGTGGTTCATGAATATTGGATTATGTGAATATTTTATCAATTTTTTTTTTTTTAATTTTTTTTAATTTTTTTTTGTTGTAATTAGAGAATTAGGAGAAAAAAAAATTAAATATATTAATATGTCGAAATAATACGAAGAAAGTTTTGACGGGTTTCTGATCTTCTTACTCAAATTTCAGATTAAATTTAATTTCTAACAATGACTCGAACATAAGACGAAATATTTGTGATAAAAAAAAATTTATAATAGTTCAAGTCCACTATTAGTAGATATTGTCCGTTTTAGCCCGTTATACGCGAGATCTCACAATCCACCCCCTCGAGGATCCAACGCCCTCACTGGCACACTGATCAATGTTTGACTTTAATACTATTTGCAACCGCCCCTCACTGGCACACTAATCAATGTCGGCTCTGATACTATTTGTAACCGTCCAAACTATGATCAATGTTGATACTATTTGTAACAGCCCCTCACGCACACTTACCAATGTTTGGCTATGATACTATTTGTAACCGCTCTAACACTGATCAGTGTCTGCTCTGATACTATTTGTAACAGCTCAAACACTGACTCTCATACTATTTGTAACCGTCCAAGCTCCCCAAACACTAGCTCTGATACTATTTGTAATGGCCTAAACCCTATAACCGATGTCTGGCTCTGATACTATTTGTAACAGCCCAAGCTCAGCCAAAACCCACCGTTAGTAGATATTATTCACTTTGGTCTATTACATATCATTTAAAACTCTGTCCGTTAAGTAGAGGTTTCCACACCCTTGTAAGAAATGTTTCATTCCCTTCTCCAACCAACGTGAGATATTATATAATTTCTTAAAGAATTTTATTGGTAGAGAGCTTATACAATTCAAATGTTCGGGTTTTGAATAAAATATTTTGCTAAAACTAAAAATATAATATCAAGTATATTATATATCTAATATATTTTAATCTCATTCAAACTTGACTTATATTATCTATTTAAATTATAACCGTTTAATGTGTAATTTATCTAATAATTCATTCACTAGTGGTACATTATTCTACTATAGATATGACTGTTACATCCAAGTCAATATTTCATGAGTTGTTCGTAATTACAATTAGGTCAAAAGCTCGTTTTGTCATTGTTATTACATCTTACACCTTAAGTATCCGTTGTCCTCTGACCAACAATCTTTTATATGATCTAATCATAAAATTCCGAGTAGAGTTTTGTCAAATTAAATTAAATTTTCTTATATTAGAAAAATAATGAACATAAAAATAAATAAAAAAAAAAACAATAAATAAATAAATTTACAGATTATTTATTGTTCGATGGGGATGGGAGAAAACAAGTTGGGCTGCTCCTGCCCACAATTTTAATTGATTTATCGGGAAAAGAAACGAGCAAAAAATAATTTATATATATATATATATATATAAAAATTATACTTTTATTATTTCTTTAATTTTTCATGAAATAATTAATTTAAAAATAATATTTTTTTTTATCAAGTTTAAAATTAAAAAAAAAGAAAAAAATAATTAAAAGTAAATCAGTAAGTATTTAATTTAAATTATATTATATTTTTTTATAGAAAAAAAACTTACTAAATTAAAGCTCACTTATTAAATACAATTTAACCCGATAGATTAAAAAAAAGTAATAATAATAAAATAAAACAGCGGTTATTTTATTTTATTTTATTTTGTATTCTGCATTTTTATCACAAGATTCATTGGAGCTGTCACGTGACTCATATGATTCGCTTCATAAATGCCACCTGTGAAATTTCTATAATAAATTCAGCCCGATTAAATTTTATTTCCTTTTTTTGGCTTTTTTAAGCTTTAAATAACCGGATTTTTTAAAATAATTATTTTAATTCTTATTATTATTTTATTAATACTCGTGTTAATTCGAGACAAGTAGATAACATGATCGTTTCATTAAAAGACAAAAGAATGTCTGAGATTATTAGGTGTCGAATTATGCGAGAAAAAAAAAAGTTTATAATAAAAATTGAAATGATAAATTATTATTATTTTTGGGTAAAGGAAATTATGATATTTATTGCTATCAAGGACTTCATTGATAAAGTCATGAAAAGATGAAAAAAAAAAGTAAATGAAATTTAACCACAAATTTTATTTTCCAATTCCAAAAATAAAAAATAAAATAATTTTAAATTGTAAATTTTTTAAATTAATATATAATAAAATTAAAAAAATTAAAGTAAATAAAAGAGATAAAAAAAAAAATTCCCATAATTAAATACATAATTCAAAAGCGCACACAATTCAAAGCTTCCAAAACCACTCCACACAATTAAAAAAAAAAATTTAATTTAAAATATTATCTGACCACCCGGCAGTTTAGCCGGACTTCTTCGCCGGCGCCGGCGATCCGACTCATCTTGACCATGGACTTCACAAACGCCTTCTCAAAGTGGCGTTGTTCATTGGCGAATTTAGACACCAAAGCCTTTGAATACGGCGTTGAAAGCAAAGATTGATCGGAAGAAAAAATGCTCCGCCCTTGAAGAAGCAGCTTGAAGTATGCATTGTCAAACACCGTGGTAGTTGAATCCATGGCGGACCCGGCGTTCTTCACCTTGTTGTGAGCTGGACATATGCTCCGGAGACTGGCCGCGAACGATGGTTGCAACAACGGGTCGATGTCGACGGTCGAGTTGAATTTGTGGATTCGGTTTTGGAATGACGAGCAATGAGCGAATCCTAACGTGTGTCCACCTAGAAATGCACCGTAACTTATCTGTTTAGAATAATCGATCGGGTTCGAATTTTTGATTTAGTGATGATTTAATATGACGTTTACCTGATAGAGCTACAAGATCTTGTATGGAAAGCCCTCGTTGAGAGAAGCTTTGTTGGAGTTGGGAGAAGTTGAATGTCGGAAAAGGCAATTGTATGGTTTCATTTGCTTTCGAGATTCTTCCGTCTTTTCTTCCTTTCGGGACTTCCCAATGAGGACCTCCCGACTGATTCCAATAACAAAACGTTTATTCATTCCACCCGACAAGTAAAAACAAAAAAAACGTTAAGTATTGAATAACGAATTACCACAACAACAGCATCTCGAGCAGCGAGAGCTAGGATATCAGCACAAGAAACAACACCAGGGCAAGCAGATTCAATAGCCTTCTTAGCCTTATCAATGACATAAAAAGCATGTAACGATATATTAGGAGGGCCGTCTTTTTCCGCCTTGTTCTTCCCCTTTGAGTCGAGAAGCACAGACCCATCACAACCCTTCAACACAAAAACAAAATGTCTCGTAACATCAAAATTCATACGAACTACAGTGAATTAACCGACCCGTTTAACCATTTGCTTACTCTAATGAAACAGTCGTGGAAGTGCATTCGGAGAAGTGCGGCAGGAACCGTCTTATCGTTGACGGTGGCTAGGTGGACTTCTCGGGCGACGATGGACTCGAGATTAGGGCATGTGTGGTCGTAATAGCGGTAGGTCAAGGCATCGAGAGACGGAAAGAGGGAAGAAAAGAGGAGAAGAAAGGTGAAGAAGAGAGACATGGTTGTAATGGTAGAAAGGGTTGGAGATGAGAGTATTTATATGTATGGAAAAGGGAAGTGAAAAGAGTGGTTATGGAGAGGGAGAAGGTTGTTGGAATATTTGGTGATCCAAAACCACTCGTCGTATTAAAGCAAATTGCTTCGTCTTTTTCTTGAATCGAGATCGCAATGACTTCTACTCTACCATTTACCATTCAATCACGACCCCGTCGATTAACCCTTCTCTTGATCTCAAAGGGAGTGGAAGAGAACCATCCACCCGAGTCTTCTCGTGACGTAATACAGAAATTCATGCTAACACAAACCCTATGACTCAATCAATATACGACCCGTCACTTACATATACAACATAAACACGATTAACGTCAAAACATTCATTTTTTCGGGATTAATTTTAGAATTTAATTTGATAAAATATATTATTTAAAAAAAGGTCGATGAATCTCCGTGATTGGCGTACCTGATCCCTTGATGTAAAAGCAACCAATATATATCATAATAAATAAATAATTATTTAAATTATAAATAAATAAATAAAGTGAAGGGAAGGGGAGTCGTTAAGTGGTCAATAATCACTTTATAACGACTCCTCAATTTCAAAGACCAAATTCATTATTCATAACTAATTATCAATAATTGGATAATTGATATTATTAAAGTTGGCTTTTTTATTTTTATTTTTATTTTTATTTTATTTATTAATGTGATAACCTATGATTGACACGATAATATTCAAGGTGTAAATATATATACAACATGTGGTCGGGGAAGTGATAAAGTGAAGCGGTAGAAGTGCAATAAACGACAATCATTATTCATAACTAATTAAATAACGTTGGGACAGGATAACTTTCCTCATTTCCTTCCTAAACTCCGATCCCATGACATGGTTCTGATACAATGTTAGATGAACACTGACTCTCCCCAATGATTTGAGCATAAGCTCTTATGGTTTTGTTTTGGGGTTTCCCAAAATTCCTCGTACCGATAAGGAGAGTATTCTTTGATTATAAATCTATGATTATTCCCTAAATTAGCCGACGTGGGACTTTCAGAGGTTCAGTACAATAGGTAGCATGCGTTTTCGTTTTGACTCCCGAGTTAGAACGGAAAAACAGGCTTTTTACTGACGAGAAAGGGTCGAACAAAAAAACAATTTAAGCCGAGAAAACAAAGCTTCTATTTATATATATATATATTATATAACTTTTTATAGTAATAACGTTACAAATTGACTTTAAAACACTTATAGAGTAATTAAACATCTGAAAGTTGTGAAGCGACCGCTTGGTGGCGGGCTGACATTAAGGTGGCGGGCTGCTTCCGTAGCTTTAAAAAAAGACCCCACTTGGCTCGCCTCTGCCAATCCGACCACCGCAATCAGCTGAATTGGACACTGCTCCCAAACGTTTGCCCAAACCTCCAGCTCGAAGGGACAACGTTGTTGAACACTTGTGTCTGCCCGTCGGTCGTGGTCACCTTGAACGACAGAGTTTGCCCATTTAGATACGAATTCGACTGCCAATTCATGCCCCAATTCCTCGACATCGCCATCCATTGGCTTGATTTCGAGCCCTTGATTGACACCGCTTGGATGTCCCCAGCTCCTCCCACGTTGCTTATCAAAACCAGCTCAAAATAGTCTCGTCCGTTCACTGTGAACCTCACCCCTCCTTTCTTTACACAAGGAACTCTGTAGAATTTAATCCATCAGTTCAATTACTTTTAACCGTGAAATTCTCTATTTATAATCATTTATAAAATCAAATAAATCATAAAGAAAATGAAAAGAGCAATAAATGGATACAAGATATTTATCTGTAATCAAATGAAAAATATTCAAATCATACAAGATATTTACCTATAATCAAACGACAAATATGATATTTATGGTAATAGCAATGAAAAAGCTAAATATCTCAATCATATAAGATATTTGTCTTTAATCAAATGAAAAATCTGATAATATGATATTTATGATAAACCATAATAGAAGCTAAATATCTCCGTCATACGAGATATTTGTACAAATATGATACCTATGGTAAACTCAAGGCTAAATATCTTCGATTATACAAGATATTTGACGGTAATAAATGGTCAAATATGATATATATGTTAAATTATAATTCACGACAAAATATGAGTTTTTTTGTTACCTTTGGTAGAGGACGGGGATGATTCCGCCTCGGTAAATGCCGATCTTTTCCCAAGCGGGTTGGGCCATGTCGAAGTGCTTAAGCGGAGGGTTGCACCATCCGCCGTTGTTGTTGGGGAGAGCGAAGTTTGGTGGGCAGAAATTGGTGGCTGTTACGGTCACCGACGCCCCTTTCACGCACCAACGGGGATCGGTCTTGTAATCGCACGTTATCTTGATGCACTGCCCGCAGGATGCTCCGTCGTTGAACAGGGCGGTGCTCAGCGCTGCCGTGCTTGTCCCGTAACCGGTGTCGTACAAGTTCCCATACCCACAAGCTCCTCCTGCAACGGTCAACAAAATGGTTTGGCCGGCGACAAAATTAGTGAACGGAAAATTTGTTATATTATATATATTTATTTGCTTATTTTTTAATATTAAAATTAATTTTTAAAAATTAGGATTATAATATTATATATTTTTTATTTACTAAATATTATTAAATTTATTAGGGTGAAAAATATAAATTATCTATTAATTTTTTTAAAAAAATGAAAAAAAGAAAAAAAATTAAATAATAGTTACACATGGATGTTGGTACGTGACATCCCAAATTAACTGGGAGAGGAGAACAAAATAACTTACCGACACAACCCGAAAGGGAAACCCAAAATGAATCATATTTGCTACTAGTGGACTTTGACTTTTACAAATGGTATTAGAATCCAAACACCAGTCAATGTGCCAGCAAGGAGGCTGAGAGGTAGATACAAGGATGTGTACCAGCATCGAGGTTGAGCCCCTACCCCAAAAGGCTGTAGACACAAGGTTGTATGCCAAGTGGCTGAGCCCTAAAGGAATGTGCCAACAAGAATGCTGGCAAGAAGGAAACTGGACCCTAAAAGGAGGTGGTCACAAGGCTGGGCCAGACTAAGTCCCAAAGGGAGGTGGACACAAGGTGATGTGCCAGCAAGGAGACTAAGCTCCAAAGGGAAGATGTGCCAGCAAGGAGACTGAGCCTCCAAAGGAAGTGGATACAAGGCGGTGTTCAAGCAAGGACGTTGGCCCCGAAAGAAGATGGATTGGGGGTCCCACGTCGATTGGAAAAGGGAAAATTCAATTTTCACATAAACTTTTAATTTTTAAACTTCTATTTTAAGACCACAAATAATTATACAACGTATATTCAACCAAAAAATTTATAAATAACGAAAAACAAAAACATTACGAAAGGAATTCGTTTACTTACCCATTGTCCCCGACGCATCGCTACCGCCATAGAACGTAGCATGAGCGGGATACCATCCCGACGCACTAAAACCATCGGCAGCAAAGAGGAAGTTGCAGAGAACGAGAGAGAAAGCGAAAGCGAAAGAAAGTTTGGCCATTAATGGCAATGAAGAAGAAGGAAGAAGATGAAGAAGAAAGGGTTGGCATTGAATTGAGAAGGAGAGGCAGTGTTAAATAAGAACACAAAATCAGCCATCCAACAACCTCACATGTGACCTCTGCAGCTCACAACCAAATTGTTGTTTCAATTTTTTTATACTTTAAAAATTATAAACTTCAGTTGCTCAACTTTGAATAATCCTTTTCAGATTTTCACAATTTTTTATATATTGTTTTTATTTGACTTCGATCCGTTTAAACAACGTAACATGATATGTTTATTTCTTATGATCCACCGTCGTCTAAAATAGTGAACAACAAGCAAATATAGTTCGACCGTTACAGATTAAATAAAATATGTTAAATTTATAAGTTTAGTCATCAAATACTGAATCCAAATTCTGAATTATGACTTCTGTGTTGTAAAATTATTTGATATTTTGAAGTTTAGACACTAAATTAATAAAAATACTTACAAATTTTTAAAATTTTCAATAATAACTTACCTTCGGGAGAAGTTAAAAAAATATTTTTAAAATATTTTGTTTTAAAAATACTCTTGCAAGTTTCATTAATGTTTTTGAATTTTTTTAAAACGTTAGGTATGGCTTAGTTAGTTATTCTCGCAATTCATATAAGATTCGAACCAGGGGGTTGGGTTAGGTCTCTGAAAGCATGGTTCTTGCCTCCCTCCTTGGAGCTCGTCCATTCTTTGGGTAATCCCTTGCTCTCAAGTTCGAGTGTTTGCTTGTCGCTTAGGCCGGTGAGTGAGATTTCTGCTCATTGCAGTCACCCCATGGTTCTTCGCACCTAGATAGTAACAGGGCCATTGATCAGATAAACCCCCTATGACCCACGACTCAAAATGAGCCTTAAGATTGAAATTTCAAGAGTGAGCATTAGTACCATTGGTTATAAAAAAAAATAAAAAAAATAAAAAAGTTTTTATTGTCAATATATGAACGAAAACCATATCGACTAGTTATAGATAATTTTTCTTTTTAACGTTATATTTGAAAGTTCATAAGTGTTTTTTTTTTATAAATATGATACTAATAGTAATGGTATTTTTAAACTTAAAAAAAATATATATATTTCTCTGCTCGTTTTCTAAAATCTTCTCTTAAAATCGAGGTCAGAGGCTCGAGCATACGTTGCTTGGTCGTAGGCGACACAAGAACGAACTGACTTTGCTCACTTGTCGTTGGAAAGTGAGTGCCGCACAATCGTAAGTCTGCTACCATCAAAAGTGGGATTGTGACAAGTGGTATTCTTAAATAAATTTAAGGGTATCAATGAAGATTATTTTAAAAAAAAAATTAATGATTTTCATCTAATTAATTTTTTTTAAAAGAAATTACTAAAACTTTTAAAAATTTAAGAATTTTTTTTAGCTAAAATAGTTTAACTTTCTCATTAAAAGAACTAAAAAACTAAGAATATACACATATATATATATACACACATATATATATATATATATATATACATATATATTGTAAGCCTAATTAATTTAATATAATTCCCACGTTGTGTTAGCTCTTACAGCCTAACTCACATGGCCTCAAAAGAGATGTGAATATATGAAACTCTACCCCACAATTTATTTATTTATTTTTATTTCTAAGGATTTTTATTTTTTAAAATAAAAATTTTTATTTTTTATTTATAAATATTAGAATTATTTTTTTTAAAAAAAATTTCCTTTTCATACAACATGTTTTATGGACAATCCCACATGATTTTAAATTATTGGATGTGATTCAATATGAACTCTATTTTAAATTATTATATCTCAATTATATATATTTTTAGCTCCCAAAAACTTAAATGAAAAAAAAAATTAAATAACTACATTTTAAAAAAATAGTTAAAATTAAATAAACAAAATTTGTGCTTTCTACGGGTTGTTATTTATTTTAGTTTTGAATATCTCACTAAATTAAAAATAAAATAAAATAAAATAATTATAAAAAAAAAAAAAACCGAGACGGATTTTTTTTTTTATAAAAAAAAATCAAATAAATAATTAGTTGAAGTGTATAATAACATTAAAAAAGAGTTTTAAAAATACCTAAAAATATTTTAAATTTTTATAGATTTCATCAACGTTAAAAAAAATTTAAATTTTTTCTTAAACTAAACAAATGACATTAATTTTGGACGAAATAATTAATATTTTATTTAAAAATTCCTCTTAAATTTTTAAAAGAGTTTTAAAAAAAAAATTAAAAATACTCTCACCGTGCCATGTTAAAAAAATATTAAAAAATTTGGAGATAATCTACGAGGTGTTGATAGACAATTTTTATTGTTATTTTGACGACAAGATTTTTCTTGAATAAACATTTTTATACAGATAAATGATGTTAATACTAAAAAAATTTCATGAATATTTTTAAAAAATACAGTACTAAAGTTGAGGGATACTAATGAAACTTTGTAAAACGTACCAATATTTTTGAAACACGGTTAAAAATGTGAAAAAATTCTTGAAATAAAATATTAACCGTTACCCGGTGAGAATATATATATATAAATTATATGTATGTGGGAAAAATAGAAGAAAAAAGGGAAATTAATTAAGTTAATTAATGAAGATTAGCATGTGAGTGAGGATCCAAACAGGACAAAATATTTAAACAAAAATTACTCATATATGCCAACCACATATCATATGCTCTCTTGTAGAAGATCACAAAAGGGCCCTTTTAGGTTTATTAGAGGCTAAATCGATAAAAATACCCGTTTTAAATTTTAAAAAATTTCAATAATACACTTCAATTTGAAAGTAATTATTGACGTTTTTGTGTTTTGTTGATACCACTCGTCACAATCGCACTTTTAATCATATTTCGAGTATAGTAGATGCTATCACACGTGCAATCATACTCAATTCGATGGAATTGTTTGATCTTAAAGGAGATCTTCTATAATTTCGCACGTGAGAGGTTATTTCTTGGTTTCGTCCGGTCATTAATAACTTGATTATTTTAAGATAATAGTAGATAGAAACAACGCTCGTAAAAAGTTCTCTTGAAACCAAGAAATATAGGCCTACTTGCCATCCACACCAGAATAACTGAAGTTTTCCGAAAAAACCTGCTAGTAGAGGAAGACCTAAGGATAAGAGAGAGCTAAAGAGGATCTTTTGTGCGACACTCATTTCCCAACAACAAGTGAGTTAAGTCAATTTGTTTTTATGTCGTCTACAGCTAAGCAACGTATGCACGAGCCTCTGACCTCGGTTTAGGAAAAAAAATTTAGAAAACGGAACAGAGAGATCTCGAAAATAAGTTTGAAAGCAAGATAGCATGAAAAAAAAGGCAACAACAACCGCTTACATTATAGCAACCAACTGATTAGCTTAAAAATTAAGATAGAACTTTATATGTATTTGACTTTTTTTTTTTTTTTCAAAAATGGTGTAACTCATAATTATTTTAAAAAATCTTTTTATATCTTATCCACCGCCAAAATAAATATTTAATTTATCTCAATCTAATCCCATAATTTATATATAAAAAAAAACCATTTTTTTCTCAATAAATTTTATATTGCAAGGGGTAGAAATTCCACGAGCAAGCTTACTACTACCAGATATTGTCTTCTTTGAGTTTTTTAATCTAGACCTACCGTTAACAGATGTTGTCCTCTTTGAGTTTTTTCTTTCGGGCCTTCCCTTAAAGCTTTAAAACGCGTCTGTTAGGAGAAGGTTTCCACACCCTTATAAATGACGTTTTGTTCTCCTCCCGAATCAATGTGGGACATGAGAGAGAGAAACAGATTAAAATAAGAATATTTTAAGATATAAATATAAAATTGAAATAATAAAAAAATTCAACCACCAAAATACAATTTCAAAGCAAAATTATATTAAATAATGAATATAATAAAAAGGTTTAATGTGTAATTTAAGCAAGAAATTTAAGATGGGAATCATAAAGAAAAGGGAGAAAATGATTGAAACAGTATCATGCACATGGCAAAGGAATAATACAAGAGTTATTATCACTTTTTAATTAATTAATTAATTTTTTTAAGTCTTTGGTAGTTAACATGGTTTGCTAATTAATGAGATACATTGCTTGTAATAACAGTTATTAAGGGCAAAATATGTGCACATGGTTTCTTCCTCCAAACCGTTTTAAAAATAAAATTAGTCATTAATTTCGGGGTTTGACTTTTTTTAGTTGGAGTATATATAATAATTATATAAACAAGTAGATTGGTGGGAAAACTAGTTTGACTTTACGGATCGTACATGTTAGGACAATTAATTCTACTTTGATACAATAAGTACGTTGTGGGTTGGTTGATTCAAGTGCAAGCCAACGAGCGCGACACTCGAGGTAGACTGAAAGGCTGAAAAGACTCAGATTGACGAAAAAGGTAAAAGATGTTTACCGAGTGTTAGATTCAAGTCATGGAGCATGTGGGCTATTTTGAAGGAAAAAGGTAGGCATCAGCGGAAGTTAAATATCACTTTTTTGTGTAAAGGTTGATCGAGTCGATCTTAGAGTACTATGAAATTGATTTAGAACCTCGAACCTAACTGGTAGATCTGCATGTTAGTATTGGAGGAAGTTGGGCAGAGTACCACTTATGCAAGAGTTTTTTTGTGAACGGAATAATAAGTCCCATTCTAATGGCCTCGTCAAATCTTATGGTACAACATGGATCAATGCCACGATTTTGAGGAAGGCAAGGAAAGTGAAAGGGACTATAGCCTCTCCGATGAAGATGTCTCAGTTGTGTATATGGACAAGCTCCCTCTCTTGCCTGAAAGAGGTGAAACGAACGCTCACCAAGAGGTCATCGTCACTATGAAGGCTAAGAAGCCTCGAAAGATGTTGACTCGAAATTGCAGCTCCACAAGCAAGATAGCCACCCTCTAATCCTAGATGACTTAGTTCATAGCTTACATGGAGGTCGGCTCATGTCATGACCTATCAACACGATAATACCTCTAGTTAAGACAAGTCTTCCATCGCTTGTGACCCTCGTAAAAGGAAGGAGAAGACCTTTTGCGTGATTTTTCTTTTTCTTTTTTATTTCAACTAAAAAGAACTCAAATCAATAGAAATCCAGCCCAAATTACATTTTTGTAGTAAAGATCTTTGTCACCAAAATGTGACTATACTAGTATCTTCGACGCCCTTGACTGAACAAGTATATTGCGAAAATGAGTAGACTCTAGAGCTCTTTACCATTGCTCGTTATCTAAGAATTTCTCGTGACCTTCATATCTCTATAACATACAAGATTCTCATTTCAACCCAAAACTAGCTTTGGTTTTACTTTTTGAATTCTTCCTTCTAATCAAATCGAAATAAGATTAAATTTGATTACATGAAAATCAAATTTATTTACTTTATCTATATTATAAATATGGGAGGTGGGATCCTTTATTTAGTTTTCATTCACAGCTAAAAAATATTTATCTTATGAGAGTTAAGAGAAAGAGGAAGCAAGAAAGATAAGGTTGTATCTCGACGTTCCTGTTTTACATCTTTCGAGACCGATTCTCCCTAGTTTAGGGTAATAACATTTCGACATCCACATGAAACCGACAAACAAACCGAAAACGAAGTAAGTTAATCGGTTTGCAATTTCTCAGTCTGTTTTGGTCTTTCATAGACCAACAGACCATTGCATCGCATCCACATGCTTAAGAAGCTCAACTCAGCCACACTACGCCTATCCCAATCTCCATTCAACCTCCCTCATCCAACATATGGTAGCACACATTTCACTCTATTTTTCTAAACAGTTCATCCAAAGATTTGAGAACGTGGGACATCACAATCCACTCCTTTTGGATCCAGCGTCCTCGCTGGCACTCCTTCCTTTTTCCTTCCTTCCGCCACCAAATTCACCCCTCTTCAGGACCCAGCGTCCTTACTAGCACATCGTCTCGTGTCTACCCCCTTTGGGGAACAATGAGAAGGCTGGCACATCATCCGGTGTCTGGCTTTGATATCATTTGTAACAACCCAGATCCACCGCTAGCAAATATTGTCCTCCTTGGACTTTCTCTTTCGAGCCCCTCAAGGCTTTAAAATGCGTATGTTAGGGGAAGGTTTCCTCATCCTTGTAAAGGGTGTTTTTGTTCTCCTCTCCCAACCAACCAACCAACGTGGGACATCACATCAACCGTTTTTCTATTTAAGTTCATCCAAAGATTTGAACACAAGAGGTCTGGTAGTTATTACTCAGAGCCCTTGGGCCTTAGCCAATGGAGTTGCCCCTTGGGCGCTATCTCTCATCTCACTCTCATCAAATTGAAAGATAAAACCAAAAGAACTAACCGGAGGATCAGTTCGGTCGGCTCAGTTTTGCACGAAAGCTTTCAGTCAGCTCGATTTTGATTTCTTGAGATATTCAAGGTCTGTACCATGAGATGGAGAGTGAAAGAAGAAGAAAGAGCAGCTGGGTGAATAAAAAAGCCCCATATGAAATAACTATGACAGTGAGATGTATTTTTTTCTTACAAACAGGGAAGATCATTGAAAAGCAACAACACAACATATGCAGTGAATATTTCACAAGGAAGAGTCATTTATTGCATAACCAATCTAGACTATAGCTTACCTTCTTCCGGGAGAATGGGTTATCACATAAATGAAAAGTGCGTATACCTTCCAAGATTAGAGGTTTTCCATCTGCAAACCATATAGATATATATATAGTAATTAAAGATGTGTGGCCACGAAGATGAAGTGTTTTTGTAGACCGAATGATTTATAGCGAGAGATGCTGAGACCATGATCTCTTCTTTTTCTTGATCAAAGGATCAATCAACTTTCTCCATCCAGTGAAATTTAGGGGAGACCCTTGATCAGGAGCTAGGAATCCATTTATAAAGAAAAAAGGTGTTCCATAGACTCCTCTTGAGGTGCTAAACTGCAAGATGAAAGAGAGAGTTCAAAATGAATGACGCATGCAGCAAAGAAAACAAAGCTGTGGAGGGAAATGGTAAGATTCCACGTCGATTGGAGAGGAGAATGAGTGTCAGCGAAGACGTTGGGCCCCAAAGGAAAGTGGATTGTGAGATTCCACGTCAATTGGAGAGAGGAACGAAACAATCTTTATAAGGGTGTGGAAACCTTTCCCCAACTGACGCGTTTTAAAATTTTGAAGGGGAAATCCATAAGGGAAAACCCAAATAGGACAATATCTGTTAGTGGTGCAGACGCGTTTTAAAATGGAAGCCTAGAAAGGAAAGCCCAAAGAGAACAATATCTGCTAACGGTAGATTTGGGCCGTTATAGAAATGAACAAACCTAAATCTATTGCATTTTACATGTCTGTTATAACATAACTATATATATCTTTACAATAACCCAAAAGTTGAAGCGTGATACCATCGTACCTTAAAAGAAACACGCGTCAAAAGATCCGTGTCCCTGTCATTGAAGCCAGCTACTAGAGCGTTTTTGTAGGACTCCCCCAGTACTTTCACTCCAAACTTCACAATGTTATCCACAACAGAAGCCCTTGACAAGTAGCGAGTTTCAGCGTTGTAAAACTGCTTCTGTTAATTAGAAATGCAATCATTTAGTCTTCATGAAAGTCTTGACTGTATAAAATACTAAGTTGTCTAGTCATTTTGAGGTTCATGAGTTCAGTTTTACATTTATCATTCAGAAACCTTTCATTACTAATAATACAAATAAATAAGTCCAATTTTAAAGAAAACATGTTTGAGGGAGTTGTGTTTTAAAAGTGTTCTTCCTATAAAATGATCACCCTGTATTACAAGTCTTGAAAATTTTGAAAATTAAAACTCAAAAACAATCCACCAAACAAGCCTATGTTCTACTGAGATTTTAAAAATGGAACCCAGAAAAAATATATACATAGACAGTTTGAAGGAAAGGACCATTTACTTGCTAATTTAAAAAAATATAAGCTCTAATTCCCTAGTTCACTGTTGGATGATGAAAGTCCCACATTGACTAATTTAGGGAATGATCATGGATTTATAAACAAAGAATACTCTCTCCATTGGTTTGAGGCCTTTTGGGGAAGCCCAAAGCAAAGCCATGAGAGCTTATGCTCAAAGTGGACAATATCATACCATTGTGGAGAGTCGTGTTCATCTAACATGGTATCAGAGCCGTGCCCTAAACTTAGTCGTGCCAATAGATTGGTAAATCCTCAAATATCGAACAAAGGACTTCAAAAGAAAAGGAGTCAAGCCTCCTCGAAGGCAGTCAAAAATGACCAAGACTCCAAAGGAATCGAGACTCAATTAAGGGGAGACGCATTTTGTCCGAGGGGAGGTGTTGGATGATGAAAGTCCCACATCGGCTAATTTAGGGAATGATCATGAGTTTATAAACAAAGAATACTTTCTCCATTGGTTTGAGGCCTTTTGGGGAAGCCCAAAGCAAAGCCATGAGAGCTTATGCTCAAAGTGGCATTTTGTCCGAGGGGAGGTGTTGGATGATGAAAGTCCCACATCGGCTAATTTAGGGAATGATCATGAGTTTATAAACAAAGAATACTTTCTCCATTGGTTTGAGGCCTTTTGGGGAAGCCCAAAGCAAAGCCATGAGAGCTTATGCTCAAAGTGGGTGTTCATCTAACCTTCACAACTGGAAAACAACTAAGAAATTGATCGGAAAAGAAAGCATGAGCTTTAAAGAAAGAACTAGGAGAGAAGTGAGCAATGATTCCTGAATTGAACAAAACAACAACCTGTTGCCCGAAGAATGCTTCCAACAATGTGAATGTAGCAGAGGGATTCACCAAATCTACAATATGTAAAGCGCGAGATGCAGCATATGCATTGTCATGATAACTGCAATCCAAGAAAAAATAAACTATCAGAATTCACCGCTCTTGAATCCACGACAAAAGATATTGAGATCAAAGTAATCTTAAACATAGTAACTCATTAAACGTTCTTAGAGCCAATACTATAGCCAATAGATTAATTCACAAAACAGTATAAAACCAGCCTCGTTCAAATATTCAAAACGAACCAATCGTCAACATGCATAATCAGAATCACGTTAGGGAAAATTTCTCTAATTATTTACAATTGCAATTGAATCGTTAACTGGCTTGGCTACCCACTCCTGTGAAAAATTTAGACAAGTTCATTCTCTTCAAACAAAAATCCCACTACAAACCATCAAATTTTTAAAGTGACAAAGTAAAGAAGCAACAGTGAAGTTCGTAACTACTTCCGACTGAATCAACCCTCGGAACACAAAACGAAAACAGAATCTACTACGATCATCCATTTTCCAATTTCATATACACGAACAAAAATTTCTCAGCAACAAAACAGAGCAATCAACGAAAATCATCCACAGAAACGCATAACAGAGCGATCAATTATACTCACGGTAGAGGAAGCAGGTGAATGACGAGATGAACACGAGAACCGTAATAATCGAGAGCTTTTTTCAGAGGCGGCCAAGAATCACGGCTGTCAGGGCAAACCGGATCGTAAAACGCTTCGATACGGATGGTATTCAAGTCCCCCGAGTGATTTCCGTACACGAATCCGTCGAATTTTGCAGGTGGGAGACTCTGAGCATGAGCATTCAAATGAAAGAAGAAGAAGAAGAAGAAAGAAACTGCAATTGATTGAAGCGTTGAGCAACTGGATTTTGGCTTCTCCATTTTTTATCTTACGATGGAGCTTCGTTTATCCCGGAAGAGAGCTGCTGCTTTTGGCAGCAAAGTTACTGTTGGTCTATATATATATCATAGACGACTTGGGAAAGTTTATTATTATTATTATTATTATTATTATTATTACTATTTTAGAGCGAATATTTAAATTATAGAAAAATTTAGAGTAATTTACACCAATTTTGGTCAATAATTCTATTAAAAAAATTAATATCGCACGTAAATTTTTATACTTTACATTTATTATATTAAAAAATATTTTATATGATCAAAATTTTTGGAGCCTCACCATCATTTTATTTTTTTTCCTTAATTTAATTTAATGGAATTATATATGATATTTATATTAATTTTTTTTAAGACGGGAGAGTAAACCTATAGTAAATATAAAAAATAGAGATTTTCACGGACTTGAATCTCAAATAGCTATCAAAGATACTGTATTCTCGGAGTTTTAAAGTCAAGAAATCCTACCCATTAACAAATAATGTTTTAGAGGTAGCTACTTGATTTCGATCGAATAGCAAATAATTAATCGAAGAAAAGTTGACCATCAACCTCAAATAATTAATTGAAGAAAAGTTGACCATCAACTTCAAAAGGCAAGAAAGAAAAAGGAGTGGCAATACTATTTCTATGTGCTCGTGACCATATATATCTTATCATATATTTTAAATTTTATTGATTTATAATGTGCTCGAGTGGACTTAGTCCATATACTCCATCTATTGACAGGCGAACGAATGGAATTTGATTGTCGGTTTGCTTTAGAAAGTAAAAGCCGGGTTTTATCTGAAAGAAGTAGAATTTCCGAGAAACTCTTCGATTTCTTTCCGTTTCTGGACAAACCCGGAAGAATATTAAGTAGTAATTTAATCCCTTTTCATATTATAGTAATGAAATGGGTTCACTATTTTATTCAAATAGGGTTTAAGCCATAAAGTGGCTGCCTTAGATTTCTTCTTAAAGTAGTTGCTTGAGAGAATGTAAACCAGCTTTCCATAATAACACTAGCAAGGAGACAGTTTAAAGGGCAATTTAAAGTGATTAAAAGGAAGATTCTTAGGTTACAAAGTCAAGTTACGTTCAAAATCTAAACAAACAACAATGATAATATGAATGTAAAACTGTGCCACAAGAAAGATAGATGTTTTTTCGATAATAATCTTGGTCTTTTCGAAGATATAAGAATATATAAATGCAACGATCGAACTTTTTCTTTTAAAAATTAGACCGTTATTGCATGTATGTCATAACTAAATCAAGTGAAAAGATATCTACAATCGTTTTATCTTTAAAATTGTCACGGACTTAAATAAGCATAGACTTCGAAAACATAGTTGACACAAGGGTTATCATGCTCCTAAAGAGAAGTTGGTGCTACTAGTTGTTAATGAACAAGTATAACGGCTCAAGCTCACTACTAGCATATATTGTCTTCTTTGGACTTTTCCCTCTCAAGCTTGCCCTCAAAAATTTTTAAAACGCATTTACTAGAGAGAGGATTCCACACCCTTATAAAGAATGTTTCATTCTCCTCCCCAACCAATGTGAGATCTCACATCCCCCCCTTCGGGGTCCTGTGTCCTTTCTGGCACACCGCCTCTTGTCCACCCTCTTCGGAACTCAACCTCCTCACTAGCACATCGTCCGGTGTCTAGCTCTGATACCATTTTAAAAACCTTGAGGAGAAGCCCGAAAGGGAAAGCGCAAAGAGGACAATATCTACTAGCAGTGGGCTTCGGCCGTCACAATTAATGTGCCCTATCTACAAAGAACTACAAATCCTTCCTCCATCTCATCATTACTTACCCATTTCCCAATCATTTTGGAAGTCTATTCTCATAACCGCACCTAGCACAGCCAGAAGACATGATCACACTACTTGGAAGTAGTCCTCATTGGTCACCCTTTAAACAAGGAAAAGGAAGTCTTTACGGAATTGTTTTATCAAAGCCTTTCTTTGGCTTATATGGTCGGAATTGTCTTATGGAATTGTATATTTGAAGACAAATCCGCCATTTTCATGGTTTTTGTAATCATTCAATATATATTATATTATGTCTCTCGTTGTGAGATCCCACCTCGATTGGGGAGGAGAACGAAGCATTTTTTATAAGAGACCTCTAATGCATTTTAAAAGACTTTGAGGGAAAACTCGGAAGGAAAACCCCAAAACCCCCCAAAGAGAACAATATCTGCTAGCGGTGGGCTTGGGTTGTTACACTCTCGATCCAAATTTTCCCCTCTCTCTAACTCCTACAACCTCAACCTCACATCTCTTATTGTCCATTGGAAGTAATCTTTTTGTACTTCCTTCAGCAAATAGTTTGCCTTCTTTTGTAATTTCATCCTATGAATGAAATGCCGGAATCCATGTTTCTCATAAAAATAAAAAGTAAATCCTTTTATAATGTACCTATGTTCTGTCAACACTTCGATAGCATTTAGGTTGTTCACAATACAGTTAAGTAGAACCAGGAATCACCACATTAAATACAAATATAGAAGCAATCATCTAAAAGGATGAGAAATTTGCAATTCGCTACATGGATCTAGCAGATTATTCTCACAGACAATCTTTTAGGATCTGATGTTAAAAAAAGTTCAGATATTTATCAATAAACTGGCAGGATATTGAGTAATACAGAAACAAAAACTATAAATTGTACCAACTTCAAGAGACGATCCTTGCAGACTCTCCCACAGCATCCTCCATTCTAGAATACCATTCGCCAACTCTTGTATTCTCTACCATATCTATTCCAGATTGAAGGTGTCGGATTGGTCTCAAGACACCGAAGACGGCAAGATCAGCTAAATTAGGATTTGGTCCACCTATCGAGAGACAAATTCGTCGTAAAATTGAACTGTTTTTCTCAAATACCGTTAGCTTAAACCTAAATAACCGAACAGAATCGTGAATGAAGTTAAGCATACCAAGAAACTGACGGTCTTTCAGTGCTTCCACCCATGTTTCTGCAGCTCCATATAAGGCCTTTCGTTCATCAGTGATGTTATGTTTCTCTTTCAATTTCTTGGAAACAAAATACATGGCTGTAGCCCCGCCATACTTGGCTATTATCCTTTGAGTGAAACTAAAATTTCCTGCACCATATTAAAGTTATACAGACAAGTCAGGAGCTCATGAATATATGCGATTGCTTCCACAACATGAACAACAAAAAATCATGTTGAGGATGTTTTCTTATGAATATAATAATTGGAATAAGGTAATCCAAATTATAAAGTGAATATTCAAACCTTGGCTTGGATTTTGAAAACATTTAAAAAAAGTAAAAAAGAAATAAACCTGCAAGAGATAATACCGTTTAGCAGCTTAACGTTTCAAAACCAAAAATCAAATTGTTATCAAACAGGGCCCTAGAAACCGTCTCCAGCTCATATATAATTCAAAGAACTAAGGGAAAAAAGAAGAACGGCTCATAAATTGATTTACTATCATACCATGTGTAGTTATGTAGTTGAAAGACTCGAGAGCCTCCTTGTAATTTCTGTAAATGTTCGGGGATAAAACGTGCACCAGGTGATTGTCCACCCATCTACATAATATATGCTCATCAATCAGTTACATATGATACACAAAAATGTCGAAAGACAAATTAGTCAGTCAAATTCTTTGTCAATGAAGACGCTGGTTTCCCTTAAAGTCTCAATTGGGTCCATATAATAGCTGCTTGTAAGCAAGTATAGAGCCTCGAGATGTAAAAAAAAAAAAAAAAAAAAAAAAAGTATACCCAAGCCACTTCCTCTCCTCCTCTGAGTCCGAGGTAGAATTCTCTGGATGAATTCTTTTGTACAACTTATCAATTATATCTGTACAAGAACAAGCAAGACAGGCCCGATCATCAACAACTACTCTAATTGAAAACATATATAAATATATATATATATATATGTATGTATAGATATATATGTATGTATGTATATATGTATGTATTCTCCATTTTCCAAGTAATTACAGATTTGACTGAACCTGTAGAATCCACCATTTGAACACCATCAACCATCAGAATTGGAACCTTCTTGTATTCAGACCACTTGATCTCCTTTTTGAATATGGGATTCACCTCCACAACTTTATAAGGAACATTGTAGTAATCCAAGAATGCTGGAGGAAAAGGAAAATCAACAGAAATTTTAAGGACCTAGAAAGGAAAAATGGCATAGAATTGCAACTTCAGGACAAGAATTCTAGCTTCAGCTCATAGGTAACAGTAATATATGATCTATTGTCCAGTCCTTAATCCACGTTCTCTATTTTCCTTATCAAGATCAAGTTGACAAAAAATTCTTATTCTGAGAATTCCTCTAAGAGATTATGCTAATTACCTTTAACTTTGTTGCAGAACGGGCAAGCCTCGTATTGATAGAGAACCACGTCCTTGGGTGCGAACGACAAACGAGGTAGGTCATTAACCACATCATGAACCGAAGATGAAGAGGCCACAGAGAAGCACCGACCATTCCCTGCAACATTCCGAGCAAAAGACGGACAATACAAGCCAAATGGATTCTTCCCTTGCGAGAAACACCGAATATCAGATCTGTGAACCGCCGATGGATGGAGTAGCCGCCGATCAGCGGTGACAGTGGCGGTGTTGGCCTCACCGCTTACAATCCGGCTGAGTACGCGAACTCCATTAATCCTCCTCATGGCGACCGAGATTTCTCTGGAAGTTGAACTCTTTTGCAAGGTTTTACAAGGGTTTGGGGGAAGAGAAATTGGTACGATTTCAGCCGTCGATGTAAGGAGAGTGCAGAGGATTACGGTAGTCCGGGAAGCAGTAGATCACAACCCCCCTCTTAACTTTCCTTCGTTGTGTGGTAACGCGTCAAACACCCCCTACCATGGTAAAGTATTTCCCAAAAAGCCCTTTCTGTATATATATATTTCTGAATATAAATACTATTTGATTTTTAAAAATTATGTTTGTAAATATTAGTTTCTTATATTTTTTCCGTTTAATTATTATTTAATTTCAAATTATTTGATATAATTTTAATTCTATATATAATAAATAAATAATTATGGAAAAAAACAAATTTTTAAAAATTAAGAAATTATTAAAAGGCTACAAATTTTCGTAAGAAAAACGAAGGGACAAAATTGGTATTTCACAGTGGAAAGTTGGCTGATGGAGTCTATAAATAGGCGCCTGCCAGACTGTGATGAATTGTTTCGGCATTTTAGGGTTTCCAATTTGCCGCTTCGCTCATCGAAAGAAGTCGTCTTCGATCTCCGCTAGGGTTTTCCATCGTAATCGTTTCTTCCTTGTGTTTTCTCAAATCCCAACTGCTTCTCTCTTCTTACTTTCAAGTCTTCGCCGAATCCTTCCCATAATAGACCCAGATGTCTCGTTGCTTTCCTTACCCACCTCCTGGTTACGCGAGGAAGGTGGCTAGGACCGAGGCGGCCTTGATCGAACCGATTAAGGTTTGTTTGAGCTATTTGGTTGGCTTTCAATAATGTGTGCTGGATTCAATTGTGTTCTGGTTCCAATTGATTGCGAGATCTACTTGGAATTGTAACTTTTTGGATGGGGGTAATTTGTAATCAGTAACGACTTTTTTTTCCCTAGTTTTTACGGCGATGGGGGAGGAATCGATATGGGTTTTCTTGTTTAGAGTGAAGAGAGTTACAAGTTTTGTACAGGTGTAGATTATAGTTTCAGTTTTGTTCGTCTGTGTTTTTCAAGTAATTGACGAGTGATATCTCTTCAAGGAACAAGAGATCTTTGAGAGTTTAAGTGGATGGATAGTGAGTTGGGAGTTTGTAAGTTGCATGTCTTGCAAAGCGTTGTTGGATCTTGTATGTATGGTTCCGTTTTCACTATCAGAACACCAAGTGTACATTTGTAGCGAATAAATGTTTAATAGATCATTTATTATTCAAGGGAACGTCATGATTTTTTAAATCTTTTTTCAAATCATTATCTGGTTTTTGAAGTTGATGATTTCAACAAATTCTTAGTGAAAGAGAGAGAGTTTCTTCCTGTAGTTTGATTAATTTGAACGCCTTTGTATGAACTTTACTCGGGACTTGTTTTCCTCCTTATAAACTTAGGCGTATGGTTACATGATGTGAATATTCGAGTTTACTAGTTAGAATGTATGATTATCCGAGTCCAAATGAACATGCTTCTTTACAATAGGGAATGGCTACCATTTTGAAGGGTTGCCCTTCATTTGTTAGTTAAGACATGGTTGATTTGTTTGGTGCTTGCGTGGTCTGCATTTTTTTAAATGGTTATTCTGGTGCGTTATAGCTCCTATCTGAAAGACGAGAAAAAGGGACTGAAAGAAAGAAAGAGAAAAGTAAGCACAAGAAAGAGAAGAGTAAGGACAAGAAACACAAAAGCAAAGAGCATAGAGATAAATCTTCTCGCAGCAGCCGCCGCTACTCGAATGATCAGAAACAGAAGGAAGTCAAGGACCTTCTGAAGGGAACAAAAGTTGAAGCAGAACAATTGGAAAAGAGTGGTCTCACTGAAGAGCATGGGCAACCAGTATGGCCTCAAAGTCCTGGCTACTTGTCTGATGGAACTCAGTCCAATCACAAGAGAAAAAGGGGTGCATCGATACAGCCTAATGAAGACTGTAAGCCTGGTGGGTTCTCTTTATATGCTCTTTTGTGAAATTTGTTCACTTGGGCATTTGAGTGATCGCTAATATGTAAATAATTGATCACAAACAGGAAAAGTCATCCGAATCAAACTGGCTTCCTCACTTAGCCAACAAGAGGATTCCTCAGCTGGCAGTGAACAGACTTGTTCTACAACTGGTCGTCGTTGTAATCCTCTTCATCAAACGAGAGATGAGAACAGCAGCCGTGTGCCCATTGTGCAAAAAACTTCCCTCACTTCTCTTGATCAAAAGAGAGATGAGAGCTGCCGGCGTGTGCCCCCAGTGCAAAAAACTTCCCTCACTTCTCTTGATCAAAAGAGAGATGAGAACAGCGGTCGTGGGCTCATTGTGCAAAAAACTTCCCTCACAATGCCCGACACACCAGTCGCTGTCAAGGATCCGATTTCGAAACCTAATATCAAAGACCTTCCTTTACATGCTGTTGACATTGGTACTCATCGCAAGAGAAAGCCTTCTGACTCTGCTTATGAGGACTTGTTTGACAAATGGGTACCGCCAACGCTTCAGTTGGGGCAGCAAACCGACAATGAAGAATGGCTCTTCGGACCGAAAAAGCAGGATGAAAGAACAAAGACCAACCAAGCTTTCAGTCATGCTCCCATCTGTAGAAGTTCCAGTCTGTGGCCGAGAGGACAGTTTGTACCTGAAGCTGACGTTTATATGTTGCCTTACACGATTCCATTTTGATATTGAATTCTTTAGTAGAGTGAAATATGTACAGTACGCCTGTAGGAACAATCTTTTTCCTGGGCGTTATAATTGTTTTAGAATCAATATAATTGACAGTCAATTTTGTTCTCTCTTTGGGCTCCTCCGATGCATTCTGCCTGTGAATTGTGATTCTCCCAGGAAAAACTAAATGAACGAGATTTAAAAGATTTGTCTCCCAAACATTAATAATCACTTGGATTTATGATCTCTTTGAAATGATAGAGATTTAGGGAATATGTTGGTAAATTACAGAACACGACCAAGTATGATACGCGAGCGAACTAACGCATGATTGATTGATTTAGTGTTCGTTTCGAGAGGTGAGTAGTAAAATGCAAGCTCAAGACATTGAGTATAGAGGAAGTCATAAATATGAGGATGTGAATGGAATTAGAGAATATATGTTACTAAGTACCAAAGCATGTTCATGCCCAGGGAGCAGTTCTTTTAGGTATCTCATGAATACATGAACAATTCAAACAGACAAATTGGGGTTAGCAATGTTGGTCATTACTAACAAACAGATTGCAAAATATGTTGTATTTGCATCTTGGAATGTCAGCCTGGGGCCGTATACGATACGTACGATACGATCCATCATTCGCGCCCGCTGCTTCCTTGGAATGACATGGATTAAAGATATGCTGAGAAAAAGGCGAGTACATTATGAAGTGTCGTCGGTTCGTTCAGTTCTTCTTCTTCTTCGATCATAAGATGGAACAGACACTCTGTGACTTCTTCTTCTTCTTCTTTGACTTGGGCGGCTGGAGCACCACTTTAATGGCTGCATCAAACACTGCTTTCACATTCTGCAACAAACAAACCAACAAACCATCAAACCAACTCCTTCACAAAATATGCTCACAGACGAATAACACAGAATGAATGTCATGCCTGCTGAGTTTTTGAACTACATTCGATGTATGCCGGGGCTCCAATTGTTTTTGTCAACTCCTCTCCCTACATTCAATAACAGAAAAATTATCGATACACCACCGAACCAATCAAGCTACTTTCCCAAAATAGTCTATGTCCCACATACGAAAAAAAAAAAGGTCACCAATAGAGTTAAACCAAGTAAGATTGCAACAGTCAAAAGGGGTTCTAAAAAGCAAGAAAAGAATAAGATTTCTAATGGTAGATATCAAGTTATTTACCTGAACAGTAGAAATTGGCACCGCACCCGGGTGGTCTACAAAGAATTGCTTGTCATCCCGAAGATCTGAGAACGAAACTACAGTGAGAATTGTTCTTGTTTTCAAAATTGCGAAAAATATCCTCACGCGAGAAGAACAAAATCATAGACCGTTATTCCCATTTTCTTCTATCAAAATATCGCATCAGAAGTAGAGCCAAGAGATTTAAACCTACGACTTCTCTTTCTTGAGAGAAGTAGAAATATCTTAATCACTAAGTTATGCTAAAAAAAACTTATGGACAACACAAAAATAATCGAAACCTTTGGCAGATGTACAAAGAACTTGTGTATGGGTGCACACATTCCACTCGGTGCAAAAAAAAGCTACCAATGATGGATGTGTAACAGCCCACGCCCAAGTTCTTCGTATCCAAATATATCCCTCTGCTCAATCGCTAAATTAAATTGTAACAGTCCAAACCCACCATTAGCAGATATTGTCTTCTTTGAAACGTGTCTGCGATGGAGAGGTTTCCACACCCTTGTAAAGAATGTTTCGTTCTCCTCCCAAACCGATGTGGGATCTCACATAAATACTGAACTTCAAAAATGAATAAATAATCCTTACCAAGTTTAGTTCCAACAAGAACTATTGGAACACCAGGTGCATAATGTCTCAACTCAGGAATCCACTGTGGGAAAATGCAAAAGATCTCATCAGCAAAGGCATAATTTTTGCATAAACAATTCATATCCAGCTAATTAGGCTAACAATTGACGTCATCCATAACGTGCTACCTTCTTAGCAACATTTTCATAGCTGGCCTTGCTTATGAGAGAGAAAGCAAGAATAAAAACATCAGCACCTCGATAACTCAGTGGTCTTAATCTATTGTAATCCTCTTGACCTGTTCAAAACAATAAATTTAAATCCCTTCCATGCATTAAAAATTTGATGAACTTGGTTATTGGGTGGGTGGAGAAACTAGAACTCTCATCATGTTGTTACCAGCAGTATCCCATAATCCTAAGTTGACAGTGTTTCCATCAACCACCACATTGGCACTGAAATTGTCAAAAACGGTGGGCACGTAGTCCTGCAAATTAGAAATGAAAGTGCTAATGGGATATTACAAAAGATCAAGATTCATGGAGTAAAAACTATGAAAATTCTGAAGCTCAATGAGTTCTTGGTCAATGTTTTGATATAATATACACTTCAAAACTACGCAAATGTAAAGAAAACCATCGATTAAGAACTCAGAACCCCAGATACCATATGATTTAGCATCTAAAAGAGAGAAAGGGGGAAAATCAAGTTCAAAATTAAGGTCAAAAGAAGATAAGAACAAATTGCTATGTTCGAGGACAGTCAGAGAATTCCAATTGATGGAGATTGTCTGCTAGTGCATGATTTCAACGGGTGCATTATTTCCAAAAGCGCACATCTCGAGAACAAATTCATCCCCGATAAGTTCCAACCACGGGTAAGAAAGAACACACCAAACAACTTTCATATTCAAAATCATGTTCTATCGTCTTCCAATCTCTTCAAAATGCCATTAAAAAGAATAAACAGGAAATAAAAATAATCTTCACAAAAGAAATACAGGAATTCAATCCTTCTTTTTGCTCCATTGAAATCATATCATGAAGAATCAGAAAACGCAATGAAATAAACTCAGCCAAAGGAACTATTATCAAGAACATTCCCTCTTTAAGCATCCTACATTGTTATTTCCTTCATCCCATGGTTCTTCCACAAGATCCATCAAAACCAAAAAAACAACAAGCAAGCGAGAATGATCTCATAAACAAAAAAAAAAAAAAAAAAAAAAAAAAAAAAAATCAAACAAACTCACCGTGGGAAAGGTGTTACTCGTATAAGAAATCAACATACAGGTTTTACCCACAGCACCATCGCCCACCGTAACGCACTTTATAAACCTGGACGCACTCATCTCGAAGCACCAGATCTGTAACCCGAAAACTACAGTGGGTTGGTTGCTCAGAATCGATTGTTCATGAGACCAAACAGGACAGAACAGAACGGAACGGAACGGAAGAGAAAGAACGAGACAGTGAGAAAATCAACAGTATTCCATGAAAGAGTTTGGAATCAAGAGAACGTAGGATCTGAATTCTTGAAAAGGGGAAATGGAAAATGCAGCGTGGAGAGATCCCGAATTGCAGGAACAGAGAGAAAGAGAGAAAGAGAGAGAAGCGAAGAAGGGTTATTTTGAAAGGGGAAAGGAAATGAATCGCGGTTGAAGCGCTCGCCGGCCTTGCTCACCTTCTGCCACCTATAGCGCCTCCTCTTCTACCACACATACCCCCCTCCCTTTTTTTCTTTTAACCAAAAAAATAATAATAATAATAATAATAAAATAATCTTTTTTTATTTTCTGGGATAGACTTCCGCTCTACTACATGGTCGGTTCAGGTGACTAGCTCTAATATCATTACTAACGACCCAATACCACATTCAGTAGATATTCTCCTCTCTCGGCAGCTTTCTCTCCTTAGCTCCCTTTAAGGCTTTAAAACGCGTCTACTAAAGAGAGATTTTCATACTCTTATACAGAAGAATGCTTCGTTTCCCTCCCCACCAACCCATGTGTGATCTCACAATTCACCCTTTTGTAGGCACAACATCTTCATTCGCACACTATCTAGACATGCCTGACTCTAATACTATTTGCCATCGAATATTTAAATATATTAAAAGTTTTTTTTTAAGTAGAATGAAAAATAATTATAGAGGGCTAAATTTTGTAATATTTTGAACCTATAGGGTTATTTATTTATCTATTATGAATTTAATTAATTTTAAAAATTATTATTATTATTGAAAAATTAATGGAACGTGGCCAGCAACATTCTCGAGGTCATAGAATAGACGTGCATTACTTTAATCTAAATGTTTTAAATATTATATGAATTATTAAGAATCCTTTTTATAATTATTTTAATTAATAATTCAAATCTTAATTAAAAAAAATGTGAAAATCACAATGAAAATTAATTTGTTTAAGTAAATTTATGAATTTTTTAAAACGCTTATTTTAAAAATAAGCTCCCACTAATTTAAAATTTGTCTCTCTCTTCTCGTTTTCTAAAACTTTTTTCTTAAACCGAAGCCAGAGGCTTGAGCATACGTTGCTTGGCCGTAGGCGACGTAAGAACGAATTGGCTTATCTCACTTGTCATTGGAAAGTGAGTGTCGTACACTCGCAAATCTGTTGACATCAAAAGAGTGCGATTGTAATAAGCTAGTAAATATTCTTAAACCGAGGCCAGAGGCTTGAGCGTACGTCGCTTGGCCGTAGGCGACGTAAGAACGAATTGGCTTAGCTCACTTGTCGTTGGAAAGTGAGTGTCGTACACTCGCAAATCTGCTGACATCAAGAGTGCGATTGTAATAAGCTAGTAAATGGACTTTCCATTTCCAGCTTTTTTTTTTTTTTTTTTTTCAAAGTTTTAAAATATGTTTGTTAATAATAATAATAATAATAAATTATTTTTAAAAAAAACGGTAGATTTTATTCTTCAAAGCTGTGTTTGTGGACCCCATTTCATAAAAACCCACGTGGCATACAAACAAGCAGCAAGAGATTTTTAACAGAAAAGCTGGGAAGTTAGCTAAACTAGACCAACAATTATGCTATACTTCATCGGAGGCGTAGAAGTCGCCGGAGATTGTCGGTGGCTCCGGCGTCAATTCCGGCAGCGGCCTCTACATTACAATTCAGCTTCCGCATCAGAGGGAAATTCGGAAGCGGCACGCTACTCGGCGGCGGCGAAACGTTAAACGCCGAACCAGAAAATTCAATCTCTGCCGCCACCCCCAAACTCCTGCTACCTTCCCTCGGCGGCGACGACGGCGGCGGCAAACGTAATCCTAAAACGACACATAAATCTTTAGGAACATGGCTCGGCTCCGGCCCCATTCGATTTGTGGAATCAACGATCAAAGCCTCCGCCGTCATCTCAACCGGCAGCTCTCTGCATCGTTTAATTGATTTTGATTTCTTTGGGGCAAGAGATTGGTCTCTGAATCTCACACCCTTTGGGCGGCACGACGGCTGGGCTTCCGCCGCCGAAGGGGGAAATGAACGACGGGGCAAAGGGAAGCGAGGCGGTTGCCGGCGATGGCGACGGCGATGGCTATAAAACGTGACAGCCGGGGCGGCCGGAGAGAAATTATGGGGAATCAAAACCGCCTCCATTGCTGCGAATATCTGAACCTGAAGGATTCAAAACTCTATCAAAAATCCCCAATTGAAGCCAAAATTCTCTGTTATAATTTATAGCAGAGCTAATAAAAAAATGGAATTTGTTTTTTAAAAAATAGAAACTAAATATAAATATATATATATATATATATATATATATATATATAGATCGATCCAAAAGGAATTTCAGGAAGCCATATTTACAGAGGAATTTGGGAGTTCTTTGTTAGAGAGAAGAATTAATGGAGATTTATATTCGGATTCGTCTCTTTATAGATCTTGTTGAACGCCAACGGCTACTTTTTTTTTTTTTTTTTTTTTTTTTTATTCTTAATTTACGACAGGATTTACACTGAGAGCCACCGTCTAGGTCGGTTTCCGTCAGTTTTAGTTATAGCCGTTGGACAAATTCTGACCGTTGATCTCATCTTATTCATTTTTTTCTTTTTCTTTTTTGCTGACGTGTTCCTTTAAATTAGTTGTTTTTTGGGGTTAGATAATTAAAATTAATCTAAAAATTGTCCATATTTTAAAAAAGTATATCTATTTTATAAAAAAAAAATTATAATATTACCGGGACTTCCCGTTTCTAAATTAGATATTCATTCAAAATAAATAAATAAATAATAGTATAGTGATTGTGAGGTAGATTTACCATTAGTTGATATTGTACTGAGGTTTCCGCACCCTCATAAAGGGTGTTTTGTTCTCCTCCCCAACCAATGTGGGATAAGGGACAACCTTCTCGTTGTTCCTCGAAAGGGGTAGGGTAAGGACTTTAGCCCCGAAGGGAGATGGATTTGGTGGCGGTCCCACATTGATTGGAGAAAGAAACAAGTGCCAATGAGGACGGGAAACCTTCCCCTAACAAACGCGTTTTAAAGCGTTGAGGGAAAGCCTGAAAGAGAAAGCCCAAAGAGAACAATATTTGAAACATTTTCCTAACAGACACGTTTTAAAACTTTGAATGGAAGCCCAAAGAAGACAATATTTGCTAGCGATGGGCTTAAGTCGTTACACTGATAATCTAAAATGATGTGACCGTAATTAAAATACTTATCTGGATTAAGTTGACAATAACGATATTAACATATTTAAAAAATACCTCAACTATTTTCTTTATATATATATATATATATTTTTTTTTTTGACACGTGAGAGCCACACGCTCACTTAAAAAAGATCCGGACTCCAACCCTTTATGTTAAAGCCCAAAGAGTCATTTAATTTTTTTTATTTATATAAATCAATAATTTATTAGATAGAAAGTTTAAAAAATTTGTCCAATTCAAACAATATATTAATATTCGTTATTTAACATTTTTAAGGACCAAACTTTGTAATAAAAAATTAAAAAAATTATAAATTTTCATTTATTTTTTTTTTTTAACTCAACGGGTATACAAATAAAAACTAAAAAAATTAAAATGAAATAAATAAGAATACAAAATTAATTACATATTTAGCCTAATTTAAAAATAAATAAATAAATAAAGATAATGCATCTTTTTCATTAATAACGATGGGGTTGAAAAATTAGGATTATTTGTAATAAGAAATTATGGACCACGTCCATTCTCGCTGTCGGACAAAATTATAACGCCCACTAGACGACGTGTCGTCTACGTTTATATTTTTTTATTTAAAAAAAATTAATAAAGACTGAAATTATTTTTAATTATTTACCACAATATCATAATTGTCAAAATCAATAAAATTTCGTCGGGTGTTTGAGCGAGGTATTCATAGAATTCGATAACCGATCAACCTGCACCTAACGTAAACCATAAAACCCGTGGTGGGTTATAATTTGTTTGGTTTAGGTTAGATTGAATCTTTAAAAAATCAAAAGTTCGGGTTAGTTTATAGGTAAAGATTTTTTGGTCGGGTCAACCTAACTAAGTCGAAAACAAGGTTATAATCTAATCTTACCCTACCCTACTTTTAATCTTTTTACGAAGATTAATAATATTCTATATTTTATAATTAATGTTAATGATATGTTCTGTGAATATATGAAATTTTAGTTATTAACGTAAATGTCGATAATTTTTTTATAAATTTGTTAATTTAATATTAAGATGGTGACAGCTTGAGCATGATATGAAGATATTAATAATTTTCTTTGTCTCTTTCAATTATAATATTTTAAAAAATCAACGTCAAGAAATTGTCAATTTCAACGTAATTATTGAATAAAATTAGAAACAGTCCTTGCGAAAATAAAAATTAAAAAAATTAAAAATTAAAAAGAATATCTAAGAATATTTATTTATTATATTAGGTTTTTTTTAGAGTTTAATATGGACAGAAAATATTCATATGACTCGATAACTCAAACAACTTGAACTAAAAGTTGGGTTGGGTTGTTTATTTATTTTTAAAAAATCGAAAAATTGGATCGATTCGCGGGATGACATTTTTTGGTTGAGTCAACTCGACCAACTCGAAAATAAGGTTACAATCTAACAAAACTCAATTCTAGTCTATGTTTTAAAATTATTACGAAAATTAATAATATTTGACATTTTAACTGATGTTAGTGATGTATTGTGATTCGTAAATTTTTTATATTTGAGTTTTACAAGATTTTAGTTATTAACGTAACATGTACCGTACATAACCATAATTTTTTAAATAATTAAAAAAAAAACAATTAGACAACCGAAAATTATTCATAGAATGACATTTTTTTTTGGATCAACTCAACAAACTCGAAAATAAGGATATAATCCAATCTATTGTACTCTACTCTATTTTGAACATTATTACAAAAATTAAAAATATTTGACTTTTTAACTGATGTTAGTGATGTATTGTGACTCGTAAAATTTTTATATTTGAGTTTACAAGAGTTTAGTTATTAACCTAATATGTATTATACAATAATTTTTTAAATAATTAAAAAAAAAAACAATGAGACAACCTAACTAGAAAATTATTCCTAGGTTGACATTTTTTCTTTGAGTCAACCCCCAACCAGCAGTAAAATAAGGTCACCAAAATTAAGAATATTTGACTTTTTAACTGATGTTAGTGATGTATTGTAACTCATGAAATTTTTATATTTGAGTTTACAGGAGTTTAGTTATTAACGTAATATGTATTATACAATAATTTTTTAAATAATTAAAAAAAAACAATCGAACAACCCAACTAGAAAATTATTCCTAGGATGACATTTTTTCTTTGGGTCAACCCAATCAACAGTAAAATAAGGTTACAATCTAATCCATTGTACTATACTCTAGTTTAAAAATTATTACAAAAATTAAGAATATTTGACTTTTTTTTTAACCAATGTTAGTGATGTGCATTGATTGGTAAATTTTTTTATATTTGAGTTTTACAATATTTTAATTATTAACATACAGTATAATTTTTCAAATAATTAAAAAAACTGACCGACAACTCAACTCCCTATTCAAGTTGCTAAAGTCACCAACCTAATCAAACCAAAATTTCGAGTTGATCGAGAAGAAACTTTTATTTTATTATAAATAAAGAAAAAGAAATTCAAATGGGTTCATATTTGAGACAAAAAAAAGACAGATAAAGAATGGATTTTTACTTTGTTTGTGAGTCAGAATGGAAAAGTTACTAAATTGGAACATTTACTTTCTTTCCCAAATAAAAAAAAAAAAAAAAAAAAAAAAAAAAACATAAATGCCATTAACACTGAAACGAGCGGTAACAGAAACAAATCGGATTGAGCCGTTACATCTCTTCACTCCCCATTGACCGAATTACCGACACACCCACGCGCTTCTTCCGCGTCTCAAGCCCCGTTTCCTTCCATCACTATGCCGCCTGCCTCTGGTTGTAGTCGAATAAATGCTCCTTTATTACTCTTCCGATTCTTCCATTTCCTCTCCGATCTTATCCTTTCCTCCATTTCCCTCTTCTAATCATAACTTCAACGGATCGGCGATTCCTCTTTTGGGAAATCAATTAATCGCCTCTCTCTGTAATGGAGATACTCTTTAAAGGGGTTGTTTATTTTGCTCTGTTTTGATCTCTTCTTCCTGTTTGATTCCAGATGGGGTTGCTTAGTAGTGTAATGGGTTTCTTTGGATTTGGCTTGGGAACTTCGATTGGGCTTGTGGCTGGATATTATATGTTCATCTATTTTCAGCCGTCCGATGTCAAGGTTTGATTCTTTTTGCACTTTTTGTTGTTTTTGTTTGTGGGTGATCTTGTGTTCTTTTGTGTTGAAATCTTGGTATGATTGCATTGGTTGTGGGGGGTTTTCCTGTTGGTGATTTGATGAGTTTTGTGAGGTTTGGATAGGATAGGCGTCAATTGGGAGATCCCACGTCGGTTGGGGAGGAGAACGATGCATTCTTTATATTGGTTGGAGAAGCTCGAGAGGGAAGATATCGAGTGGTGGGGTTGAGTTGTTACAAGTGGTATTAGAGTAAGGTGTCGAGCTGTGTGTCAACGAGGATGTTGGGCTGTGAAGGGGTGGATTGTGAGATCTTACATTGGTTGGAGAGGGGAATGAAACATTCTTTATAAGGGTGTGGAAACCTCTCCCTAGCGGTAGAGGAAGCCCAAAGAGAACAATATCTACTAATAGTAGACTTGGGCTGTTACAGATGGTATTAGAGGATACCAGACAGTGTGCTAACGAAGACGTTGGGCCTCGAAAGGGGGTGGATTGTGAGATCCTACATCGATTGGAGAGGGGAATGAGTGGGAGTGAGGACGTTGGGCATCGAAAAGGGGGAGATTGTGAGATCCCACGTTGGTTGGAGAGGAAAACGAAGCATTTTTTATAAGGGTGTGGAAACCTCTCCCTAGTAGGAAGGGGAAGTTCGAGAGGAAAAGCCCAAAGAGGACAATATCTGCTAGTGGTGGGCTTGAGTTGTTACAAATGGTATTAGAGTCAGACATTGAGCGGTGTGTCAGCGAGGACGCTGGGCTGTGAAGGGGTGGATTGTGAGATCTCACCTTGGTTGGAGAGGGGAACGAAACATTCTTGATAAGGCTGTGGAAACCTCTCCCTAGTTGATGTGTTTTAAATACCTCTAGGGGAAGTCTAAAGAGGACAATATCTGCTAACAGTAGGTTTGGGCTGTTACAGATGGTATTAGAGGACACTAGGCGGTGTGCCAGCGAGGACGTTGGGCCTCGAAAGGGGATGGATTGTGAGATCCCACATCGATTGGAGAGGGGAATTGAGTGTGAGCGAGGACGTTGGGTCTCGAAAAGGAGTGGATTGTGAGATCCCACGTTGGTTGGAGAGGAAAATGAAGCATTCTTTTTAAGGGTGTGGAAACCTCTCCCTAGTAGACGCGTTTTAAAAATTTTGAGGGAAAACTCGAAAGGAAAAGCCCAACAATACCTGCTAACAGTGAGCTTGGGCCATTATAAATAGTATAAGAGCACACCAGGTGGTGTGCTAGCGAGGACGTTGGACCTTGAAAGGGGGTGGATTGTGAGATCCCACATCAGTTGGAGAGGGAACGAAACATTTTTTACGAGGATATGAAAACCTCTTCTTAGTAGACGTGTTTTAAAACCATGTGGCTAACAATGATACATAACGGGTCAAAGCAAACAATATCTGTTAGCGGTGGACTTAGGCTGTTACAGCTTCTCTCAATTTAGCTAATGGAATAGACTAGAACGTATTGATTTCTCGGTTGTTATCGTTTCAGGATCCTATCGTTCGCCCTTTGGTCGAACAAGATTCAAGCTCATTGTCACGGTTGATGCCAGAAATCCCTCTATGGGTGAAAAATCCCGATTACGATCGTGTACGTCACCATTTCGTTTCCCGTTCGAATACGAATGCATATCGATTCATTGTCATATGTAGTAACACTTTCCTTGTAGATTGACTGGCTCAACAAATTCCTTGAAACTATGTGGCCTTACTTAGACAAGGCTATATGCAAGACAGTGAAGAACATAGCAAAGCCTATCATTGCGGAACAAATTCCAAAGTACAAAATCGACGCCGTTGAATTCGACACGCTTACGTTGGGCTCTCTACCGCCCACGTTTCAAGGTAAGCTCGTCTCCCGCTCCCTCTTTGAGTGTACTCGACATAGCACCGGGCTATGACTTCGATGATACTCATGTTGATCAAAGTATATTGTTTTTGGGGACTAATCGATGGCTCACGCTCTATGATGAATTTACGAATCAGGAATGAAAGTTTATACGACCGACGATAAAGAGCTGATCATGGAACCATGTATGAAGTGGGCAGGTAATCCGAACATTACTGTTTCGGTGAAAGCGTTCGGATTGAAAGCAACAGTTCAGGTCGTGCTTTTTAACTTAACTTCGATGACCTCGGTGATATCTATATATATCTAACACGGTCTCAACGTTCAGGTGATTGATTTGCAAGTATTTGTCGTTCCACGTATAACCTTGAAGCCATTGGTCCCGACATTTCCTTGCTTCGCGAAAATATTTGTGTCTCTCATGGAGAAGGTGCGGTAACTAGTTCATATTCACGTCTCGTCTCAATCGTGGATCGTCAACTTATTTCTCGTTTATTATGTCGACTGATTATGCAGCCCCATGTCGATTTTGGACTGAAATTGTTCGGTGCAGACACGATGGCCATCCCGGGGCTGTATAGGTTTGTTCAGGTACACAATATTCCGTGTCTTGGCGTTCGAAACAACTTATCTGATTCGAATAAATGAAAACGCTTTCCGTTTATGGTAGGAAACTATAAAAGACCAAGTCGCGAATATGTATCTATGGCCGAAGACCCTCGAGGTGCCGATAATGGATCCCGTGAAGTAAGTTCTGTTGGTGTCGTCGTTTCGTATTATGATTATGTCGAAGGATATCGTGTCGTGATTCGTTTAATCTTTGTTAGAGCCATGAAGAAACCTGTTGGCATCCTTCATGTGAAGGTTTTAAAGGCATTTAAGCTTAAAAAGAAAGATCTATTTGGGGCATCTGATCCTTATTTAAAACTGAAGCTCACTGAAGACAAGCTTCCTTCTAAGAAAACGACCGTGAAACCGAGTAATTTGAACCCGGTATGGAACGAGGAGTTTACGTTCGTTGTGAAAGATCCCGAGTCACAAGCTTTAGAACTCGTTCTTTATGATTGGGAGAAGGTACTTTAGCTAAATAGTCGATAGTCGATAGTCGTTAGAGATGTTTTGTAGCTTAGAGAACTTATGTGATTTTTTCGTGTTCGTGACGTGTTTTATGTTTCGTCTTAGGTTGGCAAGCATGATAAGATGGGGATGAACGTTGTTCCATTGAAAGAACTTACACCCGACGAGTCGAAGGAGTTTACTCTCGAGGTATTGAAAAATATGGATCCTAACGATACACAAAACGAGAAGTCGAGAGGGCAGCTTGTCGTGGAATTGTTGTACAAACCTTTTAAAGACGACGAAGCTCCAAAAGATGTCGAGGACGAGAATGCAGTACAAAAGGCTCCTGATGGAACGCCGGAAGGCGGTGGTTTGCTGGTCGTTATGATCCATCAAGCTGAAGATGTCGAAGGGAAGCATCATACGAACCCCTATGTTCGGTTACTTTTCCGAGGAGAAGAGAAACGAACTAAGGTAACGTTGCCCGCTTGTCAATATCGAAACGATCGATACTATATAATGTACAAAAATGAGTTCTTGCAATGATGGTTCGACTCGATTTGGCACGAATGCAGCATGTTAAGAAGAATCGAGATCCGAGATGGGACGAGGAGTTTCAGTTCATGCTCGAGGAGCCACCGGTGAACGATCGGATCCATGTCGAAGTACTGAGTGCGTCTTCGAGGATAGGCCTGCTTCACCCGAAGGTATACACACAGGCACGCATGCACACATACACGCGCACGTTTTTTCTCGATTATTGATTATATACTGAAATTTGAAAGTTGTTATGATCAGGAAAGTTTGGGGTACGTGGACATAAACCTATCCGATGTCGTGTCGAACAAAAGGATTAACGCTAAGTATCATTTGATAGACTCGAAGAACGGTCGGGTCCAGATCGAGCTACAATGGAGAACTTCATCATAGGCTAGTGATTATTAAGCTACTATTGAGTGTTGTTTAATTAATGAAATGTTGATATGTTATGGGTTTATTTGTATTTGATATTCAATAATAACATGCATTTATGCTTTTCTTGCATAAACAAAAAATAATAATAATAAAAAAAAAAATCAGTTATTATCTTAATTTTTTTTATAATAATTTCATTTTTTTAGTTTTGTTTTTAAATTTATATTTGTTTTAACAAAAACAAAAATATTTTTTTAAAAATTTTAAGTTTATAAACATTGCTTTGGCTTTGGTTTGGGCTTCCGTAAAATTTTAAGTTTATAAACATCTGCTACTGGAGAACTTGGTTCATTACAAATGTTATCAGAGCCAGACACCGGACGATGTGCCAGTCTTATCGCTCTTCCCCTAAGGGGGTAGACATGAGGCGGTGTGTTAGTAAGAACGCGGGCTCCAAAAGGAGTGGATTTGGTGGTGTGCCAGTCTTCTCGCTCTTCCCCGAAGTGGGGTAGACACGAGGCGGTGTGTCAGGGCCCAAAAGGGGTGGATTTGGTGATGTGTCAGTCTTCTCGCTCTTCCCCAAAGGGAGTAGACACGAGACAGTGTGTTAGTAAGGAGGCTAGCCCCAAAAGAGGTGGATTTGACTTCTCGCTCTTCTTCGAATGGGGGGTAGACACGAGACGGTGTGTCAGTAAGGACGCTGACCCTAAAGGAGATGGATTTGATAGGGGTCCCTCATCGATTGGATGAGCTGGGCCTCGAGGGGGTGAGCTGAAATACTTACCCCTACATAAGTGTTTGAAATAAATATAGGTTTTGGAAAATAAAATTTGTATTTTTTTTTCTTTAAAAATAAGGAATGGATAATAATTAAAAATTGAGAGATTATATTTGGCAGGCAATTAAGACTTCATGTTCAAACTTGTTCATCAATAAATGATTAGCTTTTTGTTATAGTTTTTGGTTGGTTCATGTGACAACCATTCAACTCAATACTCAATTTTACTTTCAAAATAAGAAAGGTTGGTGAGACCATTCAATGGGCTATTTCATAAACTTTACTCATCTTTTTAGAGTCCAATCACGAGGTCTAAAAGTATGTAACCTTTTTCGAGTCGAGTCAGTCATAGTACTGAAAGCTAGACCAACTATACTTGAGCTGAGTCTAACCACGAGGTCTAATAAGTATGTAACATTTGAGTCAATTATAGTACTGGAAGCTGGACCAACTATACCTGAGCTATGATTTGACGGTTTTTTTTTTTTTCGGAACATTTATCTTTTCTTTATGTAGTATAAAACATCAAGAGTTGTATTTGTGTCCCACTATTCATGATTGGTCTTTAAACGATAACGAACATCCCACAATGATAACGTAAAAATAATTGAAAATTTAATCAAGATCTGGAAAGTAAGGAGTGATATGAATAATTATGGTCCAAGATTTATGTGTTTCTAAAGACAGCTCAAGAACATGCTTTCAAAATTGTTCATATCATTCTCCATGGACATCCCACAAAACATCAAACGCCATCAGAAATATGACACGACGCAAGAACAAATGTAGAGAAAGGCAACATGAGAAAGAACCAAATTATCCAAAATCCCCTTATAACTAACACCAAATTCCTAACTTAAAAAACGTTAAAAGTAAATCTCTAATTAAAACCCAAACCAACAACTTCTCTTCCATCCCAGAAACTTATTCGACTTTGAGACGCCAAATAAAGAGCCTGACAATGAAGAACAAGAGTTAGAAAGCTCTATGCTGGTGATGTCCAACTTCTTTCTAACAATCTACAACTCGTCCTTTACGGACTTGTCTTCTGCTTCAGCTTCGGACTTGTCGTCTGCTTCCTTCGAGGTGGTCTCGGCCTCGACCTCTACTTCATCTTCCTCCTCAACGGCCGCGTCGGGACTGATTTCTAAGCTAGTCTTCACAGTGTCGTAGATTTGGGCGGCAAAGTCCTTGGGGTCATTGAGAATAAATCCACTTTCTAGAAGAGCTGTTTGGTACATCAGTTTTGCTGCCTTCTTTGCGCCCTCATCCTGTTTAGAAGCAATTCAATCAAGTTAGAGAATCTGATACAAATATGTTCATGTCATTATCAGAACTAGCGATCTATCAATGTTGATCCAAAGTAAATTTATGGCATACCTCTGGATCCCTGACTATTTTCTCACGAAGATCCTTGATGATCGGGTGCCTCGGGTTGATTTCGAGTACCCTCTTACCGCGCATGTATGCTTGCTTGTTAGCATCTGATAGGGTTTGAGACTGCATGATCCTTTCCATGTTAGCGCTCCATCCATACTTTGATGTCACAACCACGCAAGGTGTGTTGTCCAATCGATTTGAAACTTTGACATCATCAACATTGTCGAAAGAAAGGTGAGTCTTCCACCACTTAGTAAGATCCTTGAAGGATTCCTTGAGCTCCTTGTCCTTTGAGTCTTTGCCGAGTTTGAGACCCTCCTTTGATACGTTTTGGAATTTTTTGTCTTCGTAGTCCATGAGATATTGCATCAAGTACTCATCCACTGGGTCTGTGAAAAAGATGACCTGCGAAGAGAACAAAATTAGACGCGGAAAGTGATGAATGGAAAAGAACTGAAAATAAACACAAAATATGGATAATGTGTCGGAAATGAAATGAAATGGCCGGTATAGCTCAGTTGGTAAAGCGTATCACCGATTCAAATCTGGTATTAAAATAAGGATAATGTGTTGGAAATGACTAGGATAGCTCAGTTCTTGGCCCATCATGTATTTGTATGCGTATCTATTCGTAGATTCATTAATTCATTAATAAAATAGATTACGAAAAAGAATAAAAAAACCCTGAACTCAAATTCACCTCATAGTTCTTCTTCTTAAGTCGCTCAAGAAATGGGGATTTCTCCAACTGCTCCTTGCTTGATCCAGTGATGTAAAAGATATCCTTCTGTCCTGATTTCATTCTTGAGATGTATTGATCCAATGAAGTCAATTTTCCATCAGATTTGGAACTGCAAGAGAGTTCGTCAAGGTTATTAACCAGAGAGAATAGAATAAAGCAACCCAGAAACGAACTGAAATTGAAAATACCTCTCGAATCGGAGCAGTTTTGCAAGACGGTTTCTGTTAGTTGCATCCTCAATAATACCCAGTTTGATTGATTTACCAAACTCGTTCCAGAATCGAGTATATTGGCCTTTCTTCTCATCATCATCACCACTACTCTTCTGAGCATCTGCTTGTCAATGAAGGTTTAAAGTTGATCAAATAAGACAGAATAAAATCAACGTCTTAATAGCATCACCCAGATTCAAATTCTTAAGGTGTACCTTTCTTCTCCTTGTCACTGGACTCATCAGGATCCTCTTCAGCAATTTTACGGATCATGTCAAGGGCCTTGCGGATGAGTTTCTTCTTAATTGTCTTCAAGCTGCTGTGTTGTTGAAGCATTTCTCGTGAAACGTTGAGAGGTAGAGTATCAGAATCAACAAGACCCTGCAGAGAATGAAAATTATGAGCTACAAATTAAGTCGGACATCTTTTTATCGAACTACTTGACCACTCATTTACCAGCAGAAAGCTCAAATACTTCGGCAGGAGCTCATCGAACTCGTCTGAGATGAAAACCCTTCGAACATACAACTTCAAGTTGGATTTTTTGCTGTTGTAATAGCTCTCGTATAGATCATGAGGAGCCTTAGGAGGTACAAACAGAACAGCTTTGAACTCAACATCACCTTCAGCGTTAAAGTGACTCCATGCCATAGGCTTGTCATCACTAAAATCCTGCAACGTGACGCCAACTTAATTAGATTTGGAACCCAGATACTAAAGCCTCAAGTGCTTCAATATTTTTTCGCTGCTAGCAATCTAGGACAATTACCTTAGCAAGAGAACGGTAGAATTTAGTATACTCTTCTTCTGTCACCTCCTTGGGACTCCGCAGCCATATGGCTTTCACATCATTCAAAAGCTCCCATTCATAAGTTGTTTCTTTAACTTTCTTTGTCTTTGGCTTCTCAGAATCTTCATCTTCACTCTTTTCAGCATCATCTTCTTCTTCACTCTTATCTTCGGCTGTTTTTATATCAAAGAAAATGTAATGAGAACGACTAAAACCATGATCAATGGACAGTTGACCACAAAGGAAGTGATATAAGCATATCCAATCCAACATCCAAGATAATACATACGTGATTCTTCTCCGTCGTTGGATTCATCCTCATCTGCAGGAACCTCGACATCAATCTCTTTGCTTCCCCAAATATAAATAGGGAAGTTGATAAATTCTGAATATCTCTTCACCAAATCCTATATAGACAATTACCACAACCCATTTTAGTTCAAATTGTTGGAACAATATCGAAGAATATACCAAACCAAAATAGGCTTTTCAGATAATTTAACCAGTAAACAGATCATCGATCAAGTTCATTAAAATCCAACAATACACAAGGTAGTGGAGGTTAGTAACAATACATTTAATGTTCGGAAATTGGGCTCAACATAAAGCTAGACACAGGGGAAAAGAAGTTCTAACATTTCCCAGAGAGAGGAAATCAATTACCAGCTGAAATGTGTCATCGAAGCATAATAAATAAGTAGACTAATTAAAAAATAAACTCTTCGCAAATTGAACGATTTTAGCTCACGAGCACAAAATTTATATTTCTCATGAATAAAAGATCTAAGGCGTCTTTTCATGTTCAATATGAGGATAAAATCACTAACGAACAATAAAGCAGATAAAATCACTTACTTTCAGTTTGCCCTCCTCCAAGTATTCTTGAGCTTCATCTCTAAGGTGTAGTCTAATTTCAGTTCCACGGCCTAAAGGTTCGTTCCACGTATCTTCAGAGATTGCGAATGCTCCATCAGCCTTCGATTCCCACACATGTCTGGAAACAAGGAAAAGTTTAACATACAATAACTACTACCAACGCAAACAAACACATGAAAATAATAACGAGAATTGCTCACTGTTTGTCATCATTGTGTTTGCTAATCACTTCAACGTAGTCAGCCACAAGGTACACGGAGTAGAAACCCACTCCAAATTGCCCAATAAGATTGAGATCTCCGCTTGTCTGCATTTTTTCCACGAATGCTGCACATTGAGATAACCAGTTCAGTATCTTTCACAATGCACCTATCGAGGTTTGTATGATAAACTTCTATATTAGAAGTACCTGAAGTTCCAGATTTTGCGATGGTTCCCAAGTTCTTGACCAAATCCTCTTTTGTCATACCAATACCTCTGTCGCGAATCGAAAGGACTTTGTTCTCCTTGTCCAACTTAATCTGCGTTGTTTCATTTATGGCCAACAATATAAGTACGAAAATCCATCGACTAGAACAAGTAAATTTTTTCAACCAGGTAATAAGAAAACATATGTCCAAGTCTTAGCATGATGGTCGAACTTACTTGAATCTCAAGCTTTGAGTTGTCGCCCTCACCCAATATCTCTTTATCAGTCAGGGAGAGGAACCTAATCTTATCCAACGCCTGAAATACAGATATGCAGTCGGTCATAATCAATCTCAAATTGCAAGACTAGATCTAATGAAGTAGGACGAGGCACAGTGAACTTACATCAGAAGCGTTGGAGATCAATTCTCGGAGGAAAATGTCTTTGTTACTATATAAGGAATTGATAATGATGTCCATGAGACGAGACACCTCAGCTTGGAACTCAAATTTCTCCGCGCTGCTGCGAAGAGATCTCTTCGAGATAGACTCCGACTCCCTGCAACCACAATTCGATGGAAAATACGTTATAAACTTTCCTAGACAGGGCGAATCTATGGTGAACGTGTGTATCAACAGGATTAGATATTCACGAACCTCTTGACAACATCAGAATCAGTAGAGAGACCATGTGGAACGGCCCCGATTTTTTCCTCAACCTTCGGTGGATCTACAACCTCGTCGGCGTCACCATCGGCCTTGGCATGAAATCTAGGACCTAAACACCCAAAAACGAGAGAAACATAATGAAACAATATCACCACAAATTTCACAGTCCAAAAAGAGCTCAAATCTCGTCCAAATTTCTTCCCGAGTCTCAGAAATGAAAACCTCAAACATCGATATTAACATAATGCAAGAAACATTCGATGCGCATTTCAACAAATAAATCATAATGGCTCAAATAAGAATCGAAACCACACCTTGATCCGGTACGAGAGAGAGAAAACAAAGAAGGAGAAGAGCAGAAGCAATCGTCCACTTCCTCATGGTTCTTGCAAACCTTCCAGCAGCTACTTCGATCACTGATCTGGTTTCTCGACGAGCTAGCAGTATTTATATAGGTCTATTGATCTACGTTGCCAGCTTGGCGGATCGAACGGTCGATATTTCTAGAATGAAACGTGGCGAAGTGTTATTGGACCATATTTGTTTGCTTGACGTGGCTAAATTTCCAATACTGGCCCCCACGGATGACCTGAGAAGTGGAAGTCCTCTTAACGATCTTTAACGGGCTATGCTAGCTGACGTGGAGAATCTGACGGCTGTGACTGCTTTGTTTACACGTGGCTGAATGTTATTGGGTTTATTTTTTGTTTTTGACGTGGTAACACGGTGTTCCCCGAAGGATACGTTTGGAATTTGCCATTTTTTGAAAAAAGATTTTTTCAAACCACTTTTAAAATTTTATATATATATATATAATAATAGTGTCCGCTCTCCGAATAATTAGGTAGTGTGGTCATGTCAGGATAAATCTTGGCATAGGGTATAAGATCCAATCGGAGGGAGGAACGAAACATTTATTATAAAAATGTGAAAACTCTTCCCTAGTATACGCGTTTTAAAATCGTGAGATCGACGACGATACGTAACAGGGCGAAGTAGAAAATATCTACTAGCAATGGTTTGAGTTGTTACAAATGATATAAGAGCTAAATACTGACCGGTGTGTTAGGAAGGATACTGGCCCTCAAGGGGGTGATTTTGAGATTCTTTAATAGGGGCGTGGAAATCTCTCCCTAATACACGCAAGAAATAAAATATTTATTAATAAATGTGTGGAAACTTCTTTCTAGTAGACGCGATTTAAAATTGTGAGACTGACAACGATAAATAACGGACTAAAGCGGACAATATCTAATGGCTATAGCCTTTAGCTGTTACATATATCGGGTATCATAAATCTCAAATGCCATCTATTTTAAATTTGAAGTCACGTCACCACAATTTTATTGTTCAACTATTAAAATGATTCAAACTAGTTCTCCCATTCCCAAAATTTAAAAAATTAAATAATAAAAATTCATATTTTATTTTGATATTAAAATTTTAGAAGATGATTAAATTATTACATATTAAAATTTATAGATGAAATTATTAATAATAATAATAAAAAAACTAAAACATATAATAAATTGTTGCAATAAAAATGTTTTATAAAACTATAGATAAATGGATAATTAGGATAGGCAAAGCTAATAAATATTTATTTAGAAGTAGATTTTGTGGTAAATAAGCCATTTTAAAAGCTGAGCAATTCCCGCCAATGTTCGAAGACGACGGCGAGGCGATCAATCGCAATCGGAAGATGGAGAACGGTAGCCCAATGCAGTGTCCGAACACGGTGACGGTTCGGAGAAACCCTCCCCGGAGAGCAAGAGCTACTCCGGCCGCCAAAGCAGCCGAGTCGAATCCTCCAGCCGCCATTTCTTCATTTCCACTTCAAGAAATTCTTGCGATGGAAGTCCCTCAAAACCCTAAGGACAGTTCCTCATCGTCGTCATCGTCTGTTCAAACTCCTCTCTCTGAAAACCTAAAAGTTTACCTCAGAGTTCGACCTTTGCAGCTGAAGAATTTGAAGAAATCTAGAAATGCTGATGATCAAAACTCGAGGTCTGGACATGTATGGCCGCAGAACCCCCAGAAGAAGAAAGTGACGAAGGAAAAGAACGTGAAGAAGAAGGGCAGTGATGCTTGTGTAACGATTAATGATGATCACTCAGTAACAGTCTGTCCGCCTATGACTTTGCAAGAGTCTAGGCGGAGTAAGTCCGAGGTTTATGAAGGATTTTCTCATGTGTTTCCTACGGAATCGTCTCAGGTGAATTATGAGATAGTTTTTGTTTATTCGTTCTCTTTCTGGATTATGTTTTTGGCAATTTGATGGCGAATTGAATCCATCATTGTTGACAGGGTGAGGTGTATGGGAAAATGGTTAGTCCTTTAGTGGAGGATTTTCTGAAGGGAAAAAGTGCGATGCTGACTGCACTCGGTCCTAGCGGCTCGGGTAAGACCCATACCATTTTTGGGAGTCCAAGAGATCCTGGTATGGTTCCTCTGGCTCTTCAACATATTTTCCGGACAGAGTCGAGTGATTCTCAATCCTCAAGGTATCTGGTGTTTGTAATACCCTTTCAGTTTTGTTGGACTATCCCATGTGTACTAAATACCTGTTCCAATATCATGCTCGGGTTCTTACTCTCATCTGTCTTTGAACTTCCGAGGCAGAAGAGAATTGTATTGTAAGAAACCGTGAGGGAAGTGATATAATTCATACACAGAGCATGTTTGAATACTGAATGATACTGGTGTGATTTTTTGCAGATCATATTATCTATCAATCTTTGAAATATACTCAGAAAAAGGTAAAGGAGAAAAGATGTATGATCTTTCAGCTGATGGGGGCGAATTAACTATGCAGCAGTATACTATAAAGGGCCTTAAGGAGGTATCCGAGCGATATCTGTTTTATATGCAACTCTTGTTACTTTTTGTTGGTTATGCATACTACATGCGCCTGTTGTATTATCTATTAAGAAGGTTAGTTGTGATTGTACATCAAGGAAAGTTGATGAATCCCCGTATTTTTGTGAAGGTTTTTATTTCCAATGCTGGAGAAGCTGAATCATTAGTGGCTTGTGCAATGACTAAACGTGCCACTGCAATAACGAATGCAAATAGCACATCAAGGTGCTATGACTTATCTTTTGGTTCTTTCTTGAAGAAAGCATTGTGTATGGCTGTATGCACGATATCTTATTAATTCTTTTTAATTTACTCAATAATTGTTTAGTTGGCAAATGAAACCATATTTATGGTGGTAACGCTCGGCATTTCCGAAGACCATGAATTAAGGAGGGACTTTATTCTGTGAGGCTATTAGTAGCGTTTGCTAGTTTTAGACGAGGGAATTTAATGGCTTTCAAAATCCTGGCTTGTGTTTCTTCTATCAGATTTTATGGACTGCAGTTGAAATTTTAGAGCTTGTACGACAAGATTGGTTTTAAAATACTTTTCCAATTTTGTTTTGAAATTAGTTTCCTTTTTTTGTTTCCAAAATTGTATGAGTGGATGGCTTATAAAGATTAGCGTTATCATGCAAATTGAAGTTATTCCTGACAAATCTACAATTTTGAATTTCTTTGTAGAATACATGTTCAACAAAAACCACTTTTAAATAATGTATATCCAAACATGGCCTACATGAGTGTAGCTCAATGGTCAAAACATTTACTCTTTCTTTTGAGGTTGGATATTTGAGTTCCCATCCCTACATTTGTCATTCTAAATAAGTGGTTTTAGAAAAGTTCTCAAACAAGTGTTCAGTAACTGAAACGAATTGAGACTGGAGCCATCGACACATATGCATCACTGCATTTTGTTGTAAGGAAAATTAAATGAAGCTATATGTCTACACTTTTGATTACCTCGAAAATATGTTCTTATGATTTTGTGTTTATCCTTGCAGCCGGTCACAGTGCATCATTAATATCCGCAGAGTTGCTAACCAAGATGAAGTTGAGGATACATTGAACTGTGCCATCTTGACCATTGCTGATCTCGCTGGAGCTGAACGAGAAAAAAGAACGGGGAATCAGGTTCTATTTTCTGTTGGTTTTCTGGATTAAGGTTCTGCCTTTCATCTAGAATTTAATAATGATTGTCATCCTTTCAATCAATGCTGTAATTGTAGAATTTAGTTGTCAAAATACAATAGGTTACTCTTATAAAAAAGAAAATACAATAGGTTATGAGTCTAGTCTTAGTATATGATGATTCTTGAACAAAAGAATGATAATGTGTTATTTCAAAATGAATAAAAATGGATGATTCTTGTTAGAATGAAATATTCATGAAATAAGATGTTTCTGGTTAGAATAAAACAAAATTATTATTCATGAAATACTTGTGTTCCTCTAGCCGTCTTGTCTGTATATTAAAAAGTTGAGAAGTAGAAGAGGGTGATGATAGAACCTCAACGATCAACCTTTCCTCCTACCACCTTTCTTTTGCAGGGGACAAGATTACTTGAAGCTAACTTCATCAACAATACATCAATGGTTTTTGGCTTGTGCCTAAGAGTATGCCCTTTACTCATGTGAATCCCTGATCATGTTCTTTTGAAAAGTATTTTTTATTTTCTAAATTTAATGAATTCAAATGCGTCCCTCTTGGGTTGGCTTGTTGCATTAAAGCATGTCACGGAAAAGTAAAGACTTTGATGGAATGAATTCAAGCTCCATGTTGACCACCGATCTAGGATATTAACATTTTATGAGGTTCTTGATAGCTAAATGTTGTAGGGTCAAAAGAGTGAGAATAGTTAAGGTACACTAAGCTAGCTTGACACCCACGAATGTCACAAGGAAAAAAGGAAGTTCAAAGAGGATGATACAATGTGAACTTATTGAGGTTATGCATTTTGAGTTTTTTAGGATGTATGAGAATTAAGGATACTTATAAGTGTTGATGTATACATCTTTTGAAGTTTGGGAATTAGGAATAACCGTGTTTATTTTGTAAGATTTGTTTGTGAAAATTATATTAGAGTGTTTGAGAGCATTCAATAATTATGTTAATTTTGTAGGATTTGTCAATGCAATGTAACAAAATCCTTTGGACTTATGATGTTTGAAATCAGTTATTTGAGGAGATTGATTTTGGCTTGTCTAGGCAGAGGGGTTGTAGCTAAGATGGTTGAGAAGTGCCTTCTCCATCGTGAGAGAGGAAAGTTTTTGTGGCAAGTGGGGGTGTGGACTATCTTGTAGGAGTTTTGGAGAGAGAGATGATAGAATTTTTAGAGGGCCTGAGAGGTTGCCAGGTGATGTTTGGTCTCTAGTTATATGCTTTGTTTCTCTTTAGGCTTTGATGCCAAAACATTTTTATAATTATACGTTACGTTTGATTTTACTTGATGAGAGGTCATTCTTTTAGTTGCCTCCCTCTTTTGTGGGTTCTCTTTTTGTATGCTCTTGTACTTTTTCATCTTTTTTCTACTAAAAGCTTGGTTCTAGATAAAAATAAAAAGGAAAGAAAAGAAAAGAAAAGAAAAGAAAAGAAAAGAATCAACTGATGGGTTATATGTTTGTGGCATGGGGTTTTGAGATCTTCACAATTTGGAAGTGCTTTTACCCCCTTTGTCTAACCCTCGGAGTTCATCCGTCATTTTTCTTCCGAACAATAGAAGATGATGCGCATTTCATTGAATGACAATTCACTGGTGTTTTCCATTCTGACTTTCTCTCTTGTTTTTTGGCCTGTTTCCTTGTTTCACTATTTTTACATTTTTTTTAACTGACAGTGTGTCACTTTTTCATTTTTAGTCATTGTTTGAACACCAAAGGAATCCAAAGAAGCCACTGCAAAAGCATTTCCACAACTCTTTGGTAATGTTCCAATTCTTAATTTAAAATTTTTGTTCGCACTTTATTGCAAAATGAAGATTGCTATTTGTCCTAATGTTTATCTTGCCAAGCATAATCGACAAAGTTTCTTTCATCTCCACACAGTTGACCAAGTACCTTCGAGATTACCTGGAAGGAAAGAAGCGAATGACCTTGGTATTCTGTTCTTATTTCAATATTTCATTTGTGGAACAGCTGTACATGCAGGATCTTAAACTGTTCATATTTGCATCTTTATTTAGATTAATAGATACTCTTAATTTCGTTGGGGATTGTTAAGGTTATTGGTCCTTGTCAAAAACTAATGTGTGTCCTTAATGAAGTGCGAGCCTCTTTATTTCTTTAACCAGTTTATCCTTTTTTTGTTACTTGTTTTTGTGTGTGTGTAGATGTTAACTGTGAAAGCAGGAGAAGAAGATTATCTTGATACAACCTACCTTCTCAGACAAGCTTCACCTTATATGAAAATCAAGTTATAGCTTTATGCTATTTATTCAAATTAAGAACTTCTTTTACATGCGATCCTGGATTGATATCTTGTTTCTTCAGGTTCAACAATGTTGTGGAACCATCAAACATCAACAAGAGGCAATTGCAAACGTTATTTACATTTGAGGAGCAGAAAAGAACAAAATATAGTGTTCCTGAAGCTTGCTCGGTAATTTCTTTATCTTTTTGGGGTGCTGAGATTGTCTTATATGCGTCATTATTTCTCGATAACACTTTCTTTTGTTGGTCTTTTCCCTTTTTTAGTTCTTTAGTGACTGTCGTTCAAAATGTTTGTTGTCTCCATCCTTCGACGTTCTATAATTTTAAGAGACAATGCAAAAAAATGAGAAATTTTTTAAGGTTAGAAATAAATGGGATGAATTAACGATGAGTTGGTTTTGTTCTTTGTCATCTACCGCACATTTTCAATTTTGCAATAGCTTGTTTGGTTCATATCTTAATTATTGAATATTAATTTTAATGATCAACTATGTTTGCTTTCAGACTGAAGGAAAGGGACATCAAGAGGAAGGACCCCTTCCTCATGAAGGTAGTTTAGTTTATAGCTTTGTATGTACTTTTATTTCCATTTTTTCTCTCTGATTTGTGTTAGTTATCTGATTTGTTTTAGAGCTGCTGGTTTGTTCATCCTATTACGTGTCTTTATTACTTTCAACTTTTTTTTCCTCAATAATATCAGAGCCTCTAGTTAAAACCGACTGTCCAGCCGCGAAGCCTAGCCATTCAAAATTGGCTGAAAGAAATCATTTGATCATGCAAAACTTTGCCAAAGCCATATGGCAAGTCTTGAAGCAGTATAGAGATAAACTAAAGGTAATCATTTGCAGATATTTAACTTGCTTCTGTCTTCATTGTTGCACCGTTTTTGAACATTTGCTTTATATGGAAAACATTAATTTGATATTAATTGAATGTAATTAAAAAAAAAAGTGTTTTGATGTTGGATAAGAGTGCAGAGAATGAAAATCAAAATCTTCGAGAAGAAATTAAGAATGAAAAAATCAGATATTTTGAGCTGGAAAAGCAATGGCAAAATTCAAGATGTAGTACTTGCTCCAACTCAAAGGAAGATTATGCTGAAGCTGCATCAATCAAAGTAGTTACCAGTTTTGAGTCAAGAAGTGGTTTGGACGAGCACAGATTCAATGGTGTTCATGAGGTGTGCTTGCAGATTTTCTTTCCCTCTAGCTCTTTTAGTATATTAAATGACATGATGCCCATGGCTTGTTGATTTATTTCAGCTGGCAGTGTGACAGATGCTTAATTTAAATTATGCTCAGAAAAGCTAATTGATTATGACTTTGATTCTATGCTCAGACAAATACGAACTCTTTCATCAAAGTGAAGGAATCCGATGGTTCCTCTCCCTGTGAAGACATAAATGTACGTACACTATTTTGTATCTATTTTGTTCTCTCTTTTGCAATTTCAGATTCGACCATAGTTACTAATTGGATCTTAACTTCATCAAACCTAAAATGAAGATTTTATTTTTCTTTTGTTGTCTACCCTTGCAAATTAGTTCTTGAAATTCACAAATTAAGACTTTGGGATCGCTGTACATTTTCAATAATTGCTGGCAAGTATGATTCTGATTGAAATTAACTATTACACCAAGTAAATTAGTGTTTGTTAAATATTAAATTTAAACCTTAAAAAAGTGTTACAATGTTTGAAAAATAAATACTAAATTGTTGTGGTTTAGATATAATGACCAACGTAGGTATATTATCTGAATTATTCTTATATTGATATTTAATACTAATTTATTATAAGATAATTGTTTACAGATTTTTATAATTTAAATTCCAAGTGGTTTTGTTTAACCTAAATTATTTGATAAAAGTTTAGAGAGAACGATTGCGATAAAAATTTCCATCGACCAAAAAATTTTCATTTTAGGGAGGACAGAATTGAAATTTTAAAAAATTTGTTAGAGAAAATGACTGTTAGGTACATGAATTTGGGCATATGAGTAACTTGAAAAGTGATTTTAGACAAATTATAAAAAAATCAATTTTACCAGACATCCCTGATAGTTAAAATTCTCTCATAATTGCGTTTGACCCCTCCAACAACAATTCCAAACAGACCTTCAGTCTTTTGACTTCTCTAATTTTGGCAAAGTCGAGTTGAGTAATATTATAGACCCTGTGACATTTAGGGAGTACAACGTCTTCAATATGTGAATCTAGGCTTAAGGAATCCATGACTATTTGGTTGGTGTTGGGGGCCTTTACCCTTGCACTCTTAAGATTTCGTAGTGTAGTTGTCATCACAGGATATCGATTTTATCTCAAGTCCGGCAGCTTCTTTGAATTCAAATGGGCAATGGGTTAAACTTGTTGATCATTGATTGTATGATTCTACTGAACTGGATGTGTGTATGAACTGTATTTCATTAATGGTTGATATTACATTATGTGGAAAGATTTCTGCTCAAATCATTTGGTGAGAAACTTGAAACCGACGAGGTGCTTCATGCTTGATATTCACAATTGCATTATATGGAAAATTTTCTTTTTCTTTTTCATGTTATCCAGAATTTCTCAGAACCTGGTGAAGTTGAAGAGGCACATATAAACTGTGTAGACGAGACCACTCCTAGGAATGGATGCAACACGGTGAAAAAATTTATGTACGAGGAGGCTGATGATTGTTGCCTAACAAAAAACTCAACTGGTAATATAGTTTTGCATGTTATTTTTAGCACGTACATGATTAGAATGACTTTCCAAGTACCGCTTCAAAAACTCTTTTTTATGTTCTTTGAAAAGTCAGTTCAAATAGGTTCTAGTCTCCTAACAGACACGTTTTAGATAGTTGAACTATAAATATTGCTAAAATGTGGGTAGCTAAAACTTTTAGTTTTGGGCATTATTTTTGAATGTGTATAGTGATTGGACGTTGGAAACCGTTAATGTTATTGTCTCTATTTTCTCCTCTTTTAGTTCCAACTGATAGACTTGTTATTTGGGATTCAGCCTTTGGCACCCTGCAGTCACGTATCTTGGTGAAGCATGACAGCTGTTCATCAGTAGAGCTGGACAAGTTCAGTGAGCAAGATGAGGTTAAAATTTCTTTTATGTCTATTGCGTTGAATTACTGTGTTTCGTGTTCATGTATTAGACTGTACAACATGTTAGGTGGTTCGGTATTCCCAATTTCTCACCAACTTGGTGAACTTCACTGCTGGAGGATGAAAAACGGAAAATTATGACCTTGAATTAGGTGTATTGTTAATATTTTGCAATATGACTACATTTTTAGTGAGCTTAAACTTATGTTGATTTGTGCACAAATTTTTATATGCCCTGTATCGCGTGTAAACTAAAATTAGATAAACTTATTATCAACCAAAAAGAATGAAACCCTCATGAGTTGACCTAGTAGTCATAAGAGCTTTGAAAAAGTAAGTGAAGATGGGTTCATTACAAGAATTTCAGCTTTTTTCGGACACTAAATACCGTCAGGAGAGGCGAACATCGCTTTGGGGTAGTTTCTCCTGGTGCCAAAAATAGTGGTGAGAATATTGTCAGCAAGTCGTTGTGTTAACCAAGTATAGTAGGGTTAGACGGATGTCCGGTGAGATTAATCGAGATATGCTCAAGCAGACCCAAGGAATCACTCATTAAAAAAAAAAAAAGAGAGAGAGAGAGAGAATGCTTTAGAGAAATAGGCAAAACACAAATATGTTTGAATGAGTTTGTCAAATTTTAAGGAGCCTCACGAGTGGATATCAGTGTGGTCACTTTATATTTACTATTTGTTCTTCTTTAGGTGGCCATGAGCCTTACTTACAAATTAGTTCATATTAGCCCTACCTGCCTTTCAGTGACTTACCTTGTGTCTCTTGCAGAATATGAATGTCGTCAGGCACTTGTTATATGAGTACAGTTTGGAGTAATAATTGACAGGCAAATGAAGTTGGAAAATTTCAACTGCCTCTATTAGTCATTTTGAACTACTTAGTTCATTCTTATCTTATTTACAAAGGTCATAATCAGTAATTATTTAGGATTGTTAACCGTATGGATAAGCGAGTATCAAGTTTAGAGAAGTTTGTGGTTTGTAAAAAATGTTAAAGTATCATATATAATCTTTGATTTTGCTTTTGTTTTTTTTTTCTCCAAAAACATTTGTGACAATGATCTGTGTTTTCTTCCGTTTTAATTACTGGATGTTTTAGGAATCTACCTCAGCTGAATCCCCTTCACAAGAAATGTCGTTTATTCACTGCGATGCTCATGAGTGTGAAACTCAACCTGTACTTGATACTCCATTATCCCAGCCAACTTCGGAGAAGTCTGAAAGGTCAGTTCCTGTGTTTTCTTTGACACACTGGTTAACTGCTAATTTCTTTAATTCAAGTTGAACGACCACGACATATTACATAGAAACTTTTTTTATCCAGTTATATAACTTATATATCTGAACCTTGCTTTATTTAATTTGCACAGGGATACAAGTGCTTTGAATGAAGACAAGGAATTCTTAGCGGTATCTTTCTGTTAGATCTCTTTGACAGCATTTTAAGAAGTATCTATACCTTCAACTTACCTGAATATTGTCATTGGCTGAGTTTGTATTGAAATATGGTTACTAGACTTGGTCCATGTGGCTACTAATTAAATGGACAATGTTGATCAGAAGTTGAAGTCGAAGTTTTTCTCTTGTCCAGAACTTTATATAATAGTTTTCGTTGATGTAACAGTTGCTAATTTTTATTTTTCATTTTAGAAACTTTCGGATTCTCGACATCCACCTCCCACCGAGGATTTTGCATCTTCTCAAGAACAAAAGCACAACATTGACGTGCATTGCAGTGAGCTTAGAGCTGACATCTCAAGCAAACTAGAGAAACCAAAAAGGTTAGGGTTAGTAGGTGCATCTGGTGTCTAATATGTTTTTAACTGCTAATCTGTCAAGTTACTCTTTCATTTGGCGTTAACATTCGTTGCACTTGTTCACTTGATGTAGTTGCATCTTTTCTCTGCTATCTCTTATCATCTTTGTTCTGATATTTCAGGAGACTTTTGCCCGCGTCATCCACATTACTAAGGGATTTCAGCAATATGCATGTCGAGGATGATATTGAGGTGTCAAAGGTCTGTCCTGGTCTGTGTGTGCATACTTGCATGCTTACCGAGTATTTATTATTTTTTGGGGGGTTATTGATCAGTAATTAATGAAGATCTTTGATCTTACCATGATAACGATGAAATTTTGACTTTAATTGGTGGGAATTAACACGCTACTACAGAACGTTTTGGATCCTGCTATCATTCAATCTTAGTGATAGAAAATACAGAGTGGAAAATTCTTATCTGACTAATATTTCTGCAACCATTTTTCTAGTTTCTTGTATTGTTTGGTTAATGGATCCTAAGCTAGTCGCATTTCTTTTTGCTTATGAGCAGGCAAACAGAAATGGGAAAAAATTAGCTAAGGGTGAAAAAATTAGAACACAGGGTAACATCTCCCTCATGCGCATGCTGAAGGGAAATCACCTATTCTAGTAAGTCCACTTCCATTGAAATTAAACATTGTATAGTTTGTTCGAAGTAGAAAATTGCATCTGAACTCCTTGCTTTGTGTATCCATTTACGGTTTCTTGGCTTGGGGTTGTAGTTCTTTTGCTCCCTTATTTCCTTACCAACTCTTGTGTGCTTTCATTGTTCTACATCTGGTGCCTAGTCTGGCTACTTTTCAATTTCAATTTCTTTTTAATTTCTTCTTTTGTCGGTTATTCTTTAATCTCTGGCTCAACATTATATTAAATTCCACAAGAAAAAGAATCACTTGAGCTAACTTGGTTACGGTATGAATGCATTCTTACAAGTTGGTTATGGTGTGAACACATCTTATGAAAAGATGCAGTGTTCATTTCAAAATAACTTTTTAGGTTACGTTTTCTTGATAAAGATGAAATTAATTAAGGCAACTAAAGGTTTAAAGCTACCACTAAAGGTAGGGTAGGGGGATCTATATTAAAATTAGCCCTCAAGCAAATAGTGTTTGCATTTCTCAAACTAAGACATAATATATCAAATTAAGATGTAAAGCGTCTAATATCTTGGCTACTTAAGTTAACATCCGAGAGGTTTGGAGAGGCTAGATCATCGAATCGGATTCGAAGTAGAAAACAATTCATCCATCTCAAATGACATCCTCTTTTGATCAAATTCTTGTGTAGTTTAGTATTTCATGCATTGCTTGGCTAGAGCTTTGGAAACTGCAAGAGTTTGATGAAGGTTGATTCTTTCTTCTTTGTATCAAACCCTTGCAACCATATTTAACTTGTTTAAGTTGGCTACAAAGTAATTGCACATGGACCTAGTGCCATTATGGAATATGTTGTGCGCTATAATGTAACGGCCCAAGCTCACCGCTGGCTGATATTGTCCTCTTTGGGCTTTCTCTTTCAGGCTTTTCCTCAAGGTTTTTAAAACGTGTCTGTTAGGGAGAGGTTTCCACACCCTTATAAAGAATATTTCGTTCTCCTCCCTCGACGATGTAGGATCTCATAATCCACCCCCCTTCGAGGCCTAGCATCCTCGTTGGCACTCGTTCCCTTCTCCAATCGACGTAGGAAACCTCTCCCTTAAGACACGTTTTAAAAACCTTAGAAACCCACAAGGAAAAGCTCAAAGAGAACAATATCTGCTAGTGGTGGGCTTGGGCCGTTACATGTAATACCTTTCACTCCAAATATATCTTGTTAGAGCCACAAGCCTACTAAAGCCTTTGGAAAATTTTGTTTGATCATAGTGATTGATTGTTTTAGCATAGCCTTAGAATTGAAGATACATTTTAAAGAGGTTTGTTGTTTAATAATTGATTCTTCTGAGAAACAAGAGAGTTGTTATTTAAATGTGGTTATATAATTCATCAATTGGTTGGTGGTTTAGATTAGAGTGACTTTCTATCAAACTCCAGAAGTTCATCCAACCCAACAAGTTGGGAATGGATGGCTGGTTAGGTGTTAGCTCAAGAACTAATGCCAAGCCAAGCCCACGCTCACTTTCTCCCAGCTTACTACTACCCCACGTCAGGAGTCCATTTGCATAAAGGTATGGTTCTCCTGAACTCCAAATTTGAGAGTTTCAATATTTAGATTCTTAAAACTGAATCGAATTAGTTAGAATCGTTCGAATGGCTGTGATTTGATTGGTTTTGATTGATTTTTGTCCATTTTAATGGATTCTCTCGAGTCCATGATTCTTGGATGTTTGAATTACAAATAAACTAAAGAGGTAATAGACGTGGTTTTTAGTGTCATGTCAATTTATATTCGTGATTGAGTAAAAAAAACTGTAATTGAATTATTTTTGTCCTGTTCTCAATATTTCGTTTTTAAAAATTAAGCTTATAAATACTTCTTTCATCTGTGAATTTTTTTTTTGTTTTGTTATCTACTGTTTATGAAGATTTTCGAAATCCAAATCATGATTAGAAACCATAAGATTATTGTGAGAGAATTTGATCATCACATTTCGTATTCTATGCTTTGGAGGAATGTAGCAATGTCTTGATGCTTTATCATTTAGATTATTAAAATTGATTTATAAACGTCTTAAACTTTCTTCGCCTTCGAATCTTTGCTTTACAATAAGTTACTCGAGCTCATAGATATCATTGGTCTAGTAACTCTATGATCCTCATGCATTTACAAGAGATAGAACATGCCTTTTGTAAGTCTTAATCATGCAATGAACACTTCAATTTTCTTTTTGAAGATAAATCAGTCATAGCAGTGGGCCCATTTTAATCTTCATCGTAAAGAACAACGATGACTTGATCATAAAAAAAATAGAAAGGGAAAAAAACCCATAATGGCCTTTTCTTGATGATGCCTAAAATCACCAAAACTACCAAGCTTGAGAGTCCAGCAAAGTTCTCTTTACAGCAGGTGCTGCACCGCCCTCCATCATCCCTACCACCATCCGCTGTTAGCAAATATTGTCCTCTTTGAATTTTTCTTTGGATTTTTTCTTTCAAGTTTTTTCTCAAGCTTTTAGAAAGTATCTATTGGGGAGAGGTTCTCACACCATTATAAAATATTTGTTTTTCTCTCCGACCGATGTGAGATTTCACAATCTACCCCTATAGGGTCCAACGTCCTTATTGGTACTCGTTTCCCTCTCCAATTGATGTGAGATCTCACCGAACTCCACGGCTAGCAAGTATTGAAGTTTCCACTCTTATAAAAAAAAAATGTTTCGTTATCCTTTTCATCTGATGTGAGATCTCACACTTCATCTCTTTTAAGGGTCCAACGTCCTTGCTGACACTTGTTTCTCTCTTCAAATCAATGTGGTGGGATCTCACGTCTCCCATCCACCAATCACATCATTCCGATTCAAAGTCAAGCAACCACTTTGTAATTTGCAGACCAAAAGGCTGTTATTCCATTCTAATTAACAAATCAATTTCCTCTATTTTTTTCCAATGAAATATATAATCAGAGAATCAGTACTTAACAAGTGGCTTGAAAACATGGGTTTCCTGTTTTTATATATATATATATATATATAAAATAAAAATCAAGAAATTTGAATGGAGAAACATTTCCCTCTAAGAATTTAAGAACTAAATTTGGATAAAATCAGCAAAATTAAACAAATCTAATGAAAACGAGAAAAAGAAACAACGTTGAATTCAAAGTTGAAGACATAAAAACCATTGTTTTTGATGATCCGCCGCCGGTGATGAAGTCCGGCAGCCATGAACCGGTGAATACCGATGGCCCTTCTCTGCTTGATGTGTCTCTTTCTGATTTTTGGCTAAAAGAACAAAATAATAATAATAATAAATAAATGAATTCTAAAATAAAATTTGTAATATTAGCTTAATTTTTAATAAATATGTAAGAAATTCAAATAACAAAATTTAAAAAAAATTAATTTTAATTTTCAAAACAAAAAATTTAAATTTTATTTATGAGAATATTCAAAAAGACTTGCACAATGTGATCGATGATTTATTTAATAATTTATCGAGCAATTTTTAAATTGTGTCACGTTCATCGCTCGTGTAGGATTGTTATCATGTTAGTGTGACGGTTTTCTCGAATAATTTGTCGGGAGCTCGAGTTTTAGAGAGAGATAATGGGGTTTACCCTGATGAAGGGCAGAATGTAATGGTGTAATCAGCACCACTGCAAGTAAAAGTGCTTGTTACATCATCAAAGGCATAGCTATATGATTTGGGGCAAGCTGATTTGAAAATTTCCGAGTACGCCGACGGCTTACAGGCGGCGGGTGAATTATACGCGCCGCTACAGCAATATTCCGGGTTCCCAAATGCCTCACACGCACTCCTGCACGCCTTCCCATCGCCGGCACGCAGCTCTACAGGGCAACGCCGGTTCAAATCCGCCGCACACCCAGTCGACTGACACACGCCGTTACCGCCCATGGCGTCAATGACCATCGGAATGTTGTAGCCGTCGACCAAGCTGACGTCATAAAAGTCCTGCGCGCCGGCACTGGCGCCGATTGTGAACTCAGCCAGAGTAGCCGGCGGCGTTGCTCCGGCGCCATTGCATTCCATTTGATTTGATCCACAGTCAGCAGTCTGGCAGCTGCCCTGACCAGTGGCTGGGTCGAACAAACAGCCGGTCCGACCCCAGAATCTGCCGGACCACCCTGGAGGCGCGTGGAGTGAACGCGCCGCCCCCGGAGAAAGCTCGAATCCAGTAGATTCCAATTGGGTATGGCCGAGAATTCCCGGCCAAACAGTGTAATCGCATCTGTTTATAAGTGTAAATCGAGCTCCAGAAACGCCTTTGAAGAAAAAGCCACAAAAAAATTAATAATAAAGATCATGAAATTGATCATAAGAACAAGAAAATTCAGGCATTACCTGTAAAGAAGATGATCAAAAGAAGAGAGAGAAACAAAAGAGAAGGAGAGAGAAAATGGGTTTGAACAAATCCCATTGAGAAAGAACAACAGGATCATCAATGGAAGAATCTCTGCATTTCTGTATATAACAGAGGAATTTGACCAGAGGAGAAGCTTTATTTTATTTTATTTTATTAAGATTTTCCTAAGGTAATTTTTTTATTCCTTTGAAAATGTTCTTTTTTTTCCCTCTTTGGGTGTGATAAATTTTAATGAAATATTAAAAGATTTTGTTGGTGGTAACACTAATAGCAATACAATGGGAATGGAATTTATGATTTAAGATTTTTAAGGATAGTTTTAATATAAAATAATTTTTATGAGTTTTGTTTTTGGTAATTTCATACTTTTTTTTAAAAAAAATATATTCGTTTTTCGTGTTTATATACTACAGAGTTAGGCTCGAGTGTAACAACCCAGATCCACCGCTAGCAGATATTATTCTCTTTGGGCTTTCCTTTTCGAGTTTCCCCTCAAGGCATTTCCACCGCTAGCAGATATTATCCTCTTTAGGCTTTCCTTCTCGGGTTTCCCCTCAAAATATTTCCACCGCTAGTAGATATTATCCTCTGTTTTTTGGACTTCCCCTCAAGGCTTTAAAACGCTGTTTGCTAGGGGAAGCTTATAAAACGCGTCTGCTTAGGGAAGGTTTCCACACCCTTATAAATGGTGTTTTATTCTCTTCCCCAACCAATGTGGGACGTCATAGTCCACCCCCCTTCGGGACCCTGGGTCCTCGCTAGCACTCTTTCCTTCCTCCAATTCAATGTAGGATCGCCCCCAAATCCACCCCCATTCGGGGCCCTGGGTCCTCGTTGGTGCTCTTTCTTTCCTCCCATCAATGTAGGACCACCCCAAATCCACCCCCCTTCAGGGCCCAACGTCCTTACTGGCACACCGTCTCATGTCTACCTCATTTTGGAGAGCAAGAAAGCTGACACATCATCCGGTGTTTGGCTCTGATACTATTTGTAACAGCCCAGATCCACCGCTAGCAGATATTATCCTCTTTTGACTTTCCCTTTCGCGCTTTCCCTCAAGACTTTAAAACGCTTCAACTAGGGGAAGGTTTCCACACCCTTATAAATGGGGTTTTGTTCTCCTCTCCAGCCAATGTGGGACATCACATCGAGTCATCTCAAATTTAAATTACATAAATACGAAAGAGTTGAAAAGGTAAAAATCTGAAATTATTTCAGTGAAACGAATAGAAAAGTAACAAATAAGATGTCGAATATTTCTCGGATAAAAATGATATAGTTAGTCGTATATTTATTTTCAAACATAAATACATTAAATTATATTTTAATCTCGAAAAGTCATATATGTACCTCATATGTCATTTTCTCCCAAAGAAAAAACGAAATCCGTCCTATTAAGATGTCAATCATAGAAGCAAACTTTATACCAAAGCTAAAGTTAAAATAAAAACAATAAACATAAATCAATTTTAATTTATAATCATAACCAAAAACAATAAACAATGTCATCTCTACGCTCAAATTTTTTTTATAAGCTAAATCAAGTTAAAAACAGGTATTATATATTCAATTTTTACATGTAAATATTTATTTATTTGTATTTTTTTTTCATGAAATTATTATGAGTTTCGTAAGTAATTTTTCTTCATTTATGAATTTAAAGCAATTTTAGAAATAATAAAATTTAATATTATGAAAAATAAGAAAATGTATTGACGTGACGATTTAATTTTGGATAGCAAAAACACGGGACGATGAGATGCAGAGATGGAATTCCCGCGTCAACTACATTCCTTTCTCTTTCTCCTTGTCTCTCCATATCTCCTATTGCGTTCCACGTCACACACACGTGTGTATATATATATATATATATATATTTACAAACTCCACTATAATTTTAATGATCACATATATATATTTTGCCTTTTTCTTTTTATCTTGAAAATTTGATTTTATTAGATTGGTCCTTTTTCCAATTTCTTTTATAATTAAAGGTGAAATTAATTATTTATGGAGAGATAAAGAACACCATATATATTTTATCCTCTAATTATTAAATATTAATAATTTATTAAGTAGGGTCACTTTTTGGTTTTTTTTTTTTTTTTTTTAATAGATTTCTCCTTGTTTGTTATTTATATTCATTATGGAAATAAGAGAAATAAAATTCTTTTAGTGATTTTTTCTTAATCTCAAACTTTAAATTAAGAAAATAAAAAAATCACTTTAAAATAATAAATAAAATATTCAAAATTATAGTTTCAAATAAAACATTTTTTTTTTTGTGTGAATATTTTACCTTTTAATTAAAGATAGATATATATATATATATATATATATATTTATTTATTTATTTAAATAGTTGAATAATATATTTTAAAGTTGCAAAATTAGAAAAGTAAATTTTTATTTATGGTTTTGGGAAATAAAAAATCAGAAGCCCACAAATGGTCCAAAGGCCCAATAAGGCCCAACCTAAAGGAAAATGGTGTTGGTGTGATCTGAGTGGGCCTATCCAGTCTTCTGGTTTGAAATTGGGCCTTAGTTGGGCCGTGCATTTAAGGGACTAAACAATTGCAAATTTAAAATTATAAAAATTAAATTATTATGAATTAAAGTTTAAAAAAAAATAAAAATAAAAAAATTGGACATTTGATGTTCGATGGGAATTATTACCTAACATTTTATTATATCCTTATCACAATTACGTCTAAAAATGAATCCCCATTTCTTTTTCAATCCCTCCAAAAAAATCTAATTAAAAATCAACCCCTGAGCTTTAGCTAAATCCGATTTGTTGCCCTATCTGGCCCTCTACCCGTCTTTTTCCCTTTCCTCGCCGATTGGTCACGGTTTCTCATCGGCCTTTAAGTGGAGTCCGGTGGGCTTTTAACGTCATAGGTCAATTCCTCGTGGGCCCAGAATAAGGCCCACTTAACAATCACGCCTGAACCCGAATGGATGTGCGTTATGGTCTTGGTCTATCCTCGTTAGAAGTAGAACTGCCATAACCACCAAATCGCCACCGTACCAACCGCTGATATTCCGGCCATACGCGGCGGCGCTGCGTCGGTTTGGATCAGGGATGCGCCTTCGTACACCATACCAACATCGCCGCTGGAAGATGGGTTCGCCGTCGCCGGTGAGTTCTGTGCCTCGGATGACTTTTGGCTGCATTTCCAAAAATATATATATATTAAAATTAATTTCAGCGCCCTAAAAATATTATTGGGTTAAATTGGAAACGGTAAATTCAAGCAACAAATAACGTTAAATGACATTAATGGCCTTTTTTGACTAATTTATTTTAAATTGCGTTCCAATTTTACCCTCCTTGTCGGCCACCACTAATGGCGTAAATCCCCTTCTCGTCCAATCAAATTTCCGATTATACCCTTTTTATATAGGCCGTGGCAGCGAGCCACCGGAGATCTCACCCTATATATATTTATGGTGGACGGAAATATCCTTCAACGAGGAGGGGGCTTTCGGTAATTTTACCTGGTGTTTGGTGATGGACAGAATGTGATGACATAATCGGCACTGGCGCATGTGAAGGTACTCGTCTTGTCATCGTACGCGTAGCTATAAGCGCGTGGGCACGCTTTCTTGAAGATCTGAGAGTACATCGACGGCTGACAAGTATCCGGTGTTTGGTACGCGCCTGTACAACAATACTGCGGTTGGTTGAAGGCACCACACGCGCTTTTACACGCGACGCTCTCTCTTCCGTCGGAGCCCATCACGCGCAGCTCCGAAGGACACGCATCGTTTAGATCCACAACGCAGCCGGTGCTAGTGCAATTGTCACCGGAGCCGCCTTGTGGCACTACCATCATCGGAAGATTGTAACCGTCGACCAGACTGACATCGAAGAAATCACGGCCGCCGGAGCCGTCTAGTGTAAATTCCGCCAAAGTCGCCGGAGGCGTCGCTCCATTTCCGGCGCACTCAAGTTTGTCGGAGCCACAATCGCCAGTACCGCAGGAGAATTTCCCGGTGGAATCTTCAGAACAGAGTGTTCGGCCCCAGAACCGCCCGCCCCAAGACGTCGGCGCAGGCAGCGTCTTGGATTCTCCAGACTCGAGAGAGAAACCAGTGGTGGAAAGCGGCGGAACGCCACCGTTCGACAGAATGCCCGGCCAGACTGTAAATCCACATTTGTTCACAAAAGTAAAGCTCGTCGGAAACCCGCCTGAAAATCCAAAAAACAGAGCACAACAAATCAACAACGCAACAGAACAAAAAACACCCAAATCCAGAATCAACGATCAATCAGAATCAACAAATCATCATAACACACCTGGTAGCAAAAGCATTAGAATCGAAACACCCAACAGGAATGAAATTCGGGCCTCCATTGGAGGCGAACCCAGAAGATCTTAAACGAAAGAAAAAAACAGGGGCCGTCAGAGCAGATCGGAACGGGATCAAAGCTCTGAAGATGGGCCGGCGAAGGGGAGAAATTGCAGAACAAAAATGGAGGTATGGAGAGGGAAGGGTATTTATAGAAAAAGGAAGAGGAGAGAGAGAGTGGGAATGGGCAACGGCTAGAAGTGCTGGAGAGTGGTGGGGCAGAGGAAGGATATTCTTTTTTGTTATGGCGGTTAAAGGAGATATCGGGAAGCGTGAAGACGGAGCTTGTCAGAACGCAAGTGGAGAAGCAGAAGAGAGAGAGAACCGCCATTGTTGAGTTGAGAAAGAGAGTTTAACCGACTCACTCTCAATTTAATTGGACACGAAGTATGTTCATCAGTTATTATTTCAATATTAATTTCTATTTTTTATAATTTTTATTAAAAAATATAAAATATTTTATTAAATCTAATAATATTTCGACTCAAATTTCACTATTATGACATAGTTTTGTGCATTTAAAAAATTTGAAAAATTATTTTATTAAGTAAAAAACAATATTTTCCTATATATAAAAATAAGTTTGTTTTACTTAATTTTGATATATATTTTTTATATATATTGGTATATTTATATTTATGTATAAAAAGTGATGTGGGACGATATTTGGGTAGGTGGGGATGGGAAATATCATTATCGTCCTCTCCCACTTCGTGAGGAAAAATCTCACCTCACTCTCTTTCCTATTTCTCGTCTCATTTAGGAACAGTTTTTGTCCTTGTGGGTTAAATTGATCTCTCATGACAACTAAAACTGTGATGTCCCACATTCGTCGAGGCTCGGGGAGGAGAACAAACCACCATTTATAAGGGTGTGGAAACCTTCCCTAGTAGACACATTTTAAAGTTTTGAGGGAAAGCCCAAAAAAGACAATATCGGCGATGGATCTGGGCTGTTACAAATGGTATAAGAGTCAGACACCGGATGATGTGCCAACCTTCTCGCTATTCTTCGAAGGGGGTAGACAAGAGGCGGTGTGCCAATAAGAACGCCAGGTCCCAAAAGGGGTGGATTTGGGGGCGGTCCCAACCTTCCCCGAAAGGGGGTGGATTGTGATGTCCCACATTAGTTGAGGAGGAGAACAAACCACCATTTATAAAGAGTATGGAACCTTCGTTTTAAAGCTGTGAGGGAAAGCCCAAAAATGACATTAACGATGGATCGAGTTGTTACAAAAACACATGGCTACCCATCCTAAGATTGGATTAGAAACTAAAGAGGGAAATAATTTGTTTTTATGTTTTTTTTTTTTTTTTTTTTTTTTTTTTTTGTAATGAAAAAGATATTATTTGAATTATTAATAAAAATATAGAATAGGAAATATTGGTAATTATTGAGGTCAGATATTTTTAGTTGCCCATCACCAATCGGAATTTCTGTTCTTATTTTGATATTTTGATATTTATGTTTATTTTGTTTTCATTCTATTTTTTTTTAAATTATGTGAGAATAATTATTGAAAAATCAATATGAAAATATTGTTATTAGACAAATTATTGGAGAAATTGTCTGGAAAATATAATTTTTGTAGTTATTAAATTAAAATTTTAGAAAATAGTGATTAACTTTTTAATTGCAAATTAAAAATCACTATATTTAATTAGCACCATATATATATATATATTAATTTAATTAATTTATTTATTTAGAAAATGATGATAAGAACATGGAGAGCGAATCGGCTACTTGTTTCTTTTATAAGAAAATTAGCTTTTAAATAACTATTATTTACTTAGACAATCGATATTCTCTCTCCAACTATTGTCCTCTCTGTATTTATTTATTTATTTATTCATTAAAAAAATTGATGTGAATATTTCTTTTTACAAAATCTATATAAATAGAAAAAATTATATGTAAAAACTCAATCCCTACGATTTCGAGTAGCTAGTCCGAGAGGATGATCAACCACGTTGGGACTAAGACACGGCCTAGACTCCTATGGGAGACAGCAGTGGAGAATTTTCCACAATGGGCGAAATCCTGACAAAACAATGTCGCAAAAATTGATGTGAATATTTCTTTTTACAAAATCTATATAAATAGAAAAAATTATATGTAAAAACTCAATCCCTACGATTTCGAGTAGCTAGTCCGAGAGGATGATCAACCACGTTGGGACTAAGACACGGCCCAGACTCCTATGGGAGACAGCAGTGGAGAATTTTCCACAATGGGCGAAATCCTGACAAAACAATGTCGCATGGAGGTAGAAGGTCAATAGGTCGTGAACTTCTTTTTTCGGAGAAGAAGCAATGACGATATCTGGGGAATAAGTATCGGCTAACTTTGTGCTAGCGGCCGCAATAATACAGAGGATGCAAGCGTTATTTGGAATGATTGGGCGTAAAGCGTCTGTAGGTGGCTTTTTAAGTCTGCCGTCAAATCTCAGGGCTCAACCCTGGACAGGCGGTAGAAAACTACCAAGTTGGAGCACGATTGGGATAGAAGGAATTTCTGGTGGAGTGGTGAAATTCGTAGGGATCTGAAAGAACTGCTAATGATTAAGCAACGTCAAGTGGGTTATGTCTTGGATTATACACTAATTAACAACAAATCAACCTAGCCGTCCAGCCAACCCACTAGATTTCAATTGATTGTTACCCTAACTTTTAGTGCATGTATATATTTATAATCATATTTGCAATTACATGTACGCGAGTTAAATGTATTGTGGTATCTACATTGGTTGGGGAAGAACGAAATACCTTTTATAGGTGTAGAAACCTTTCCCTAACAGACGCGTTTTAAAACTTTGAAGGAAAACTCGAAAGGAAAATTCTAAAGAAAACAATATCGGCTAGCGGTGGGCTAGGTCGTTACAATGCTATTAGAGCCAAACACTGGACGACCGGGTGATGTGCCAGCGAGGAGGTTGTTCCCCAAAGGGGGTAAACACGAGGCGGTGTGTCAAAAAGGAGTGAGATCCTACCTCAATTGAAGAAAGGAACCAAATATATTTAAAAAATGGAGAAGCAAAGAAGGAATAGGAGAGAGTGTTGAACAGTGGGCCTGGGCCTGGGCCAGAGGGGAATGCATCAGCCAATTGGGAGTGTAAAAATTCCTGTCCCACATCGAAAAAGCTGCTAATTGGCGACGTGGGAGGATAGTATAAAATGGCGGGAGCAGCATCGGAATCAACCATGATCCTTCAGGCAGTTAACGGGATGTGATAAGTGGTTGACTCTCGCAAAGAATGCGAGTTGGGTGTCTGCCCCAACGCCTGGTTACGACAACTGGGCACTCTCATTTCTTCCATTCTGATCCCTACTTTGAAGGTCCAAAATCATTGTTTCTTCATTTTTCTTCAAATTTTTTTTTTAAAATAGTTATTGTGAATTCTATATATATGTTTTTTTTTTTTTTTTTTTGCCAAACCTTTTATTTTCTTAGCTTAAAAGATTCATTTCCTCAAAATGAATACTAAGGAAAAAAAGTCCCTCCAAAAATTTATTTTTTATTATAATAAATGAGGGATGAAGATTTTGAAATCTTCAATTGAAATTTGTTTTTTTAATGCATGTCAATTGCCCTCTTTTTTAAAAAAAGATTTGATGAGTTGTTTTGGTAAAAATTTAATACTATTTATCACTATATTAAAAAATTTTAGAATTAAAATTAATTTTGAACTAGAAATGAAGTTTTATTTCTGAGATTTGAGTTCGCTTCATTGTTAGAAACTTCATGAAGGTAAGCTTTTTATCACCCCAACCCAACTTGAGAATCTTTCATTTTCACTCAAGGGAAACAAAACCACAAAATTTTGCAACTTTCGAACGGTTCTAAACTTTTATCAAACTTTATGCACATCTCATAACTGCGAGAATATGGTGCATGGAACTTACAAATGACCGTTATTTTGTAGTGTAAATATACATAGAAAGGCGGAGAAAACTCAAAAAAATATATATACAAAGGAATTTGAAGATGATACATAAATGCACTGGGGAAAAGAAATTCTAAAAAGGTTCCTATATTTATTTCATTGTGGGGATAAACGTGAGGTATTCAAAAATGTTTTTTTGTTTTTGTTTTTTAATATCTACACTAACCCATTGTTTCCTTTCAGCTTAAATCTAAACTACCAAGAGAATTCAAGGTCAAAACCGAAACCCCTTTACTTAAAAGTTCAAATCCCTTTATCTTTATTCTCAGTTTTAGAGGTTTCCGTACCTTCTGTTGCTGAAATTCCTCTTTGTGATCGGAGTTTGACCGGCCGATGGTCTGTTGCTGTCGGCCGGAGCTCCGTCCTTGGTGGTTTTGACGAACTGGCTATTGTATTGAATCCGACGAGCTTTATTTGGTTGAGTAATTGCCATTTCCTTGGGAGTAGGAGATCGGCAGCGGAGAGATGTTAAGCGTTGTTGTTGGTGTTTCGCTAAATGGATGAGATGGTGGAGCAATGTGACCAGCTCGATAATTTGTTGCTCTGTTTTCGCTTTGTCTGCGTGGTACAGCGTTTGAAGGCGGATTGGGTTGCTCTGTGTGGCTCTGCCTTTGCTCTGTTCCTTACTACACAAAAAACAATGGTGAAATCATTTTAATTGTTGCCCAACTGAAATCTCTCTCTCTCGCTCGCTCGCTCTCTCTAGAAAAGAAGAATCCTGAAACGAACCTTTGAGATGCCCATTCTCCAATCCGGCCACAAGCTTGATGTGCTCTGCCACCAATCGTGGTGAGATTAGGAAAGTCATTTCAAACTCTTAAATAATAGAAATTCTCCTTACTTGGTTGTGTTTACAGCTATAGGAACAAGCCATCGAAGGATCTTATCCATTTCAACTTTGACACCAAGATAAGTTGGCTGCAGAAAGACACGATTATTGTTTATGAATTAGTAGAACTCTCATGAGGCCCACAGGTTTTCAAGTTGAAAACTTCAGTCAAAGACAGAGAAAAGTAATACCTCCTCCTCACTGGCATCCACAACCTGCAATCGAGAGCGCAGAGCTGTTTTAACACTTGTTGGCAGCGCCCTGTATAATGCATCCCTCATATTGGAAGGAATGGAGGTTGGGCGACATGCCTTTCAAAAAAAACAGCCTTTCTAAGTAACAAGGATCAAATTTGAGAGTAGTTCACGAGAAGAAGAACTCACTCATAAGGATCGGGTAATCATTCGAATTAAGAACATAAGCCCGCTACTTTTTATTTCTCTATCCTTTTATTCATTCGACCCACCCCACTTGACTTCTTTTTTATTCAGCATCAAGAATTCAAACTTCAAACAAGGTTCGACCAACTTACAATGAGATTTATCTGGCTGATTATGTTTGAATAATGTAAGGCAAGACCAACAGAGCCCAGTTTCTGGCCAATACTTCTCTCCTCTATAACCAATGTTTTATCTGCAATGGTAGGTTGCCATTACAGTAAGAGTTTAAGATAAATGATTGGATGGAAGAATGAAGAACAAGCAAGAAAGTCGGATGACTGGACAATTCCAGGCAGGCACCTGTGTTCTTGTCTCCAAATGCTTTGGCTATTGCTTGATTTATCCATGTTACAACCGCGACGAGCTTTTCCACAATCTGTGAACAAAAGTTGGTTAGTTCTTATCACTTAGAAAAATCTGGAGTCATTCAGAAGTAAATACCTCGTCTAAATTTCTGGACCAAAGGCCTTTGATTTGAAAGCTCCTTACGAGTTTTCTTTGTACGTTTAATTCTCCTTGGAATATTGAGAGACTTTCTCCTACATTTAGATTAAAATGATAGCATTGAATAACACTTGGATGTTCTTCTTGTGTAACAAATTGACACCAAATTATTTATGCCAATATTCGCAAGTTGAAAGCTTCTATGTACTAACCTATTCCTGCTTGGTTCATGAACTCCACTTCGTCGACTCTCCGTCTGTAATCTTGCTCAAATCTTTCCAATATTTGTATTTCATGGTATAATTCCTGCCAGAGGTTCAGTATTCGGTTAAATTCGGTAAAAATCAGAACACGTAGCAGCTCAAGCCGACACTACACGTAACAGCTCAAGCCGACACTACACGTAACAGCTCAAGCCCCCACTAGCATATATTGTCCTTTAGGCTTTCCTTTAAAACGCCTCTACTAGGGAGAGGTTTCTACGCCCTTGTAAGAAATGTTCGTTCTCCTCTCCAACCAATATGGGATCTAACAATTCACCCCCTTCAGGGCCAACATGCACACTGCTCGGTGTCTCGCTCTGATACCATATGTAACAGCTCAAGTCCACCGCTAGCAGATATCTAGCAATCCACCCCCTTCAGGGCCAACATCCTCATTAGCACATTGCTCGATGTCTTGCTCTGATACCATTTGTAACAGCCTAAGTCCACCGCTTGCAGATATCTAACAATCCACCCCTTCCGGAGCCAACGTCCTCACTGGCACACTGCTCAGTGTCTAGCTCTGATACCATACGTAACAACCTAAGCCCACCGCAAGTATGCGAAGTGTTTCGCTCTGATATCATATGTAACAGCCCAAGCCCACCTAGCAGATATTACCTCGGTGTGATCTCACAGAAAATAATAAAAAAGATGTTTTCAAGCTGCAGTCAAATGTTACTAGAATTTGAAAATGTACTTCTCCAACAATGATAAGCCAAAATATGACGATCTTGAAGTAACTGAGCTGAAAACTGAACTTACAGAAGTATACTGAGCTAAGATAGTTAGCTCCTGCATAGCTGCTCTTGCCTCTCGAGCTCGTTTTTGAGTCGAATCATTCAAATCTAGTCTGGAATACCAAAATTATTCGACACTGTTTTCGGATCTCGATAATTGAGCAAAAATCTGACAATATTAACTACCTTGAAAAGAACTGATCCAAATTGTGCCACTGTGGATCCTTGCATCTGTTTCCAAATCGTATAACCTCCCGTAAGAGCACATCAAATTCCTGCCTGCAAGAACAGAAATGTAAGACTACAAGGTTTGTCTTTTATAAGCACAAAACTACACGAGACATTCCATGACTACACTGTTGTATGCCAAAAGCGGAACAAATGTACTCAAATCACCAATGAACGACACCAAGATATTTACGTGGTTCGGAGAGAAGAAGTTCCCCTACATCCACGGATAGCAACCAATCACTAAATCCAAAGCTTACAAGTGAATACCTCACCATCACACTACAAAGACTCTCACCAACATATCACTCAACAAATACAATGTGACGCTCAAAACTCTCCCAAATATGTCACTCAACAAATACGACGTAACACCCAAAACTCTCCCATCTCCTGATATTACTTCTCCGATCTCCCGATATCACTAGTTAGGAATGGAGGGAGAAATCTCTCATTATATAGCATTACAGAATTAAATCTCCGACTAAGACTAAATCTAATCCAAATAACCAAATCAAATCTAATTCAATTACTCAAATCAAAACTTATGACAATTTACAACATACACCTTTTGTCAGCAGCTGCAATGCTTAGCAATTCCTCTACATTTGTTGACACTAATTGTCTCATCCCTTCTGATTGTGAAAGTTCCTTTTTGAGGAGCTGGATGTTGTCTTCTGAGAGAGATCGGGATAAATTGGCTACTTTGCTTATGGTGTTTGCTACTTCAAAAGCCAAAATGGAAATCTCCCTCCCATCTGAAGCCATGCCTGTAAAAAACCCACTGTTTGTGTGCATATTTGACACACTATTTCCAAAAGTTTTCAAGAAATCAACTGCTTTCCGTGCCCCTCCTAGCGCGTTCGTTGGTGCAACCTATACAGTAAGACAGAACAACAATAAACAGGCGCCAAGCTTCACATCAAAGCCTGAGGGTTGAAGGTATAAACACCAAACTATTCATCTAGTGTTGTGTTGCTCCTATAAAAGATGGCAAGCATTGCAGATCAAAAATCTAGAACTTATAATCTTGGCCTTATTTAATCGATCAAGAATGGACAAACTCTTGTATTGGTGTCAAAATATTATTGATAACATAAGAACAGTGTAAATACTGTTAAGAACAGTGTTAATACTGTAGGCATAATCATGCAGATCACCATAGAGGATAAGTAAGAACTTCCAATGTTTACTAAATCAATTTGTATAAGAGCTAGCGGTGGGTTTGGATTATTACAAATGGTATCAGAGCCAGACACCGGGTAGAGTGCCAGCGAGAACGCTGTACCCTGAAGGGGGTGGATACCGAGTGGTGTGCTAGCGAGGACGTTGCGCTCCGAAGAGGGTGGATTGTGAGATCTCTTGATTGGTGAGAGGAACAGTCATTCTTTATAAGGGTGTGAGAACCCTGAAGGGGGTGGATACCGAGCGGTGTGCTAGCGAGAACGTTGCGCCCCGAAGGGGGTGGATTGTGAGATCCCTTAATTGGTGAGAGGAACAATCATTCTTTGTAAGGGTGTGAAAACCTATCCCTAGCAGACGCAACAATCATTCTTTGTAAGGGTGTGACTATCCCTAGCAGACGCATTTTGAAAACCTTGAGGGGGAGCTCGACATGAAAATCACAAAGGTGACAATATCTACTCGCGGTGGGCTTGAACTCTTACAAAACATTTTCAACAGGAGAAAAAACATATATGAGTAGTCACTATTTGAAACATAATGCTACAGAGACTAAATCGCCCTTTCAATATCTCCATAATTTGTTTCTTAAATAATGCATTATTCCAATGTTCCAACTTCTACACTTTCAGAAATCCTGTATTAACTTCTCAAGGATCCAAACATATTCATCAAATCTAGTTATTTATACATTTTACTACGTTGATCAATTCCAAACTAGAATCTTCTTTCTCTTTATTTTGATCATGATTGACTAATAAATTTGATCTCCACAGCCACAACTTGGTTTTAATCACATGGAAATGGTAATGCAAAGGGAATAAAACCATACCTTATTGCTTCCTGTCTTAGACGGAGGTGAGGGCAATAAGATCACACCAGAACGAAGCTTCAGCGGCAGTTCATCCGGATCACTCGCATCAGGATTCAAACACGAATTTCCTTTCCGATCCTCAAATATTTTCGCTTTCTTCTCTGTCACGAAATCATCCTTAACAATTCCATTCGAACAAACGCCTCCCAGCGTGTTCCCCATCTTCCAAACCTCTACTAATATCCAAAATCCCTATATAATTTGGATGATCATCATCACTGATTCAATTTCCACTTCATTTACGCCAGAAGCAAGAATAAAAGGGGGAAAAACAGCAAAGACCACTCAAAACTCAATCAGATGATCATTACAACCTCGAAATTTCTCAATCATTGAAGAACTAAGTTCTAAGCAGCGGATTGAACTAACATTCACAAAGTATTAATAAATACGCAGAACGATAAATCCAGTACTCTTCATTTTTCTCAACAACCAAACAACAAGTAGCAAGTAGCGCCAGTAATCAAACAGCACAAGAAAATCCCTCTGGACAAAGAAAAACAAGAAGCATACCGTATTTCCAAGAGAAAGTCGCTATCGAATCAGTGAATTAAAAATCAACATTCAAAAGAAGTCGAGAAACGTTCTTGTAAGAGAAATTATCCGATGAACACCATTGCTGCTGCAGCTACTCGTAAAGGCTAAGAGAAAGTTCAACCAAAGTGATAAATTAGGACGGCAATGAAACGATTTCTTCCTTCAAATTTGATTGTTGAAAGTCGAAGAAGAAGAAGAAGAAGAAACAGAGGTGAAGAACAGAACCGGCGACTCCGCTCCCTCCGTCGGTGCCCGCGGATTCTAAAGGGCAGAGAGGCTTCAAATCATGACAGTGCCAAATTAAATATAGTTTTCTCTCAATCCATTTTTACCCGTTTAATTATTATTATTATTTTTTGGATGTCGATATGAAAATTTTATATTTATTAACAATTTTACACCCTCAAATATTTAAATAAAAAATTAAAAAATTTAAAATTTAAAAAAAAAATTAAAAAATTGAATTGTTATATTAATTCAATATAGTTTTTGTTGCCAACTGGAGTACAGTAGCATAAAACATATATCATTGACTAAAAACTCAGATATTTATGTTAGATGAACACGACTCTTCACAATGGTATGATATTATCTCATTCCCTAAATTAGTCGATGTGGGACTTCCATCGTCCAACACCTCCCCTCGAACAAAGCATGCCTCCCCTTAATCAAGGCTAGACTCCTTTGGTGTCTTAGTCATTTTTTACTGCCTTCGAGGAGGCTCGACTCCTTTTCTTTTGGAGTTTTTTGTTCGACATTTGAGGATTTACCAATCTATTAGCACGACTAAGTTTAGAGCATGACTCTGATACCATGTTAGACGAACACGACTCTCCACAATGGTATGATATTGTCCACTTTGAGCATAAGCTCTCATGGTTTTGCTTGGGCTCTCCCAAAAGGCCTGACATTAATGGAGAGAATATTCTTTGTTTATAAATCATTCCTTAAATTAGTGGACCTGGGATTTCTATCATCTAACAATTTAAACAGCGTATAATATATGAATTTTTTTAATTTTAATTTACTTCAATATTCCAAAATTTGACGTAAAAATATATTTTAGCGTACTTTGTTTAATTTAATGTATAGAAATAGGTAAAAAAAATGAATAATAAAATATATGGTAAAAATGTTGACCTTGACCAATTTAATTTTGTTTGAAGATTTATATTTGAGGTATTATAATTAAACACATAATTAAAATAAAATAAAGAAAGGAAAATTGAAAGAGAGAACTATTAATTGTTTTTTAGAATAATAAAAAAATAGTAATGATGATAAATGTTGTAATGAAGAAAAATTAAATGAAAAAAATGACGTGCCCCAATGTATCTAAGAATACTATATTCGTGGGTTTTATTTTTATAATTTTAATATAAGTCAACGAATATATACAACAAAAAAAAAAAAAAAAAAAAAAAAAAAAAACCTTATGATTTAGAGAGCTTATTATAAGCTTGTTGAAAATAAAATATTGCCAATTTGCGTTTACTTTTTTTTCTCGTTTAATTGCAAAAAAAAATAAAATTATTGACAAATTCCGATCAATTTATTTGCAATTATTAAATTATATTTTTAGCTATAATATAATATTATAATCCAAAATAAAATCGTAATGCCAATTAAGTATTTTTAAATATTTAAAATAAATTTTTTAATGTAATATTTTATCTCAGTAGCCCAAAAAGAGAAGTACAATAAATTATATCAAAATTTATTAAAATTTATAAATTAATACTCAAAAAAATAATTTACAGTTAATTATGAATTTCTAGAATTAATTATGGTATTTCCAAATGATATTTAAAATTGGTTTTTTTTTTTAAGTTAATTTTTATAATAAAAAAAATATTATTAACTGATAAAATAAATTATTTTTTTATGAGTGGATTAAATTTTGCTCTTAATATGTTGAATGGTTTAAAAATATAATTTAATTTAACAGATTTTTATTTATCACTTTTCATAAATTTTAGAATTTATTATAATAAAAACATGTCACTCTTAAAATAAATTAAAAGTGGGAGAAGGGAAATCAAATAAATATTTAAATATATATTGATAGCAATTTAATTATAAAAAATACAAAAATATTTTCCAACCATTCTAGAAACAACCCTTTAAATAATTATATATAAAAGAAATTTCAAGTGTCAATTATTAATTACTAAGATGAAAATTGCCACATGCTTGCAACATGCTCTAAACAAATCACTTTATTTGACTTTTGGCTTTCGTTGCCCAAATAAAATTAAATAATTCATTGACTTTTTTTCCCGAAATTATGTAATTTGAATTGCTCAAGGGTACTATCGGTATATTTCTAGAGGATTCGACAAAAAAAGTCCACTCACTATATTGGACGATCGAGATTTCATCCACGTGACCTTGAAAACTCGTGATTATTGAACTTCATTAATTTGTTCGACACCTGCTTCCATCAATGAAAGTGTTTATCTGATATAAATTCAGGGTAATATGGTAATTTTGGAGTTGACTTTTTAGAACATTGACTTTTGTTTAAAAAATATATATTCTCTCTTTGATTTAAGTCGTTTTCGTGTCAAGCAATTTGGAGAGGTTGAATGCTCGGTAGCACCTAAAACTAAAGTAGTCGAGAAGCGATTTACTTCATATAAATGTATTTTGTAGCTCAACTAGTTAGGTTAGATTTTGATTTACCTCGAGCGATTATTTATTTAAAGATTATAATTTTCAGAGTGGTTAGGCTAGAACAAGTATATTTTTTTCTAATATTTTAAATTCATAAATAATTTATTAAAAAATAGACATATAATAGATCAAGAAAAAATATTAAAATATATGAACAAAAAATTAATATATTTATAAGTTAGGGTGATCATCTAAATATATTATTTAAATATTATTTAAGGATTTATCTCTCGTTAAAATCAAATAAGTTTAAAGGCCATTGAATGGAAATGTGACCCAAAACTAAATATTAAGACTATGCCTAAGTAGGTCCAATTAAGAAAACATGGGCCGACAGTCCAGATAAACCTAAGCAGGCCCAATTAAGAAAACTTGGGCCGACAGTCCAGATAAACCTAAACAGGCCCAATTAAGAAAACTTGGGCCTAGAATCTAGATAAACCCAAAGCAGGCCCAATTAGAAAATAATCAAATAAGTAATAATGAAATTAAAATAAATGGCAAGAAAAAATAATAATAAATTTGGATTAAAAAATAATAATAAATTTGGATTAATCCAAATTAATTTTAGAAAAATTCATCAACTAAAATCAACAAAAGCTTAATTTAGTCATTTAATTTTTTTTAATGCTTTTGTAGATCATAATTATTAAGACACTTTTGCTATATATATTATTATTATTTGGTCAATAAAATCCCATTGGAAAATATTAAAAAAAAAAAAAAAAAAGGGATAATTCCAAAAAGTGGTTGTGAGAGAAGTGAGGAGGTGGGCCCAAGTTAATGGGAGGCGCACGTGCGAGTATATCATCGTAACGTGCGAATCGTTCCATCTCTTGTTTCCGCTGCGTAGTCTCGCTGTCACACACCTCTAACTGGGCCCGGACAGATCCAATCATGGTGGTTGGACGGTCTTGATTTCATCTCCTTATTTTTATTTTTTATTTATTAATTTATTTTATAAATAGAGTTTCTTTTTTATTTATTTAAAAAAACAAACTTTCATTTTCACTACCGACTCGAATTCTAAAAATTAATTAAATTATAAAAGTAATAAAATTTCACAAATTAAATATTCCAATCATCCTCTACATTTCATCTAAATAAATAATAATAATAAATAAATAGTGAAAATTAATTAAATTTATATTTCAATTTTTTAAACTACATAGTTAATTAAATAAGATTTTTTTATCAATATTAGTTAAATATTAAATTAACAATTTAGGGGACAATTTTGTCACATACATAATAATTACTACTAAATTATGCTCATTTTGGTCGGGGATTAGGTCGTAATTTCTCACGTATATAATAGTATTTAAAATAAAAATAAAAAGTTGGTTTTAATTTTGTTGTGTAATTTAATATTTAATTTTAAAAAGAAAAAATGGTAAGAATTGTAAAAAAATAAATAAAAAATCGACTCCTCCAAAAATTTGGGAGGAGCAAAATCAGAGCCGTCCAATTTAGATCAGACGGTGTTAAAGAACTAATGGTCCACGTCCATTGAAATTATCCCGCCATTTGTTGTTATTACCATATTAACCCCCAAATTTCTGGCTCCCTCTGTGTCTTATAATGGATACTCTCGCCTTCATGTTCTTCGCGTCGATCCATTTTCATCAAAACAAGAGGCCTTTCAGTTTTCCATTTCCTTCAAACAAGACACCATGAGAGAAATCCTTCACGTTCAAGGTGGCCAATGCGGCAACCAAATCGGATCCAAGTTCTGGGAAGTGATCTGCGATGAGCACGGCATCGACGCCACTGGAAAATACAACGGCGATCCTTCTTCTGATCTTCAATTGGAGAGGATCAATGTCTATTACAATGAGGCTTCTGGCGGCAGATACGTTCCCAGGGCTGTTCTCATGGATCTTGAGCCCGGTACCATGGATAGTATCAGATCCGGTCCCTACGGTCAGATCTTTCGCCCCGATAATTTTGTTTTTGGCCAGTCCGGTGCTGGAAATAATTGGGCCAAGGGACATTACACTGAAGGAGCGGAGTTGATTGATTCCGTTCTTGATGTTGTTCGTAAGGAGGCCGAGAACTGTGATTGCTTGCAAGGTATGGCATTCTCTGCTCTGTTCTTCGATTATACATTCTGATTAAACTGCTTTCTGATTCGAAGGAATACGTTCGTTTCGATTGAATCATTTGTGAATCCTACTTTTACATCCTGATTTTACTGCTTCATGAATCCTTTCGTTTCGATTGAACACGTGCTTACATTCCGAATTTCTGATTACACTGCTTCATGAATTGAAAGAATCTGTTCGTTTTGATTGAATCTTGACCTGCATTCTGATTATACTGCTTCAGGAATTGAATGAATCTTTTCGTTTCTATTGAACTATTCGCGAATCGCATTTTATGCGTCGAAAATCTTCGTGTTCGTCAAATTTCCTGAATACTTTTCAGTCCAATATTCTCTGGTATATCCAACGCATGTGAAAGACTTTTCGTTGTTCTTATCGAATTTTTGGCTTAAAGTTCAAAAAACGATCAAATATCGTCGGATTTCATTTTCCTCGAAGCAAGATAAGACTAGAGGGCATGAACAACAAAAATATCTCCATTATTGACGTGAGAAACGGGAGATGATAAAATTGAGAAATCAACTGTTCTGATTTCCTTCATATTGTTAATATTATTAGTAAAGTAGAAGGAGAAAGTGATGGTTGCTGTAACCTTTCTCAGATCCATATCCGCTACCTACTTAATTTGCTTTGGCAACATCACACAGTTGGCTGTTCTTTAAATCTCCGACAATTTTATTTGTTCTTCCTTGAAAAACACGATTATTTGCTTTTCTTCTTTTAAACAACTGAAATTAAGTTCATCAATCTTGATTTGCTAACTGCTAATTCTCCTCGCCATTTACTGCCTTCTTCACTCTAATTGGAAAGATGGGATACCAAATTTTGTCCATACCCAAAAATATACTTAGAGATTAAACAAACAGGAAAGGATCCTCTACCACGTTTGGTATTGCAATTACAACTGGCTTTTAACATCCTCAACAATACTAATAATTGCCTTCTTTCTATTAATTAAAGCTTTCATGAATTACTGTTCTTTACGATCATGATCTGGTTTTTTTACTGAGCTATATGATTTGTGTGGTTTGTGAAGGGGACAATGTTGGGTGGTGAGTCGGTCCCACATTTGTCTCATGCATTTAATCCATTGGAATATTTTATTCCACCTATTTCAACTTGAAATAAAAGAATGCCAACTTTAATGGTCAGAAAATATTATTTTTTCTCACTCCCACCACTCCATGATTGGATAATTGTCGTACTCTGGAGCTACCGTACCGACACTACCTTTTCTTATCAAAATGAATAGCGTTCATGAATAGTGATCACATTGAGATAAATTACAATGCAACTATAAATTGCAGTAAAAGTGAAAACATGACCTTTTTACTTCCAAGATCTTAATATTTGACATATTACTTGCTGCAGAAAAGTGGTGTGACAGACGGGGATTAGAGTTCTATCATTCATGCTGTAGATTTTTTGAATGGCTCTAATATGGGGATGCCCAAGAAACAAATTGTTAACCATTTTTCCTATTTCTATTTGTTTATAGCTTATCCCAAGTGGGGTTTGTGTAAATAATGTGTTTACCATGGTAGAACAGCAATATTTTTCCCATCTCTTAATTAAATTGGTCAAGTTTGTTGTCCTTTGCTTGTGTGCCAGGCTTTCAGGTTTGTCACTCTCTTGGAGGAGGCACTGGTTCTGGCATGGGAACCCTATTGATATCGAAGATTAGAGAAGAGTATCCGGATAGGATGATGCTCACCTTCTCGGTTTTCCCTTCTCCCAAGGTTTCAGACACGGTTGTGGAACCATATAATGCCACTCTTTCAGTGCATCAGCTGGTTGAGAATGCTGATGAATGCATGGTTCTTGATAATGAAGCTCTTTATGACATTTGCTTCAGAACCTTAAAGCTCAGCACTCCTAGCTGTAACCTCTCTCTCTCTCTCTCTCTCTCTTAGATGTTTTTCAAAGAAACACTACTGATGAGCTAATTTCCTCGTAGAATACTCTGTTTTAGCATTTTCATAAACTCAATATCTGTTTTGTTTGTATGAACAGTCGGTGACCTAAACCATTTGATCTCTGCAACCATGAGTGGAGTAACATGTTGCTTGAGATTCCCAGGTCAATTGAACTCAGACCTGAGGAAATTGGCAGTGAATTTGATCCCATTTCCCCGTCTTCACTTCTTCATGGTTGGATTTGCTCCTCTGACCTCCCGTGGCTCTCAGCAGTACATCTCCCTCACCGTCCCCGAGCTGACCCAGCAAATGTGGGACGCCAAGAACATGATGTGCGCCGCCGACCCCCGCCACGGCCGCTACCTGACAGCCTCTGCAATGTTCAGAGGAAGAATGAGCACCAAAGAAGTAGACGAACAGATGATCAATGTACAGAACAAAAACTCATCATACTTCGTGGAATGGATCCCAAACAACGTGAAATCAAGCGTTTGTGACATCCCTCCAAAGGGTCTGAAAATGGCGTCCACATTCGTCGGAAACTCGACCTCCATTCAGGAGATGTTCAGAAGGGTGAGCGAGCAGTTCACGGCCATGTTCAGGCGGAAGGCTTTCCTGCATTGGTACACAGGTGAAGGAATGGATGAAATGGAGTTTACAGAGGCGGAGAGTAATATGAATGATTTGGTTGCTGAGTATCAACAGTATCAGGATGCCACCGTTGATGATGAAGCTGATTTTGAGGATCATGAAGAAGAGTATGCCGAGCAGTAGCAATTTAATCTCTCTCCGCCGCTGCTTTGCTGAATTCCTGGTATGATTCATATCATCATTATATTCTCTCTATATCGTTACCAGAATTCATCTACAAATTATGCGCTGCTTGATTTGATTTGATTTGATTGTTCTTCTTCCATTTTGATTCAAGTTGAATTCCTTGTTTATGTTCTTGGATCTATTGTTTGTTTCTTATTTCATTGTTATTATTATTATTTCGGTTCATCTTCTTTGCTGTGTTATAAGTTGTTTGTTCTTTCTATTAATACAAAAATGATGTTAATAAGTACTCGTGTTTATACTTGTCATTGTCCCAATCGGTTCAACTATGAAAATTTTTGGGTTAAATATTTAATAAAGTTAAATTTTTAGAAATTGAAGCAAAAAATATATAACTAAATTAATATTGGCTTTTAGATGTAATTTAATTATAAATTTTTTAACCCCAACAATTATGGCTATTTTAATTATTTATTCAAATTAAAATTTACCTCTTTTTGAATCTCAATTAAAATTACATTTAAACTACTTTAAAATTGTGTTAAAGAGTTGTTAAAAAATAAATTATAAAAAATTATGAAATTAAATAAAACTAAAATAAATAAAATTTATACATTTTTCTTAAACAATACATATTTTTTAAAATTAAAAATTAGTAGGAGTTCGTTATGTGTACCGAATGCTCATACAGGAAAGTTGTCTGGAGTTGCTTTGAGAAATCTCCTTTTTTTTCTTCCACTCGGGGGTGTGCGGACACACCTCTGTCGTTAAACCTGAGAAATCTCCTTTTTTTTCTCATCCATTCAGGGGGTGTGCGGACACACCTACGTTAAACTCTTTTTCAAAACAGTTTTTGTTTCACACCTATGTCATTAAACTCTTTTTCAAAACAGTTTTTGTCACTTCCTTTTTTTCTTTGTGACTTTGGGGAACATCCCCATTAATAGGTCCGAGTGATCAACTCCAGCTGTTAGCCTTTAGTTAGAAGTAGAAGTAGAGGGTGCCCTTTGCCCACTTAAAGGTTAGGTTGGATCGATCTAATTTTTGGATCACCTAATTTTTTTAATATCCTCTATAGTTGAATGACAATCGATCACAACATATTTTTACAATGATACGTGCTTTCGAGAAAACATGTCATTCAATCGAATTTGAATATTAGATGACGTTTTAGAAACATGTGTGGCAAAAACGGCATTCTCCATCAACATAATTAATTAATTATTAAAATCGATTTTATTTATATTTAAAAAAATGTATAATAAATAAATAAGGCGATACCATTTATGTAAAGAAAGAGCCACGGAATAATGAATATGTGAGCTTCCAAAATTGCTATATTTTACAGCAAAATATCAATCAATTGAATTACCAAATTTGATGCTCTGAAATTAATCATTTCCGCATCTTTGACAGAATTTGGAAATTTTCTATTTTCAACATTTTCAACAACAATAAAAAATTCCCTTTTTTAACTACAAAACAATCTCTATTTTTTTATTCTAATTGTTTATACCCAATAACTTGTGCTACAATTGACAGAATTTTATCAAAATTATAGCTTTTTTTTTAAGGAAAAAATATTGTTGGTAACTAAGTTATAATTAATTTTTTTTAAAATGATCAAAATATTTGAATAATAGTGGTATTTTCTTGACTATATATAAATTATTAGGGTATTTAAACTAAGTTCGTGTAAAAAAAAAAAAAAAAAATTGTGTTTGAAATTTTAATTTTGTGTTGTTACTGTACAAATTTGCATGGATTGGGACGAATTTGATTAAGATCAAACCCAAATAAATTTTAAACTACGATTGGATTCGGTTCAGTCTCAACTCGACGTGATCGAGTTGGGTGTTGGGCCTTTGCTTGCCTTTTTTTGGGCAAATCTTACGGTCTTGACGTATTCGAGGCTAGTCTCGACATGACCGAATTGGGTGTTGGGCCTTTGCTTACCTTTCTTTGGGCAAATCTTACGGTCTTGACGTATTCGAGGCTAGTCTCGACGTGACCGAGTTGGGTGTTGGGCCTTTGGTTGCCTTTCGGCCTTTGGTTGCCTTTCTTTGGGCAAATCTTACCGCCTTGAGGTATTCGAGGCTAGTCTTGCATGTTTGATTGATGTATTATGAGCAGGACAAAAGAAATGTCCAATACCATTTATGTATTAAAAAACAATTAAAAAAAAAGCCACATATTATTACATATGTAAACAAATCTACGAGCTTCCAAAATTGCTGAATTATGTAGCATCCATCCAATCAACAAAATTTCCATAATTAATACCCTAAAATTCAGGAATAACATTATTATTATTATTTATTGATATAGAAAATTCTCTAATTTAATTACCCACGAATTTCTTTCACTATTCTCAACAACAAAATAACACATTAAAAGAACTATAATAATAATAATAATTATTATTATTATTATATATAACACCATGCAAATAAGTAATAGGAAACTTACTTCTTTATTATTTATATATTGATAATTATGTTAATAAAGAAAAAAAAAAAAAAAAAAAAAAAAAAAAAAGCTCATGGTGCAGCTCTTAGGATTCTATCTACCTTTACAATTGGAGTAACATCCAAGTCAAAAATCTACAAACAAAAAAAAAATATTAATCTAACCCAATTCCACAATCAAAATAGGCCCTCTGCATCATCAAATCAAACAAATTGATGAACAAAATCCTAAGATCAAAAAAGAATGTGAAAATGTGGAATTTGTTGAACTCTGAGATCACATACAGGGATTGTTTGGAGGAGTCTGCAATTTGGTAACGCCGTTGTTCTTATTCTTGCAGATCTGAATCCTGTTCTTTCTTGCTCGAGCCGCCATGAATCTGGAGTAATTCCTCTGGTTGATTTCTTCAAGAGAGATGTTCAAATCAGGAATCCCCATTGGGCTCAATGAAGAAGGATCATAGAAAGGAATTCCCCCAATCGGGATTTGAAAATTCTGACTGCCATTATTACTCTGTTCCGCCATGGGATCTGGCTGATGAGTTGAGGATTCGACTGTGAGCAGCTTAACGACTTCCATGGCCGAACTTGAGGTTCCTATTTCTGGAATTGCTGATTCGTTCTTAGAGCTGTTAGAACCGAGAATCATCTGGACAAGAAGAAGAACAGTAAGATTTTGATTCAAAAACAGAGCCCACAGAAAATAAGATAATGAAATTGGGGACTGCAGAGCTCCAAGTAGAAAAATTAAGAACCTCTTGCTTTTTGGCCTTCAATTCCGAATTGATAGCTTTCAGATGATTATAATGTTGCTTCATAGCTTCAAATTCCTGTTTTAATGGAAAATTAAATAAATAAAGAGAAGAAGAAGAAGAAGATAATATTTGTGAGGGTATGAAAAGTAGGGGGGAAAATATAGGAAAAGGACAAACGAATTTTGCAGCGCCCAGAAAAGGTAAAAAGAAAAATTAAAACAAATAAAATAAATGATAAAACTCACCCCTTTCAAACCTTGATTCTGCTTGGTCAATTCGTCAATGGCTTCCACAAACTGAGATTTCTGAATCCAAGATCCAAAAACATCGATAAGAACTCAACAGACAAAATCAGAGCCAGAGAACACAAACAACGAACAGAAATCACTAAAATTAGGTCTAAACAAGAAAATCAAATGTAAAAGAAGAGTAATCAATCGGTAATGCAATAGAGACCTTATCGAGAGAGGGCTTCTTCTTGGAGTGTTTAGCGTTGGTATGTTCATCGGATTCACTTCGCGACAACGGCAAGGAGTTGAGGACGAGAGGAGAGGTAGGGCTGGACTCCTTGACCTTCTTGGACGGCGGCGAAGGGACGGAGGCGGAGGATTCCGGCGGGGAAACTAAGGCGGATCTCTTGCGTCGGAGTGTCCAGACGGGGATAAATCCGAGATAAACGACGGATTTCTTCGAGAATTCGAGGAGGATTTGAGCGACTTCGTGTTCTTTAGGAGAGAAGGCGAAATCGAGAGAGGCGCAATGAGGAGTCGCCGCCATGGGAGCGAAGTTGGGAGGCTTAGGGCAAGGAAAATTCCATGGAAGGTTGAAGAAGAAAGGAAGAAGAAGGAGAGTATGAGGATTTTATAGAAGGAAGAACATGACGAAAGGAGAGCGTGTGAGTGTTTGGTTGAAGAAGACTACTGGGTTTCACAAAACCAGAATAGGAAAGGATTTTGGCAAAGAATGTGGGATGTGACACGTGTCGTCCGTATAGAGATTCAGGATGCCCCTCTAGGGTTTAAGCCTCTTCTCTCCGTCAACGGGCCCGAACAAGCCCAAAGGCCAACTCATGCTTAGGTCTAACCTTGGTCTTTAAAAGTCAAACTTTGACCCATTTATTCTATCTGATAGTAGCCATTTTAATGACTTACTTCGTCCTATTGAAACATACTAGCGTTGCAGAATACACTGAAATATACTAGCGTTGGATAATACAGTGAAACATACTAGCGTTGCATAATACAGTGAAACATACTAGAGTTGCAGAATACACTGAAACATACTAGAGTGGTAGAATATACGGAAACATACTAGAGTGGCAGAATACACTGAAACATACTAGAATGGCAGAATACACTAAAACATACTAGCGTTGCATAATACACTGAAACATACTAGATCAAATCTAAATTTGTCTTAACTATTTTTAAAAACAAAAAACTACGTTTGAAAGTCTTTCTCATCTCCATCCCGACCATCTATTATATAGTTATTGGAGTATTGAACAGGAGTGGGCGAGCCTGACTCCCAAAATATTCTTCAACCTCACAAAAATATATAATAATGGTTGGGTATTATTTGCAATTAGATAAATTTACAAAATATATAAAAGAATAACTTTTAAAATTTTTAATTTGGCTAAAATTTAAAAAAAAAATTGAATTTTACCATTTTTATATATAAAAGAAATTAAAGTTTATGTTGTTTATGAAAAATGTTTAGGTTAAATGTATAAAATTATAGAAGGGTTATCTAATTTAATTTTTTACTGTTTTAAGTATTTAATTATATTTGTTGTCTTTGGAAAATGGACAATAATAAGATAAGTTCTTGTTATTGGGACAATAAAGCCTCGATTTAGAAAAATATAACAATTTTTTAAAGGCAATTTTTTGAATTTTTATTTTATTTATTAAAAAAAGGAAATAGACGAAAATCAGAACAAAAAAGGAAAAAAAAGCTAAACATAGAATAGGAAGTTGTACCGTACTTTCAATCTCGTTTTGACCCAAGTGGGTAACAATCCATATCTAGGAGTTGGATTAGGATTTGAAATTTGGATTAGGTACTTGATGATCCCGACATTCGCTGCCAACATGATTTAAGTTACTTACTCATCGCTTTTAAAAATGAAAATTATCCTTACAAACAAACACAAGTCTTTCTACCATACTTTATTTTAAGTAAACACGTTTAATTATGAAGTTTCTATGATCTGAGTCGTGCGTATTATTGGTATAATAAAATAAGGACCACAGATTATTCCCTTCTTGCAACACCGCACCTGACTCACGATGCTCTTTTTAGCCTCTCGAAATTTGGGCCAAATTTGGGCCATCGTGAGCAAATGGCCCATTTTATTTGAGCCCGGCCCAATGCATCATCGGTGTTTCCCTCTTGCATTTCATTTATTCATGGGAAAATATAAAAAATTCATTAAAAATATTTAGATTAACAAATAATTATATTAGTTTTTTAAAATAAGTTTAAATTTTGATTATTCATACATTCAATTTGGTGATATTTTTGTTATATTTTAATGATTCTTTCATTAAATATAATCAAAATATTGATTGATTTCTCATGTCGATATTGAATTTATGAACATATGAAATATCATGACATCAATGAAAATTTACCATTAAGATCAAATCTTATGAAAATACCGTGACGTCAATCAAAATTTACCACTAAGATCAAATCTCATTTTGGCTCAACTCTCAGTTTTATTACCTTTAGTTCATAAACATTCAAAACCTACCTCATCAATATATATATATATTATCATCCTTAATTCAATAACTACACATACAAACCTTTTGAAATTTATACCTAAAAAAAATGACTTTTTAAAATTTTTATTAAAAGTAAAAGAGTGACTTTTGAAACTTAACACATACATACATGTCAAATTTTAAACTTTAAACGTCTTAATTTTACTAGAAATAATGACCTCACTTATATACCCGGACTTTTTTCCTTAAGTAGTCGAGGTGGAATTCCAACTTTCTTCAACAAATTCACCTTTAATATGGCTCAAATCCTGACCTTGATTTAAATGCAAAATTTAAGAACATATTCTCTGAGCAAAACCCAAAGAAAAAAATATAAAGGCCTTTCCAGATGGAAAAAAATAAGAGGATAAATGATTGAAAACTACGAAGGAATTGGCACTGGTGCCAATTCGGTGAAGTCGAATCAGAAACAGGTGAAATGGAGAAAGAACCAATTGGCCCCACAGAATTTATGCCAAAGCAAATTAACAAACAATCTTCATCTCTCTCTCTTTCTATATATATACGACCACTATTCTTCTGAATTCCCCAAGCTCAAACAACAGAGAGAAGAACAATGGGTTGGTTGATAAGAGAGAGGAGAGGCCCATCATGGAAACAAGGATGGGCAGAGCAGGCCTTGGCCTCCATAGCTCCTCCGCCAAGGCCTCTGCTTGCTGTTCTTGGAATCTTGGTCATTTTGCTATCTGTGTCATCATATTCAAGCTACAGATCCCAGGTGAAAAGAACAAAGGTCAATTTCAAGATCTTTTTCTTGTTATTACCTCTAGTGTTTGTGTTTGTTGGAAACTCGATTGTTAGATATGGTCGTCTTGTAATCATCACTCCGAGAACAAAGCTCGAGCCGGTATACGTCGCAGAAGGCACCGCTGCCTCACCTTGGGGTGCGGCGGCGTTGCTGGTGGTGTTGTTGGTTTTGATATCTTATCAGCCTTACTTCCACTCTAAATGGTTTCCATCAATATGGAGACCGTATTATTATTAGGCTGTGATGCTTTGGCTTTGCGTTGTTCCCTGCAGTATGTTCCTCTTAATTGCTACCTTCTCAATAATTCCACAAATATGTTGTGAGAGTACTAACTTACACATGCATGCTGCTCCTTAATTTGTGAGATTTGAAAGGGGTCTTTGATTCACTTTCGACGTCTTTCTTCTGTTTTAAGCTCCCGTCCTCCTAATAACCAAAAAACGTAACATGTTATTGTTAAGGATTGTTGGGAGAGGAGTCTCATATCAGCTAATTAAGGGGTTGATCATGGATTTATAAATAAAGAATACATCTCTATTGGTACGAGGCCTCTTGGGTAAACCAAAAGTAAAGTCACAAAAGATTATGCTTAAAGTGGACAATATCATATCACCGTGGAGAGCCGAAGGAAGAAGAATACACGATCACTACATCTAACCACATCTAACCAGCCTAGATGGATTGTCCATTCACAATATTCTTTCATTGTGATATCAGTTTAAGTCAGTCTATCTTAATTGCTCACAAATTTGACATTATTGAGAGATCACAGGCATGAGGTAAAAAGGCATATTCATTTAGGCAAAAATCTCTCAATCTCTTCTCTATTCGTTTGGAGGGGAATGAATCATTCATTATAAGAGTGGACTTGGACTACAATCAGTGGGCTTGAGCCGCTACAAATGGTATCAGAATCAAATACTGGGTAATAGGACGCTAAGCCCTCAAAAGGGTGGATTGTGATATCCCACATCGATTGAAGAGGAGAACGAAACAGTCCTTAAAAGGGTATGCAAATCTCTCCCTAGTAGACGCGTTTTAAACCCTTGAGGAAAAGTGGGGCTTTGGTTACGTTTCTTACTTTCTTTTAATCTCAGTGTGTACTAGTAGTAAACTTTAGTTCTGCTTTGTTCTAGGTTTCTCTTTCAGGACCCATGTTTCATATAGATTACAATTGTACTGGAGCAATATGAGCATCTCATTCCTAAAAAATGAAATTGGAAATGGATAGCTATAGTTGATAAATGGATCATATGCACACAGAACTTCAAACTTAGATAAAGAGAACAACAGAGCCTAGGAGTAATAGCTGAAGCAACAAGACAAGAAATTCTTACCTTTCCAGAATCTCCATTGCCACGAGGTGCTTGTGCAGAAGATGCTTTTCTTTTTCCTTCACTCCTAAGCCATAGGTTTTCTAGCCAGATGTGCATCGGTTTAACACCGATGCGCCAGTATGCTTTCTTGAGACTTCCAACTCATGAAAGATTCTACCAAAATCATCGTTTAATTTTCTAGAATCAACCTCAATCTTTTCCAACTTACTTTCTAAGCCTGCTTTTTGTGCAATCCTTTTCATTATTCGAAGATTGAAGTTCTTCCATATTAGCAAGAAGATTTTCAATCTCTGCACGATTATGCCAAGAAGATTTTCAGAGCTCCTTTCGGATGCTAGCGTTTCTCGTAATCTCTGCATCTCGCAACTCTAGGTCTTGGAATTTCGTTTTCGTTAGATTTTCCAACCTATAATGAACTTCTTGAAGAAACATCCTGAAACTATTTGAAAGTTACAACTATAAAGTTCAAAAAGAAAACATTGAAGAATTTAAAAGATATTGGATCGCAAACATACAGATCGGTGGTTTTAGCAGAGAGAGGGCTAAAAATTGTTTGAAATCTTGCAACTCGTTGTTCGTCATTTCGGCAACATAACAAAAATATCGATCGAGTGAAATGCAACAATGTCAACACCTACAAAAAAAACCTGATATAATTTGACAAAGAAAAGCGTCTCTCTCCTTCAAACTCGTGTTGAAATCCGACTTCGATGCATCAAGCGATCGTTCCATATCTCGCAAAAACCAAATTCCCTCTCAACTACACAGAAACGCCCAAAATTTCTCAACAACAACAGACTAAAATCTTCACGGCGTTCTTCTTAAATCGGAACAAAAGAGAGAGCGAATTAAAGACGGAACCGATACCTGGCAGATCAAATCTTCGTGAAGACGAGTAACTGAGGTCCACCGATCGTGTTGCAGTCTCCCTCCCGCGCCTTTTCAATTTTCATATTCATTTTTAAATTATATTTTCAAGTTAAGAATTATTATCTTAAATTTGGTATGTCAACTTATTTTACCATTATTTTGAATTAAATATTTGAAATCAATATATTAAAATGTCCAAAATATCCTTATACTATCCATTACCTACATTCCATAGTTGATGACAAAATAGACATTTTAGAAATTTTAAAACATGAAAAAATTATATATCTATATATATATAACAAAGAAGAAACTTAAAAGTAGAAATAGTGTTTATAATAAATTTAATAATTAATTACATTTATTAGACATAAATTATAATAAATTATATAATTAATAGTATTTATTAGACATAATTTAAAAATGTTATAAGTCGTAATTTCTAGAGTAAATACGGAATGGAAATTGGATAATTTCTTTGAATTAAATGTGAGAAATTTTCTGCTAATGTCATGATTTAAAATTATTTTTAAATATTGGACCCATTATTATTCTTCAAATAATTTTTATTTTAATTTCTGATTTTTACTAATTTATAAAAATAAAAAATAAAAAAAAATCTAAATATTTTATTTTTATTTTTTTGTCATTTCCTATCATTTACAGCTGTGGCGCGTACAATGACTCATTCATGATCAGGATCAGGATAAGCTCCAACGTCTGTTGTTTCATTATTCACCTTCTAATTTATTACTTTCAGGTATTTTGACTTAATTAATAAAAATATAATTAAATTTTTATAATTTATTTCAAAAATACTTTTAATTTTTTAAAAACTTCAATAATACCTTTACATTTTTTTTTTAAAATAACTAAAATATATCCTGAGTTCCAAAATATTTTTATCCATAAATACCGCTAATAGTTTGTTTACTAAAAATACAAAAATAACTTTAAAAAATGTTCGAAAATACACTTGAATATTCTTAAACTTTTTTAAATAAAATTAAAATTTATTTACTATTAGTACCACGTTTCAATAATACTCATCAATTTTTTAAAATAATATTAAAATATTTATAGATAATTTAGGAGGCGTTCGATAGATTGTTTTCTGATAATAAATTTTTTTAACTTTTTTTTATTAAAATAAATGGTGTAAATGCTGCTTTTAAAAAGTTTTGTGGATATTTTTTAATTATTGTATTAATGGTATTTTTAAAAAATGTAAGGATAATAATAAAATTTTAAAATTTTAATAATAATTTTACCTAAGTTATTTATTTTTTATTTTTTAATTTACTAATAAGATGGTGAGGTGACATTTTTTATAAATAAATAAATATATATATATATAGATATATATTACTCTTTCTTCGTCGTCTTCCTCCTTTTTCACGTTGCATCATCAGCTAAACCATGAAACTGCACACGGATCATTGAACTGAAATGAACTCATGCCCACGCACAGTTTGAGGTCTTTGCACAACAAGATCGAACAAATTAATAGCTTAAATTGTTCGAAAGTTAAGATCTCACCTGATATCGTAGGTCATAGATGTATTGCATATATCTTATCTAAAACCGTCTAGAATTTGCAAATATGGTATGTTGCCTCTACACATTACGTAGGAAAATAAAATAAACTGCTTGCTGAATGAAATTTAATGCATACTACAGTCCCATCTTGAGTTCCAAAGTCTTGTTACGATTTTAAATAATAGGTCTCATCATCATATGCATGGGATTGCATTACTAACCCTATTAGTGGGGCGACTTACTGAATACCTAAAGCGCCCATGCACGTCACATTAAGCTAGTTCATAAAGAAGTTGGTTCGAGATTACTTACTGAAGTCCCACAGCTTGGTTTCTAGAGTCGTATATATCCCGTACGAGCAATGCCAATTTTTTAATTAATAAATTAAAAAATATATATATATTGCAACCACCAACACCAACTATTAATCATCACTATCCCTAATTGGCTTCGATTCCCTAATTTTTCCTTCTTGTTTTATTCAGCTAATATATTCCTTTTCCTACTTAACTTGGCACCAAAACAAAACCTAATTTTGTCCTTATTATTATTTTTTAATTAATTATTCTAACATGAATATAAATTTGAATGTTAGGTTAAACTGGACCAAAATGTTTAGGTTGGCGTGCCTCTCTGGATTGCATCTATTTAGTTCGATATGACTACGAAATATCGTTTCATATGTTGGGACGTTTGTGGTAGCTACAACGTCATATATTGTTAATTATTGAAATATTTCTGTGCACAAAAGTCTGCAGCTAGCTCGAGAATTGAAATTTAACGAATTTATTATCAATCAACAATCTCATTAATTTGGTTTAACGAGGTGATGGAAGATCGTTTTACTTGTTGGATACCTCTGTGGTAGCTACAACGTCATGTATGGTTAATTATTCACAAAAGTATGCAACTTGTTCGAGAATTGAAATTCAATAATTTTGTCATCGAATAAGAGTAATTATCGAGGTATTTTTTTTTATTTTATGTATATATATATATTTATATTTTGCAACACCATTGGTTAACGACAAATTTATATATTTTTTAATATAATTTAGGAATACATCCTAAAATTATAATTCTAATATTTTTAATTGAAAAAAATATATTAAATCGCAGTCTTTCAACCATATTAATAGGTTTTTCTTTTAACTTCTAATTTGTCTAATAATTTTTTAATATATTCACTATTTTTAAAACTAAAAAAAACTAATAAAATATTAGATATTTAATTTTAGGTTGGATAAATTTGTAATTTTTTAAATATTTCCAAAAGTTAATAGACCATTTAATTAAAAGTTGAAGAATTTTATTAACCATAAAATTAAAAAAAAATATTTAGGCATATTTTAAATTTTATAAAAGACTAAATTAATAAAAATACATTGAGTTTTAAAAAATTTATTAATATCTTAAAATTTTTAATATTAGATATTTAATTTTAGGTTGGATAGATTTGTAATTTTTTAAATATTTCCAAAAGTCAATAGACCATTTAATTAAAAGTTGAAGAATTTTATTAACCATAAAATTAAAAAAAAATATTTAGGCATATTTTAAATTTTATAAAAGACTAAATTAATAAAAATACATTGAGTTTTAAAAAATTTATTAATATCTTAAAATTTTTAATATTAGATATTTAATTTTAGGTTGGATAGATTTGTAATTTTTTAAATATTTCCAAAAGTTAATAGACCATTTAATTAAAAGTTGAAGAATTTTATTAACCATAAAATTAAAAAAAATATTTAGGCTATTTTAAATTTTATAAAAGACTAAATTAATAAAAATACATTGAGTTTTAAAAAATTTATTAATATCTTAAAATTTTTAATATTAGATATTTAATTTTAGGTTGGATAGATTTGTAATTTTTTAAATATTTCCAAAAGTTAATAGACCATTTAATTAAAAGTGGAAGAATTTTATTAACCATAAAATTAAAAAAAAATATTTAGGCTATTTTAAATTTTATAAAAGACTAAATTAATAAAAATACATTGAGTTTTAAAAAATTTATTAATATCTTAAACATTTTTAAAAATTTTAAAACACTTTTAAATTAAAAAAAAAATTGAAAAAGATACATTTAACCACGTTTAAAAAAATATTCATCAACTTTTAAAAGTAAATTATTTATGATTTATTTTTATAATGCTATTTTAAAAATTTATAAATATTTTTTAAACATTATTAACTGTATATTTTTAAAAAAGTTCGAGTGTTAATTAAATTTTTTTAAGTTAAAAATTAACATATATTTTTAAAATACGCTTACAAGTTTAAGAATATTTTTGAAACAAAGTAATAATTTCGATAATGATATTTTTTTTTATGTATATTTATTTTTCAAAGTTTTATTTTTATATATTAATTAAAACTTTCATAGATATTTTTATTAATTTAGTAAAAATAAAATAAAACCATTAGCCGCCTTTGCTATGGAAAAGTCGCATTCCAAGAATACCAAATTTGCAAAGCTGGCGCCTGGCTGGAACCAAAGTGCATTATTTTAAATATTAATATGTACTCTGTCTTTATTCATGAATCATCACTAAACTCGATGTTATCCAACTCAATTTCCTAAGCTCATAGCTTTTAATTAAAAAATATATATAAATTTTAGTATTACGTAGTATTAAAATTTTAAATTAATTAATGTTTTATTTTATAAAAAAACAATTAATCTTATTTAAATTGAGTTTTAGATTTTATCTCATTAAAAATAAAAACGTGTCTCCGTTTGTGAGATAAAGTATCGATACCTTTCTTTATGCTAGTAATAAGTTAGACAAGGTATTATAGCGTCTATTTCATTATTTTTTATTTTCAACAATACGGCCCACATGATTCCACGTATTAATTCAAAACTCGATCAAGATGTATTTGGACTATTCGTTGGATCAAAATAGCTTGAAAGGACTCAATTGGAGCTTATCGGGTGATTCCAACCCTAATCGAGACCTATCAAGGCATTGCTATACATCAATCCAAAACTTGACCAAGATGCGTTTAGACCCTTCGTTGGGTCAAAATGGCCTGAAAACGCTAACCGGAGATTATCGGGTGATTTCAACCTTACTCAGGACCTATCAAAACGCTCTACTCATCAATCCAAAACTTGAAATGGCTTGAAAGCATTCAATGGGAGCTTATCAGGTAATTTTAACTCTAATCGAGACTCATTAACGCACTGCTACAAATCAACCAAAAACTTGATCGAGATGTGTTTAGACCCTTCGGTGGGTTAAAATGACTTGAAAACGCTAATTGCAGCTTACAGAGTGATTATTATCGAAATCCATCGAAAAATTATAATTCTTCCATCTCGAGAGTTGGTATCTCCATTTATGTAATGATTTAAAGGAGCCAAAATTATTTTAATTTATTCAACAAAATAATAAAAATATTTAAAGTAAGGAATAATAATAATAAAAGAATTAAAATTCCCTTTCTCTCTGTTCACTGAACCACAAAGCCAAAGCCTTTAGCTATAAAAACCACCCCTCTCTCACTCTCTCAATTATCTCCAAAATGGCTATCTCCTCCAAAGCTCTCATTGCTTCCCTCCTCCTCTCTCTCCTCTTCCTCCACTCTGTAAAACCCCAAACCCATTTTTTTAAAATTAATTTTTTTAAAATTTAATCTCTAAAATCTCATAATTTTCTTATTTTAATTCCAGGTGGAATCCATTGGAGCTGCTATGGTCTCCCCAAGCCCTCAGAAAATGGGTAATTATAATTTAATTTAATTTAATTTAATTAATTTTATTTATTGTAATTTATCGGAGTTGAACGGTTTGGTTCCAGACTGCGGCGGCGCGTGTGCGGCAAGGTGCCGGCTGTCGTCGAGGCCGAGGCTGTGCCATAGGGCGTGCGGGACGTGCTGTCAGCGGTGCAACTGTGTTCCGCCGGGGACTTCCGGCAACCACCATATGTGCCCCTGCTACGCCAGCTTGACCACCCACGGCGGCCGCCTCAAGTGTCCCTGAGTTCGCCGTCTCTCAACTCGTTTATGTGTAAATCGTTCACGCTCTTTTGTTTTGTGTTTTAAAGGATATATGAATATCATAAACTGTGTCTCTTTTGTTGTAATAAAGGTGACGTGTCTTGCCTCTGTGTAGTTCTCTGTTCTTATTTTATTTTATTTTATTTTTTGAAAATGATAGTAGAAAGGGTAATTTCGTAAATTTGGATTTATTTGTAAATAAATAAAAAAAATAAAATAATAGTATGGGGTTTGGACGTGGCATAAGTAAAGTTGATTCTATGGATTGCTGGCGGCGCCACCCAGCTGGTTACTACAATTGTGACGTCAAAATTTTACTCAATTTCTTCCGTACCAAATTTCTAAAAATTTGCAAAATTTTCAACTTGTTTTTTTTTTTGTTGTATTTTTTTGTTTTTCTAAACTAACCTAATTTCTGTAACAATAAGTAAAAAAAATATTTAAAATATAAAAAAAATTGAACATTTAATCGGAGGTTAAAATATAAAATCAAATATTTTTAATGTCTAGTGATATTGAAAATTATTAGAGTTTCACTAGAGAAAGATTATGGATATATAGAGACATTATCTGAATAATTAAAAAAATTAAAATAATTTAAAATAAAGAAAATTATAATTAAAAAATATTAAACCATAAAAAAAAAAATAATAAATTGAAAAAATCGAGACTTAATATCCCTTCTTATTAGTTTGGGCCCACAAACCCATTTCATTCAGAATGGGAATGGCCTGCAACAATTTCGCTCTTGCAAATATTTTGGGCTTAGCTGACGTGGCACATTATACAAGCCACACACACACACAATATATATATATATTGGACAGTAAAAATATGTCTAAATATTGAAAAATAATTAAACCAATAAATTTGGATATTTATCCAAACCTACATTTTTATTAATTTTTAATAATAAAATTTTAAATTCTTTTTGAAAATTACATAAATGATGCAAAACTACGAGCATTTTGTATATTCTATCTATTGCACTTCTGTAAATTGAAAGCGCTCGTTTTTTTTTCTCTTAGACAACTTTTCCTTTGTTTTTTTTTTATTTTTATTTACTCGAGCACAATTTTTGTCAAAAGAGGATGTTTTTATTATTTAAAATAAATAAAGATATTAATGTCTAGAAATTAAATTATCCAATTAAAAATATATATATATGGGAGGATTTAAAAATGTAATAGAATAGTTGTGAAATTACTTTTTAGCCCTTCTCGATTGTGACCTGTTTTGGTAGGAAAAGCTTGGTCGCTAGCATGTCCAACTGAAGTTGGACTTCTATTCATTCAAGCCCACAAACAACACCAACGGTTAAAAACCCTTTCCTTCGCAGTTCGTGCAACCGTTACCTTCTTCATAAACCCTAAACATCTCAGAACACACACCAATTTCTCGCTCATTTTGATTTTGCAGTTTATGCTTTGTAAAGTAAATCCTTTTCCTGAGTAGTGTTTCAAGATGTCCTCGAGTAATCTTCAATCTGAATCGCCTCGAAACCCTAGAGTGGCGTGGGAAGGCTGCAGCGTTTTACTCGACATCAATGATGGCGACCGCCTGGTTTTTGCTCGACTCTCGCCTGCCTCGTACGTTTTTCGCCACCAAATTATTGTGTTGATTTGTGTTTTTCAATACTCAGTAAGTGACAGAAAATACTTCGATTTGCAGTACGCTGAAAATCGGGAATAAAAGTTACTCTCTGAAGCCCTTGATCGGTCGTCCTTTTGGTTCGTTGTTTCAAATTGAAAGTGGAGACAATGGTCAACATTTGGCTTGTGTTACGCCCTCCAGAGAAGAAGGTTTGATTTCTTGCTATGAGTTTTGTCAACGAATTGCTTTCATCTTTGCAAAAATTTTAACGGAAGCGTTTTTCTACTTTGGCATCTGTTTCCGAACGCAATAATGGTCAAGAAACGGAGGAGATGAAGGAAGAACAGGTGGTCAAAGATGAGCTGAGAGATAACAGAGCGCTTGTAGACAATAATAAGGCACAAAGCCTCTCTAGCGAAGATATAGATGCAATGCGAAGGTAAGACATTGATTTACTTTTCCACTGGTTCAAGAACATGTTAAGGCTTTAGCATTTTCTAGATTTATTTCAAGAAACTTGCCACCATGTTTTTTAAAATTATGTTATTGTTCAAGATGCATAATCTTTCTCTTTATATGTAGTCAGGGTGCAACTGGTGATGAAATTGTGGAAGCTCTCATTGCCAACAGTGCAACATTTGAAAAGAAAACAGTTTTCTCTCAGGTGATCGGAATGTTCATATGCTGAGTATCTTCATCTTTGTTTGTCGGTTTTTTTCCTTCTAAAATCGTCCAATTCATATTATCTGCAGGAGAAATATAGGCTCAAAAAACAGAAGAAATATGCTCCTAGGGTACTTTTGAGGAGACCTTTTACTCGAAGGTATCGATGATGACACTTAAATACCAAGAACTTTTTCATAATATATAATGGGTAGTTTATATCAAAATCATGCATATTTCTTTCTATATGTAACATCTTGAAAATAGTAGAGTTCATTTTATGGCCCAGTTTCCGTTGTTTAATGTTGATGTTTCTGTTCCCCATCTTGCAGTATATGTGAGGCATACTTCAAGAAATTTCCAGCTAGAATCGGGTAATCTTACATGTCCATTTTTTTCCATTCAGTTTTAATTCTTTCCATGAGCATTCATTATACATCTCGTTATTTAAAATAATTATTTTAGTTGTAACAACAACCTGCACGTTTTCTATTCATTAGATGACTAAAAGAGATGGTGTCATATGAGGACGTTAATTTGGGTCAATTTTTTGATGTTTGGAAATTATCACTGTGATAATATTATTCTGATCTTCCACCTTTCTATTTGCTTAAGGAATAGTTGGATTTTTTTTGCCAGTAATATCACAATTTACATTATAATGTTCAAGTTCAATTGTAATATTTTATGGGTAACAGCATCTTATTGCCCTTGCTATGAATTTCTTGATCTATCTCCTGGTTATAATAATTGAATTTCACATTATTTATCATATTTTAAGTTTCTATTCTTTCCTTATGTCATTACTCATCATAAGCTCTCTGATGGTTTGATGTTGGAAACAGTATTAATGTGATCTGTTTCCTTGCTTATGATTCAGATTCTTGAGAGTGGATGCTCTGTCTCTTCTTCTTTCTTTTGCCAACGTGACTTCGAATTCTGATGTTCTTGTGTTTGATATGGTTGGTGGTCTTATCACTGGAGCTGTGGCTGAGCGCTTAGGAGGTCTGTCACATCCTTTATCATTCTTGGCATTAATAAAATGGTGGTTCATTTTTGTTCAAAATGGCCGTCAATCCTTAATGAATGGTGTGCCCTGGCATAAAATCTGGGCTATATGTGCAAGGAAAGAAGTTTTGGTGTAAAATAGGCGTGACTGAAAATTATTCGAGCAAATCTGACTGCTTCTTATTTGTACTCATCTCAAGAAAATTAGGGTCATATTAGCTCATGTATATAGTTTATAGGGCGTTTACCGTATTTTCCAGTCTTACTATCTCCCTAATTCAATTTTGATTTGTGTTAGTGTGACATATATGGGGTTTTCCTAAAGGTCGTAAGTGTGGCTTGAAATATTTGGGGGGTATCTTCATGGTCGTGTTTTTTACCGTGTTGAAAACTCGATGACTTAAAACCTGTGTTGTTTCATTGGGTTAGTCTAGGGTGGGCAAAGGCTAAGCCTCTTTTATTAGTGCGAGGTGTCCATATGCATAGTTGGAATAAACAGGGGAAAAAACATAATTAGGTGTCAAGTTTCAATATGATAATTACAATCGTGTATTTTGCTTAGAATATGTGATGCTAAATTGTGTTGGTTTGTTTACAGGCAAGGGTTCTGTATGCAATACATACCTTGGAAGTAATCCAAATCCTATGGAAATAGTAAGAATGTTCAACTTTGATGATGAAATTTGCGCAAGGTTTGCTGCTTTTGTCCGCTTTCTTTATCTCGTTTGCATTACACATTTTCTTAAATGTCTTTCTAGTTTTTACACCATTTAGTAACTTTTTATCCACCAGGATAATGCGTTCACCTCTTACCGATCTCACCTCATCCCAAGTTTCTAATGGTGAACACGAAGTCACTGTAAGTAGAATTTTTCTTTTCTCATAGTTTTTTTAAGATGAGTTTCAAATAGACTTTTAGGATGCTGAATAGTGCTTTTGATTATAAGTGCTTATAGAAGTATCTGGTGTGCAATTGAAAGTGAAATGGCCCAAGCCCACCGCTAGCAGATATTGTCTTCTTTGGGCTTTTCCTTTTGGGCTTATCCTCACGGTTTTTAAAATGCGTTTGCTAGGCAGAGGTTTCCACACCCTTATAAAGGGTGTTCCGTTCTCCTCCCCAACCAATGTGGGATTTCACAATCCACCTCCCTTCGGGGACCAGCGTCCTCACTTGCACTCGTTCCTTTTTACAATCGATGTGGGACCCCACCAAATCCACCCCCTTCGGGGTCCAGCGTTTTTGCTGGCACATCGCCTCATGTCCATCCCTTTTTGGGGCTCACCCTCCTCGCTGGCACATCGCCCAGTATCAGACTTTGATACCATATGTAACAGCCCAAGGTCATGTCTACTAGGGAGAGGTTTTCACACCCTTGTAAAGAATGTTTTGTTCTCCTCCCCAACCAATGTGAGATCTCACAAAAAAAAAAAAAAATGATTTTGAAATTCCTTAAAATACTTTAAAGGGACTTTATACTATGTTTAGAAGTGCGCTTAGTTAGTCCTCCAAAAAGTACCAGTTTAAAATTTGTTATTCTCGAAATTCATTTAGTAATAATTCTGTTTCTTTTTCTTTTTGGTAAAGATTAAAGCACAGGATGAGGCATCTGAACCTGTTAATATGGATGAAGGCCCTCTACCATCTACAGACCAGTCTTCAGATCTCAACTCAGAGTCTATAGTTTCTCCATTAACTAAAGTATTAAAATGCGCAAAGGCTGGAGATAAGGCACCGCCAGAAGTTGTTAAATCATGGAAAGAAAATGGTTTTACAAGGTGAATATAGTTTGGTGGTAATATTTGTTTTCACCATTCATAGTAATTCACTGAATTCTTTTGAATACTTGCAGCCTAATAATTGCTGCTCCACAGTCGGATGCATGGGGCCTTGTTAAAGATCTGTTGCCTCTTGTAGCAAATTCTGCCCCATTTGCTATCTATCACCAGTATCTTCAGGTTGGTTCTCGGAAAAGGAATCTATATATATATATATACCTTCAATCTGGTTAGACGAACACGACTCTCCACAATGGTATGATATTGTCCACTCTGAGCATAAGCTCTCATGGCTTTGCTTTGGGTTTCCCCAAAAGGTCTCATACCATTGGAGAGAGTATTCCTTGATTATAAACCTATGATCATTCCCTAAATTAGGCGATGTGGGACTTTCATCATCCAACACCTCCCCTCAAACAAAGTACGTCTCCCTTAATCGAGGCTCGACTCCTTTGGAGTCTTAGTCAGTTTTTACTATGCTTTTGAGCAGGGTTGACTCCTTTTCTTTTGGAGTCCTTTGTTCGACGTTTGAAGATTTACCAATCAATTGGCACGACTAAGTTTAGGGCATGACTCTGATACCATGTTAGACGAACACGACTCTCCACAATGGTATTGTCTACTTTGAGCATAAGCTCACATGACTTTGCTTTGGGTTTCCCCAAAAGGCCTCATACCAATGGAGAGAGCATTCCTTGATTATAAACCCATGATCATTTCCTAAATTAGCCGACGTGGGACTTTCATCATCCAACATATCTTACCAAGGACTTCAATATTTGAAGTTAACCTCATGAGTCTATTGGGTTAGTCGAAAACGTAATAATTTATGACATGTTTGTGAGTGATTTTGGTATTTACCAAAATGACTTTTGTCGTGCCCTTTTCAGTAAAAAGTGGCGTGATAAAACTGGACGGGTTTGAGAGTAATTTTGGTATTATCATCATATATGTCATGCCCTTTTTAGTAATTTCAGAGTAGGCAAAATCTCTCCAAGAATTAGCAAGGGGTGAGTCTATCTATTTTATACATGGCATGCACTAGATTGATTAAGTTGATCGTTTGTAAAATGCAGCCTCTTGCAACTTGCATGCATAAACTGCAGCTTGAGAAGATGGCAATCAGCTTGCAAATATCAGAACCTTGGCTTCGTGAATACCAGGTTTGATGGCTCTACATTTCTTCTGCTAATTTTAGGAATTAAAATGGGGAACTATCATATATATATATATATATATATATATATATAATTTATAACATGAAAAATCTTTGTTTAATAGCATCATGAAAGGAGTTAGGAATCACGACTCTCCACATTGGTATGATATTGTCTACTTTGAGCATAAGCTCTCATAGCTTTGCTTTGAGATTCTCAAAAGGTCACACCAATGGAGAGAGTATTTCTTGATTATAAACCCATGATCATTCCCTTAATTAGCCGATGTGGGACTTTCATCATCCAACACCTCCCCTCGATCAAACTACGTCTCCCCTTAATCGAGCCTCGACTCCTTTTTCTTTTTGGAGTCCTTTGTCCGACATGGTTAAGTTTAGGGCATGGCTCTGATACCATGTTAGGAATCATGACTCTCCACAATAGTATGATATGTCACTTTGAGCCTAAACTCTCATGGCTTTGCTTTGGGCTTCCCAAAAGGCCTCACACCAATGGAGAGAGTATTCCTTGATTATAAACCCATGATCATTCCCTAAATTAGCCGACGTGGGACTTTCATCATCCAATAAAAGGAAAATTTTTTATTAGTAGAACTAGTTTGGGCTGGCGGGCAATAGGCTTAGATCAAATGCAAGCAAGCTAGATCTCAATAAAGGGGGGAGTGTGAGGTGGGTTGGCCCTTCGGTCAAGAGGCGGGATAGTGTCCCACCTTTCTGTCTTGACTGGTAGGCACAATCGCTTGAGTCGTCTAGTTCTTGAGTGAAGTAATCGCCTTCAACGATAATTGCTTTTTAGCTATCAACCATCAACGGGTAGGCACAATGTTGAGTCTTTTATTTGCAGCTAGGAGGGATAAGGAGTCTAAATAAGTGGAATGAAGCATCCAAAATGTGTATTTTCTTAATTTTTTGTAATGATTTTTTTTTTTTATACAATGATAATAATGCAGGTTCTTCCTTCGAGAACCCATCCCTTCATGCAGATGAATGCGTTTGGTGGATACATTCTCAGTGGGACCAAGATTTGTGATGTAGCCCATCAACAAGCAATTTGAAGGTGCAGATTCTAATTTTAAATCAAATTTTGCCATCACCTTCCTTTTCCTTTTAATTACTTCACATAAAAACCATATTATGATCTAGACATGAATGACATCTTATCTACATTTAGCTTTATATTTTTTTTTGGGTGATTTTATCAATCTCTTACAAATTTAATTCATATGATTTGAAATAACTTAGAATTTAGTCCTTATAATTTTAAATGTTAGAATTAGTAAATTTATATGATTTGAAATAACTTAGAATTTAGTCCTTATAATTTTAAATGTTAGAATTAGTTTTTATAGTTTGATAATGCCCTATTTTAATTTTTTTTTCTAAATTACTTTTTACTATTTGTTTGTCATGGAGTCTTAACATTTGTATATTAAATGAACCTTGTACTTAACAATATTATCCTTAAAATTATTTACAAATTATTAATGTAGCTCAAAAAAAAAAAAAAAAAAAAAAACTGAATTTAAGAACTAAGAATCTTCTTAGAATAAATTAATTTTCAATTTTTCATTGATCTTGTAGAGCCTGAAAATTTTATAAATAAACTAATAAATCTTTATTTGCGAGTGACTTTTTTTTTTTGTCTTGGCTAAAAATAGATGCAAAATTACAGAATCTAGTTTTATAATTAATCTAATTTGATTTGAATTTCACATGTAAAATCAAATATGTATCATATTAACAACGTAATATTCTATATATATGTGTGTTTATATTCCCTTCCATATAAAATCTAGATCAACTTCAATTCCCTTCACTTGCAAGATAATTTTTTGATTTCATAAATTTTTGTGATGTTCCACGTTGGTTGGGGAGAACCACCATTTATAAGGGTGTGGAAACTTTCCCTTAGTAGACGCGTTTTAAAGCCTTGAGGGAAAGCCCAAAGAGGATAATATCTGCTAGCGGAGGATCTGGGCCGTCACAAATAGTATCAGAGCCAGACACCGGATGATGTGCTAGCTTTCTTGTTGTTCCCTGAAGGGGGTAGACACGAGGCAGTGTGCCAGTAAGGATGCTGGCTCCAAAGGGAGTGGATTTGGGGGCGGTCTCACATAGGTTGGAGGAAGGAAAGAGTGCTAGCGAGGATGCTGGGCTCTGAAGGGGGTGGAGGATTTGGGAGCGGTCCCACATCGGTTGGAGGAAGAAAAGAGTGCCAGCGAGGATGCTGGGCCCCGAAAGGGGGTGGATTGTGATGTCCCACATTGGTTGGGGAAGAGAACAAACCCCCTTCTACCCTCAAAGCCCAAAAGGGAAAGCTTAAAGAGGACAATATCTGTTAGCGGTGGATCTGGACCGTTGCATTTTTTTTAATGTTAATGAATTTACTGAAGCACAATTGGTTCTAAAAAAATGTCATAAGAATATAATTATAAAGATATTTTTAACATAAATGTTTTGAATTATGGTGTGAATTATTTATGATATTATTGCCATTAGAATTTAAAGTTACCTGAGACCTATCAAATTAAATAATAAAGTAGGAAAAAAAAATAGGCTGAGTTGGATTATAAAAGGTGCATATTTTTATTTTTAGTCCATTTCTGACTCACGGAATATAAAATTATTTCAACGTTAACAATAAATAAATTAATAAATTAATTATTCTATTTTTAAGTAAAAAATTGCCAGCAACATTGTTTTGGTATGTAGCACGCAACACGAGAGATTCTAACGTACAGCATGCACGTATAATATTTTTTACCTCATTATTTTAACCAAAAATAAATAAATAAATAGATAAATATAGACAGAATAATAAAAAAGTCAAATTGGTGATGCATGTATCAGCAAAATATCAGCAAAATATAATAAAATTATAAGAACCGATTTTGTAATATTAATTTTAAAATAACAGACTTTTTAATATTAAATTACTTTTGAATTTGTTTCAATAAATTTTTAATTCGACTGAATCTCACTCTTATTTGTCAAACATGCCATAATTCAATCAGACTCCAATATTTTGTTAATATTTGCAATTAAGCCCTTCATTTAATTAAGTATTGCAATTAAACCCTAGTATTTTTTTTTTTTTTTTTTTTA
>NW_019268532.1:2246072-2294323 GCF_002738365.1 Cucurbita moschata
TTTTTTTTTTTTTTTTTTTTACATAAATGAACCATTTTCTAATGCAATTTGAATTTTTTATATGCATCAATTGGGCCTAAATAATATAGGCCCAATAGCCTAATGGCCCAAATTCTTGCATACTGCGAATCCAAACCTAAAAGCAAAATTTATACTAATATTATTATTATTATTATTATTATTATTAACCTTTTAGCTGTTTTTTTTTTCTAAATTACGAAAAAGACAACTTATAAATTTGTCTTTATTTGGGAAAAAAAATCCTATTTTTATATGTAAATTTAATTCAAATAAACATTAAAATTGGGCAAAATTGAAGGGGACTTTTTTTTTTTATTTTATTTATTGTCGTTACATAAAATTAATAAAATTAATAAAATTAATAAAATTTAAAATGTTAAATATGTTGTTTTATTTATTTATTTTGATGAACAATGTGTTACTTATTAATTAATTAATTAAGTAATTGGAAAATGGCGTTGTAATATTTCAGATCTCCTGTTTTTTTAATTCCTTCCATATATTAATATTCCGCTTCTACGTACTCTCTCTCTCTCTCTTCACTTTTGTTTCTTGCTTCTCTCTCTTTCCCTCCAATCTTCAAAAACCTCCAAAACTCCCTCCCTTTTTCATCCATTTTCTCCGATGTTGAACGCCGTCGAAGATCTCCTCCTCCGTCACGGACACTCCGATTTCCGATCACATCTCCTTCCTTCTCACTCTCACCATCGCGGCGACATGTCCTTGTCTTCGTCTTCTGCTTCTTCTTCTCTTGCTCGACCTATTCCTCAGTGTTTCCGTCAGTATCATCGATCTTCTCCGCCGTCGGATCAATCCAACGCTTGTGACGGTCGTCTTGCTCTCGACGCACATTCTACAGTTGCTATGCTCGACGTGAGTTTCTTGTTTTTCTTCGATATCTTATCCATTTTGCTGTTTGTTTTCTGATTTCTGATGTGCGATTAATCTTGTTTGAGTATCCATTTAAGTTTGAAGATCGGCATTTATATTCAATTGTTGAGTTCGCGAGGTTTTTTTAGTGAAGATTGGTAGATTTATGAATCTGGATCGCGATTTTCTACTTTGATTTAGTTAGCTGCTAATTAATGTGTCAATTGTTACGCTTCGCCGCGAGTGGAATTCTCTCGCCTTAAGTTGAGCTGACAAGATTTGGAACACATTTTAATTTTTGTATCTTGAATTTTAATAGTAGATTTTTTATTTTTCCATTTTAATCTGTTTCCGATTTTAGCGCAGTGGAGTGTCTTTCTGTAAGATCCTATGCATAAATGTCGCAAGATATTAGCGAGCAATTTTTTCGATATTCTTATGATTGTCTTTAGTTTCTTAAATATCAGAGTTGATGATCTGTGTATCGATCTAGTGTACTTCTATTTTCTTTTCTCATCTCTGTAAACATATATTGGATCAACAATTTTCTTTTTGCAGTTGAAACGGACATATGATATTAATGACTCTGAGGCTTTGGCTAGCAAACGAGCTGTAGCCTCTGAACAGAGGATGCGATCTAATGATTCTTCTTGTGAACCAGTATCTAATGCAACTGAAAAGCAAAACAAAAAATTGAAGTTGCAGAAAAATTCAAAGTCCAGGACTAAAAAATCTACAGATGGTAATCACAGTATCCTTCTATCCAACTGATTAATGTTCATCTCATATGCGTTTCATTTCTCGCCTTATGCCATTTAATATGCACATTTTGTTTATCTCTTTTTTTATTCCTTAGCTTTTCTTTTTGTTGCAGAGAATCTTGATGGTCCTAATTTATCTACAAACGGTCGGTACGACAGCTCTTTAGGTAAAGTTGAGGTGAACAAATATCTAATGAAATCTTCCCGAATACACTGGATCTGGCCGTTGAGATTTGAAAATTTGTATATTTTAATCGGCAGGCTTCTTGACGAAAAAATTTATCAGGTTAGTTCAGGAGGCTGAAGATGGAACACTTGATCTAAATAAAACGGCGGACATATTAAAGGTATATAATCATTTTTTGTTCTTTGGAAGGTCTTTGGGATAATTAGCTGAGATTATTGTCCTTTACAACTTTGATAGTTGTATTAACTATTTATTTCTCTATATTAAGATATTTAAGAACTATGTTTGATTCAGGTTCAAAAGAGGAGGATTTATGACATTACAAATGTTCTTGAAGGGATAGGGCTTATAGAAAAAACCACCACGAATCACATACGTTGGAAGTAACTATATTCACATTATCCTTATTGCTTCATTGGAAACTATAAAGTGCATTGACTGATGAGTTAAACTCTTCTGAACAGGGGAGGCGTGAGGCATGAGGCTCAAGAGCTCAACGATCAAGTTGGTAGATTTAAGGTGCCTTGCATTTTAGTCTTGGGGATTTTATTGTTTAATTTTTAGTCTCTCTATTGCTCATGATTTGTATATTCATTGATTATGTTAGGAATAGACATCTCAACTTGTCATAGTGTAAGGCCTCCAATTGTTCATACTTATTCTAGAGATGGTAATGCAGGGATAGAGGTATGGAAAACGGTACCTTTTGGGATCGTACGCATACGGCTAAGGAGGAGTGTGGGAGGTTTATGTAGGGGTTTTGGGTTTACAGTGAGAGTGGGCGATTTTCGTAGACAATGTTCTTACAAATTTCAATCCAATCGGATAATAACTCACTCCCTATTGAAGAACTCTCTACAATAGAGGGGTGTTCAATCCAATCGGATAATAACGCATATTGCTGAAGATTTAGTATAGTCCAATGGATATGATGAAAAATATCAGTCGGCAGAATACTATAACTGGTACAGACTAATAAAAGTGGCTTTGGCCCTTCTAACTCCAAGATTCGTACTCACAATCTGCATATTCTAAATTGTTCATTATGTTGGGATCTTATTGCAGGCTGAAGTTAAGAGTTTATATGCAGATGAACGCAGACTTGATGAACTTATAAGGTTGGTTAAGTTTTGGAAAATCAGACCATTTTTCCTTAAAAATAAGAAAAAAAGAGAAAAAAAGGGCTCACTGATCCTTTTTATGCAGGATGAAGCAAGAACTTCTGAGAAATCTCGAGGAAAATGAAAATCACAGAAAGTAAGATCATCCCTTCAAACTTTTTACTCATATCAACGACACATTTTGCTTCTTTCGTTCAATATTTGTCCCTCCTGGATTATCAGGAATCTTTTTATGACAGAAGAAGATATCTTGCAGATTCCTTGCTTCAAGGTTATTTTTCCTGAGCTTTGGTAATCTTTATAAATTTAGGAAATCGAACAATCTTCTCCTTTAACTCACTATTTTCCTGTAACTGATGGATTAGAATCAGACACTTATAGCAGTTAAAGCCCCCCAAGCTAGCTATATTGAAGTGCCCGATCCGGATGAGGTATTCATCATCATAAATTTATAGATTTTGCTAATTTCTATAACCCATTAGCATTGGCATCTCATTGATGGTTTCCTGTATAAACCAGGAGGCTTGTTTTTCTGAGAGGCAGTGTAGACTGATCATCAAAAGCACCACTGGACCGATTGATTTGTACCTATTGAGGTATACGATTCTGACATCTTATATACTGCTACAAACTCAGTTCTTCCAATCTTTGAGTGTTGAATAAGGAAGTTGTTAGCCTCGAAAGTGTAGTAAAAAGTGACTCAAGTGTCGAACAAATGGTGTACTTTGTTTGAGGGCTCCAGAGAAAAGAGTCGAGCTTCAATTAAAGGGAAGCTGTTCGAGGGCTACATAGACCTCAGGGGAGGTTCTATGGTGTACTTTGTTCGAGGGGAGGATTGTTGAGAGGGAGTCCCACATTGGTTAATTTAGGGAATGATCATAGGGGTTTATAAAATACATCTCCATTGGTATGAGACCTTTTGGAAAAGCCGAAACCAAAGCCATGCGAGCTTATGTTCAAAGTGGACAATATCATACCATTGTAAAGATTCGTGGTTCTCAACACTCCCCATGCCAGCCTCCTCCTCTTTCTCGGAGTTCGTTTGTTTTACAAGTACATGATATTCGTCTTGAGATTCCGCTTCGCCTTTTGAATATCCATCTCGAACATAATGCATTTTTTCATTCCTGTAGGACTGAAAAACAAGAGCTGGAAGAAAGCACTTTCCACCAAGAGAAAGTGTGCTCTGAACGACAGAAGAATCATAAGATATCTACCAACGATACTTATTGTTCTTCTTCTTTCCAAGAGTTTCAGGGAATGCAGAGAATTTTACCTTTATATAATAATGTAGGTCCAATTTCAAAGCCAAAGCCGCATGAATTCAATGTTTTTCACAGATATCTCATTGTTCGCTGGAAAAAAATGCTCTGTTTTTGCAGATGGACGATGATTATTGGTTTGAATCAAATTCTCAAGTGAGCATAACGCATTTATGGGGTGAAGAACACAACTTTTAAAATGTTCTTGAAGACCAACAATTCAATGGCCTCTGGTTTTTTAATGGAGCACGACACAATTTTTTCCATTTCTTACAGAAAATTACGTCCGAAGGAATTCCTCAGATAATAAAGAGAGTAATAACGAAAGTGTGAATCAACAACTCTCAACTGAAAGGATATGAAGTGTTTATGTGTATTCTCTACAGCGTTTTTGTCGGGAAGAGGTATGCCGAGAATCCCTCTACTTTCAGCTCTTTATTTCCTTGCTCTTTCTAAATGATTAGGACTATTGATTGTGCTATATATCTCCTCATTCATTCATATTGTAATTCATGAATTTGTTGTTTAGACTTAGAAATCAATGTGTCATATACTAAGAAAAGGTTTTGTTTTGCTTTATGAGTTTTATGATATTTCTATTTCTTACTTAAGAATTTTAGTTGCTCCCTTACGAATAGCATATTAGTAGTCAAATTCCTCTGCTTAACATGATTTCTAGGTATAAGTTTGACCCTCCTCTTACCCGTGTCGGATGATAATAGTCTCACGTCGGCTAATTTAGGGAATGATCATGGATTTATAATCAAAGAATACTCTCTCCATTGGTTTGAGGCGTTTTGGAGAAGCCCAAAACAAAGCCATGAAAGTTTATGCTCAAGGTGGACAATATCATATCAGGAGAGTCGTGTTCATCTAACATCTAGGATAGAAGTTAATTACAAGTTTAGCCCTTGAATTTTTAAGTTTCAAGCTTGTGTCTAATAAATTTTTAATAAACTACTAAAATTTAAATTTTTTTTGTGTTCATATAGTTCTTTTGAAAATTAAATTATTGACTTATTAAACATTAAAAAGAAAAAAAAGTAAAAAAATATATTTTATACAAAATTTGAATTTTAGGGTCTTGTTATATACCATTCTATTAATTCAATGAAAGGTCAAATGTGTAGTTGAACACAAAAATTAAAGTTTAAAGATGTGTTAGATGTTTTTTAAGGTTGAATTTATTAGACAACATTAAAAATCATAAATAAACTTGTAAAAATAAAAATTGAGAAGAAATAGATTAGAAGAGAGAGGGGTGTTGAAAGAAGTAATATATTGTTCATTTTTTACAATATTGGTAAATGAGTTTACAATAGATTTTATAGTACAGAGTTTTCTTCTCGGATTGTTTTTTATTCCATCTAACGTTTTCTTTTTGGAAGAAAGTTTAGGGTATCATTTATTCGTCTGAATGTTTTGTTTATGTTTCTGGCATTGCCATCTCATTCCTCTTTGGCTTCCTCCTCCTTTTCATTTTCGGTTGATGCTTGCTTCTGCGGCTGTTATCAAATCTCATTTGTATCACATTGTTATCACAATTGGATTAACAAAAAGAAAACTGGGAGGGGAGTCGGACTCATCAGGTTTATTTACTATTTATTATTTTATTTTTTTTACAAAAAAGTTGTTTATTTTCTTTTCTTAATTTTAATAATAGAGAATAATAAATAGATTAATTTGAATGGTCAATTAGATTCCTACCATTCTTGAAAGTCGATTAGATTCTTAAACTTTGTTTTCAAAAACTAAAGCGAAAAAAATAAAGATTAGAAATTGTGGACGAAAAAACAAAATGTTTCTTTCTTCTCTTTTAGAAAATAAAAGAAATAGTTAATATAATAATTTTTTACCTAAAAAAAACTGTCAATAAATTTTCAAACAATTAGTTTCTCCACTTCTGAAAAATGGTTCATCTAAATTTTTGCCCCTTTGTTTTAAAAATTGATTTTTTTTCACTATGCTTTTTATAGATGACTACTGAAAAGGTGTTTAATATAGTTTTGAAAATAAATTTAAACGATTAAAAATATTTTTTTAAAAATAAATTGATGTACAAACTCAATGAAACAGTTAGAGATGATAAAAAGTGGATTTAAACTGAAATTTAAAAAAAAAAAATCCAAAGAACGTAAAAAAATATGTTAAGAGTATAATCACTTTTGAATGTAGTGTACTAGACAAATATGCAAACAAAACTCTTTAAAAAAAGAGAGCGTATTTTCAAAAATATTTTAAGAAAAAATGTTTAAACTAAAAAATAAGTCAAAGCAACTTAAACTTCCCTAATTTTGAGGACATACAACAGAATCTTTAAAAGTTAATTTTGTGTAAATTACATGAGAAAACATTTAAAAGATCAAAATTGATAATCATTATTAAAGAAGGATATATATACTAACATGCATCTTGCATGCGATAATTTAATTTATTTTTATCATATATCAAAATTAATTATTTTTTTTAAAAAAAAGTTTTGTATGTATAAAATAATATGCTGTTTTATGCATATACTCTTGCATGGGAAAAATCTATATCTAATTTTAAATTTACGTTAAAAAAAATAAAAAAAAAAGGCAAAAAATAAAAAATAAAAAACATAAAACAGCCTTACTTTTAAAACTAGAAAGCTAAAATTAGAATGTGTTAAATAGGACTAAGTAGTGAAATTATTTAAACACATTTTTTTTAGTAATTACGTAAAATACAAAAGAAAGATCTAGTTAACTACTTCCATTGAAAGCATCTCCAAAAATTTAAAATCATTTTACAAAATCGAAAAGTATCTCATTTTTAAATCGATTAGATAGGAAAAGTATTTATTATAATTATTTTTAAAAACAATTATAAAAGGTTGAAAAATTGTGTAGGTACTCAGTTGTTCAACAGTGCGTAGGTATTTTAGTGATAGTATATATAGTGGTGTGTATCTTTAAGTAAAATAATGTGAAAATCATGGTGTTGCGTTTATTACCTTGGGAGCAGCAGGGGTGGTCGATTGATGAGCAAACTTTGCAAATATATCAAACAATGTTGTTTGAAAGTAGGAGGCAGCTCTTTGAAAGTAGATAAAAGCAGTATCACTAGCCTTCAGCTTGAATTCCGTCAAGCTGCGGTCAATATGAGGCTCGTGCTTCGAAACATATGGTCGGAAGAATGAATCATACACATGGTTCGCTCCCTGACAGTACATACGATATTTGCATTAAAAAGTATTGGAGATTTTAATGAACTTTTGACTAAATAACTAAATATGAAATGTTTCAATTAATTCACTGTATTTATAAATTCTATATTATCAACAACAATTGACACAATGACAACTAAACCAACAACTATGGTCCCCTGACAATGACGAAAGGGTTCCCTTTGTACATTAGAAATTTTTTTATTAATTAAGCAATGATGAGGGCAAGAATTCAAGAACATTCTACTAATAAAATGGACATTTTCATTAAATTATTAAAATATTGATGAAATATATATATATATATATATAAAAGTTCAATAAAATATCACGGTAAGAAATTTGAATAAACTTATTTAAAAAGTAGGAAAGGTTTATTTGTTAATTGAAATATTTTTCATAAGTATTTATATTTGTAATTTTTTTCTCTAAAAATAACTATCCACATCAATATGTTTCGTGCCATATTTACTAATATTCTAAACATATAAAGATTAAATATGCTAACCATATTGATATTACCTTCCTCATACCTTTGTTTTTGGATGCCACAGATAAACGAAGAATGCCAACTTTGCTTCATTGTAGAACGGAAACCTTCCAGCCAAAGAAAAATATTGCTAATCTTAAGAGAAATTGAAGAATTATTTTCAAAACTACGTTAAAAAAGGATACACAAGAAACAGGATTCTCGACAATGTTATGATATGTCCACTTTGAGCATAAACTCTCGTAGTCTTGCCTTAGACTTTTCAAAATGCCTCCTACCAATGGAGATAGCATTTCTTGATTATAAACCCAGATCATTCTTTAAATTAGCTGAGGTGGGACTTTCATGAAAGACAGCATTAATAAATAAATATTCTAAAGACAATAATCCTATAAAAACTAACGGTCAAAGTTATATGAATTTTTATTTTCAATAAAAGAAAGAAAAAAATTATAGCAGTTTTGAGAATATTTGAAGCTAAAAGGGAAACAATTCAAATCCAAATAACTTTTTATAATAAAATACACATTTTCGTTTTGAAAAAAAAAATGAAGGATAGATGATTTTTCATTACTATTTCTAAACATCACTTCTATTATATTTAACATTAAAATTAAAGAAGGCTCGAAATCTTACCATGAAACAAAAGAATCACCAATTCTCTCGAGAATCGTCAATATGGCCACCAGAATCCTGCGTCCACCAAAGAGAAACTTTCAAAATCAAGAAATTAAATGATATTATTGCAAAACCAATATTGGTGAAATTTGAAGAGTGTAACGTCATACCAGTACTGACACCAATAATGAAGTTGCTCAATCTGTGGCTGACTGGTTTCGACAGTTTTGTAACACTCATAAGCAGGATAGGCATATCCCAAAATCATCCTATCGCCATGATGAAACTTGATCTTAGAACATGAAGAACATAATTTATAGAGAAAAAATTTTGAACATATAAATCGAGAGTATAATTATAAACAGAACATACGTGAGTCCTCTGGTGATTAGTGCTCCTATCATTTTGTAGGGACCTAAGATTTGAACAAAAAGAAAGAGTTATAGAAACCGATGAATTCAATATTCCTAAAGCATAAAAGTACAATTAATTCTTTAATCTAGAAGCATTTTATGATCCGAGAAAGTGAATAGGCAGCGCAATTAAAATAGAAAATCAAAGTATACAAAACCAGATTAAACCACACAATTTTGAACAAGAACATAAAACATATTCGTTTATGGTGTATCAATGGAATGCACAAAGGATAAGGCATACACACGAATACAAGCTATACTTCCTTCACTTTCCGTGAGCAAAAAAAATAGCACTCAAAGCAAAAATTCCTCCAAAATCGGCGACGCATAACGATGAACCACAGGAGATTTCATATTTGAGAAAGAAAAAATACTCGGACGGAAAAGAATTCACTATTTAGCCGAAAATCAATCATCACCAAATTCAGAAACCGGTAAACAAAATCGAGTCCAAGCAACAATCAGAAAATTGAAAAGAAAGATAAAATCCATAGCAGAGGATAAATTCATGCAATACTAGTAAGCGAATCAGCAATCAAGTTAACAAAAATCAAGACTAGCGAGAGAGAAGCCGATAAATACCTCTGAAGCGTCCAGAATACAGTCTAGACAAACAGAGAATAAAACCAGCCGAAAACAAAATAGAATTGATCGAAACTCAATCCGGAAGAAAGCAGAAAAACAACGAACTACAGTACGGTCGGGAATGATTCAGATAGAAAAATCGAAGCATACAAAACCAGATTAACCACACAATTTTGTACAGGAGCATAAAACATATTCGATTATGGTGTATCAATGGAATGCACAAAGGATAAAGGCATACACACGAATACAAGCTATACTTCACTTTCCGTGAGCAAAAAAATAGCACTCAAAGCAAAAATTCTCCAAAATCGGCGACGCATAACGATGAACCACAAGAGATTTCATAATTGAGAAAGAAGAAATACTCAGACGCAAAAGAATATATTATTTAGCCGAAAATCAATCATCATCAGATTCCGAAACCGGTAAACAAAATCGAGTCCAAGCAACAACCAGAAAATTGAAAAGAAAGATAAAATCCGTAGCACAGGATCAGTTCATGCAATACTAGTAAGCGAATCAACAATCAAGTTAACAAAAATCAAGACTAGCGAGAGAGAAGCCGATAAGTACCTCTGAAATGTCCAGAATACAGTCTAGACAAACAGAAAATAAACCAGCCGCAAACAAGATAGAATTGATCGAAACTCACTCCGGAAGAAAGCAGAAAAAGAACGAACTACAGTACGATCGGGAATGATTCAGAGACGATCGTCGTCGTCGTTGGCGGCGGCGCTTAGGTCAATTAGAAAACCACGGAGAGGTCTCGGTGATTCTCCGTTCTCCCGCCTCTGTTTAATTTTAATTGGCGCCAAACAGAACTTCAACGAAAAATTTGAGCTACCTTTCTCGAGTGCGTTGGTGGGGCTATTTATATGGTGGGGAGAGAGGGAGCAATAAATAGAACGTAACCGTCCGGCATGTGAACAGAGATTGCCTTTTTGGCGCTTTCATCTAATCTCGTGGATAATAATTTATAATTAAATAAAATACTAATTTTAATAATAAATTTTAAATTAAGCTTCCATTTAATTATATTTTTAACTTTTAATTTTATTTTCAGATTATACAAATTTTCGGAATAAAATAATAATTACAATTTTATTTTTCATTCTTTCACTCTCAGTTTGGATTTTCATAATTACAAAAAAAATAATAAAAAATTATCACTTAATTAAATTTAACAAATAAAATATTTATTAACTAGTAATCGATAAAATTTATTTAAAAAATATAATATTTATGACGTAATTATTGGATGATGAAAGTCCCACATCACTAATTTAGGAACTGATCATATGTTTATAATCCATTAATACTCTCTCTATTCAGATGAGACCTTTTGGTAAGCCCAAAACAAAATCATGAGAGCTTACGCTCAAAGTAAACAATATCATACCATTCGAAGAGTCGTGTTCGTCTAATAGTACTATAATCTTTTATAATTCGATTTCTTTTTTCATAATTTTATTATTAAACATAATTTAATAATTATTTTTGTCTAATATTTGTAAATTTTTGTTAAATACTTCCATTTGAATTATTAATTTTTATATTTTAATCAATTGAATTATATTTAAGTTAACGGTTCCTCTAATATTAATATAATCTTTTATAATTCGATCTTTTTTTTCATAATTTTATTATTAAACACAATTTAATAATTATTTTTTGCTAATATTTGTAAATTTTTGTTATTAAATAGTTAGATTTTAATTACTAATTTTTATATTTTAATGGATTGAATTATATTTAACTTAACACTATTTATATGTATTTTGAAACGTATTTTGTTATTTATTTATAATATATTTAAATTACATTATATCATTATTATTTTAGTTATTTTTAATTTTATTATCTAAATTTATCGAAAATGATTATTGGCTTGTGAGGTATGTAAGGTCACAGGCGGGATAAGAATAAATACTAATGATAAATTGGGAGCGATTCAGTTACCAATTAAATTGAGTAAAGTATCAGCGATAGACATTTTGTATGGGCAAAGTATCCAATACCTCACCAAATTCATAAGACATTCACCTCCAACATTTCATTTTTCGCCCAAATTTCACCTATGCTTTTATTCTCGTACATTTAATTCTTACGATTTCACGACTAAATCCTCCGACTAAGTTCGAATTTCTTAATCCTAATGTTCTTGAGCTACCGAAATAGATCCATACCGTCGTCAGTGATTATCAATTTTACTGTTAATCTCAACTTAAGATGAAAATGTCATACGGTAAAAAGTTATAAAAATTAAGGTTACTGTCCGTAAGACCAATCGAAAAGAGATTACAAGATATTCTGTATAATATTACTACATTTGAGATATAAACCTGGGTAGAGTGGACGGGTATTTATAGGAGAGGTTAGACACGTCAATTATTTTCTTAAAATACTCGTTTTCTAAAATATCTTAGTATCTTTATTTCTAAAATTACTAAATCATTTTTTAAAAATATATACGGACAATGAGCTCATATAATTTTGAGTTTGATCTTATTGTGTTAGTGATGATATTTTTGACCATTTATGAGTATCCGTGTATTCCATTAAATAATAATAAAATATATATATATATATATATATATATATATATAACTAAAACGTGTTGGGCTTCTCGCTCATATGAATGGACCGAAGCCCAGAGAATCATGGGGTTAAAAGCTTATCTATTAAACTTAAAAAATTAAAAAAATTAAAAATTAAAAAAGGGAAAAAGAATGCCACCTCAGCCGAAACGACGCCGCTTATGCAGAAGCCAATCATTTGAGCAAATACGTTATACAAAGGCGCCGGCAAAAGCAGTGGCGCCGCCGCCTATGGAGGCGTAAACAGTTAGAATTTCAGGGTTTAAGGCGGAGAATGAGTTGAGAAATGCCGTTCATTCTGTTCTATTATAAATAAATAAATAAATAAATATATATATATATATATATATATATATATATATATATATATATATATATATATATATATATATATATATATATATATTATATAATGGTCTCTTCGAATAATTTCAATATTGTGGAGGAAATGTCGACTACTTCCACGAGTCAGTCAAATTAAGTAAAAATTACGAGATCCATTAGGAAGAGACGAATATGATTTAGAGACGGCGACAAAAATATTGTAAAATAATTTCTAATTAGAACGACAGTAGCGAGCTACCAAAGAAAGGCCATATGGAAAGAGTCCGCAAAAAAAGGATCTATGTAGTGTAATGACCGGACCATCTGAACAAACCTTCACCTCGACCAAAAACGATTCTCTATTAAAGCTATTCATATCTATCTTATCGCTATTTTCTTCTGTGGTTCTAATTCATTGTCTACTAAAAATCACCCTTATGAATTCAATTATTGAAATTTTATGATGGATTTGTTTTGTTCTTGATTTAAATTTTGAATTGTGATTTTATATGGATAAATGATGATATGACATATTTAATAGTTAATTTAATCCGATGTGATCGATAATAATTCAAAAAGAAAATATATGATGCGATTGCGTTTTTTATTTTTTTAATACTGATATGATATTCTCCCGTGTAAAAGTATGTATACCTGAGGATACCTAACTCGAGTTCTTTTAGCATACTAATGTAATGTCTCATGCCCAAAATCTAGATTAGGATATGGAATCCGGATCTGACATCCAATGACCTCGATATTTTTCTGTGCGACACGACGATGTTACCTACTAATTTTAAATTATTTCTAAGAATGAAGACTACCCCACGAACCGACCCGAGTTCTTTCGACATGCTAATATAATGCCTCATATCAAAATTTGAAATAAGTCCAATATTCTTTTGCACCTCCTGTAATATGACCACGGTACTTATTTACATTAAACTGTTTCTAAGAATGAAAACTATTCTCACAAACCAATTCGAGTTCTCGGACCTTAGGCGAGATTTGTCTTCGCCAATCGAACATCGTTTGTACGGAATCTAAGTTTGTTCGACCACACACGCCGCGTACACATACAGGTTCAATCGTCTGCGACACAACCGACCTGCTTCTACACTAGGCTAAGTCATTCGGCTCGACCTTGTAGCCACTACTGGGGTCCAAGGTCTATCAATACAACGTCGCGTCTCTTCTTGTCATCTCGATCTCCATCGACATGGCCCATATGTCTTGACGCCATCCCGAGTTGAGTTGTTTGAAAAATAAAATAAAAAATAAAAAGTTGAAAAGAAAAGGATGGAAAAATGTGACAAACACGTGAGGTTATCAGCAAATGGTTGTCCAAAAGTGGAACTAAAACGACAGACATGGTCAAACAACACAGCAAGATTTGGAAGGTTTTAAGTTTGATGTCCCAAAAACTGTTCTTTTTTTTTTTTTTTTTAATTTTATGTAAAGAATTTAATTATGAAGCAAAAGCCACGCCCACGTGAACCTCTTTTTAGTACAATGTCCTTGTCCCAAAGCAACGACATTTCTTGCTCTGTCCCTTTCTCTTTTCTCAAACATATCCATCTTAATGTAATGTGATTAATTCAAATTATATCTTCTCCTACAGTCACTCCCACTACCACTGTCCCTTTCCCCTCTCCCCCCCTTTTAACCCTTTTTGGTACTCTCCACAATATCTGTCGTCTCGGTTTCAATAATTCGTTGCAACAAAGGCGAACCGTGACGTGACATTGTTGTATTTGTTCATGTACGTTGGGTCGGACAACTAAAGGCAATTGTCGCATCGTACTTTATAAATTCACTAGCTTGTAAAAAATAAGACGGGTTATCAACTCTTTGAAAATATTTTTAAAATTCACAAAAAAAAAAATAATAATAAATTCAAGAGGTGATCTTACTGTTGCTCCATCTCGAGCACTCATATTATAAATGTGAGAGTCCACATTGGTTGGAGAGGGGAACGAAGCATTCTATATAAAGGTGTGGAAACTTTTTCTTAATAGACATGTTTTAAAATCATGAGGCTAACAGCAATATGTAATGGGCCAAAATAAACAGTATAGATTAACAATGGGCTTGTGCTGTTACAAATGGTATCAGGGTTAGACATCAGGTGGTGTGCTAGCGAGGACGCAGAGCTCCCAATATAGGTTAACAATGGGCTTGTGCTGTTACAAATGGTATCAGGGTCAGACATCGAGTGGTGTGCCAGCGAAGACGCTGAGCTCCTAATATGGGTTAACAACGGGTTTGTGCTGTTACAAATGGTATCAGGGTCAGACATCAGGCGGTGTGCCTGTTACAAATGGTATCAGGGTCAGACATCAGGCGGTGTGCCAGCAAGGACGCTGAGCTCCCAATATAGGTTAACAATGAGTTTGTGCTGTTACAAATGGTATCAGGGTCAGACATCGGGTGGTGTACCAGCGAGGACGCTGAGCCCCCAAGAGGGGTGTCTTGTGAGATTCTACTTCGATTGGAGTAGGGAACTAAGCATTCCATATAAAGGGGTTTAGAAAACTCTCCCTAACAAACGTGTTTTAAAACTGTGAGGCTGACAGCGATACGTAAACAGGTCAAATCGGATAACATCCGTTAGCAGTGGACTTGAGATATTATAAATGATATGAGTTAGTAAGGGCACCGGGCTCTCAAGTCTAATGAAAGTGACCACGATGATTAAATCCATTTAAATTAATTAATAAATCCCACTCGTTTATGCTTCATGTCTCAATACTTATCTCTATATCATTATCAATATTTTTTTAAATAATAATATAGTTACTAATTAATATTATCACAAAGGTAGGGAAAAAATAATAATATTATATAATTGCTTACATAATTATTGCTTGTTGACTTAGTTAGCTTCCTATTTGACCATTAATGAGAGTGGGAAAAAAATTATAAAATATTACAAAGCAACTCTCCGATCAAATTTGATCTACGGTGATTAATCTATACATGTGGCTACTAATAAAACTAACGAGCAATGTCTGACTTTGCAGTATATCCTAATTGTTGTTCCATTTCCCAGTTCAATCTCGATGCCACGTCACAATGCTTCGGCACGTACTTCTGATACAAATACAATTAGATTATATGATTGCGTGGGACCCATAATTTATTATTTATAAATAATTAATTATATTGAAATTTTTGAAATAATATATATGTGTACCTCTAGCTTGGAAATGAGCTCATGGGCAGTTTGGGCAGCAACAATTATACTACGGGCAGCTGGGGATACGAACCCTTCGTCAACTGCTTTGTCAATGAATGATAAGAGCGAGTTATAGTAGCCATCCACGTTTAGCAAACCCACCTGAAATATTTATTTTAATTATAATTTAATTTAATTTAAATAAATAAATATATATATTTAATTAATTTTACCGGTTTTTCGTGGATGCCCAACTGAGCCCAAGTGATGACTTCCAAGAGTTCTTCCAATGTTCCGTAGCCACCTGTCAGTAAATAAAATTGGGAATGTTTTGTAAATAAAGAAAATTATGGGGTGGAAATGCAAATAGTAAGAAGTATAAGTACCAGGTAAGGCAATAAATGCATCAGCATGACGCGCCATCTCCGCTTTGCGTTGGTGCATTCCAGATACCGCTCTTACTTCTCCGATCGTCTCTCCGGTGATCTGAAAATAATAAATAATTAATTACATTTTTTTTTATGCCTCAAATTAAATAAATAAATAAATAGGTGAAATTACCTCTCTGGGCATGAGGGATTTGGGAATCACTCTGCAACAAAACAAACCCAAATTGAATAAAACCGGAGAGAGAGAGAGAGAGGGAGAGAGATGAGACAGAGAGAGCCAATGATACCCTAACACGTGGCGTCCTCCATCGTAAACGGCTTGAGAAACTAAGCCCATAAGCCCAATGCTTCCTCCGCCATAAACAAGGTCAATGTTCCGTTCCACCTGCGATTTCATTTCTCGATTAAATATTATTTAATTTCATAAATAATTCAAAGAAGAGGAAAAATTCAATTACCAGTTCCTTTCCAAGTTCAATGGCGGCAGTTTGATAGCTCGGATTCTTCCCGGCGCTGCTGCCGCAGAAGACACAAATACGCCGGAATCTCGATTCCTCCGCCGCCGCCGCCGCCGCCGGCTGATGATACTCCGCCTCTTGGCGTTCCATTATTGCCTTGTATTTTTCAGTTAACAGAATGAGAGAGAAGGGAAGGGTGTGGGTGTAGGGAGAAATGGTGGGTGGAAAAGGCCCATTTTTATATCGCAAAATCTCGAGGACTTTCCAGGCCCACCAATCAATTTCTCGTCTCGCGATATATCGTATTTCCCATGGAAATTGCCACTTCTATTTTTTTATTAACAAAAATATTTTTCTATTTAAAATATTAAATTCGTCCTAGATTATTGGAATATAATTTTGGAAAAGGGTTAATTATTTAGTGAACAAATAATAAAAATAATCGTGTTACAATAATTCAATTATCTGATATTTTGTTAGAAAATACGTGTTAATTTAAAATTTTAATTATATTTTGGAAATTAAAAAATAAAATAAAAAATCCACCGATGAAAATAATAAAAGTGACAGGGATCATAATATGAGGAGGTGGATTAAATAATTGATTAGAAAAATCCAAAATAAACACAAAACTTTAGCATATGGGAAGCACGTGAAAACATGAACCCAAAATCAATCGGCCACCGTAGAGGGAAGTTATGGGGAAAGAAAGTGCATTTATTTTATTTATTTATTTATTTATTATTATATAAACAAGTGCATTTTTTTTAACATATTCCACGTAAATTATCTTATTTTTCGTACTTTTATTAAATTATAAGCATATAAAAAAAAATTAAATTATTAAGAGTTTGAGAATGTTGATCTTGAGATATTCAATACACCTGGATAATTAATATATACACATGGACAATTAATATGACGAAATAATTATTACGAATATTTAAATTTTAAATTTTGTCTGTTAAAACATTGATTTACGGAATAATTAGTCATTAATTCATAAAGTATATTTTTAATCTTATTTGCAAGTTTATATTTTAGCTCAATTTTAGGAAGAATTTATGTTAATTTGTGGGGACAGTTTTCACTCTTAGCAGTGAGAATAAAGTAACGTGATCATGTTATAGGAGATGTAAGGGAGTGTCGGGACCATCAGGTGCTGAATCAAGATTCAGAATCTTGGGTCTGGATAGACAAAAGTACTAAAGAACTCATGTTAGTTTATGGGGATAGTTTTCACTCTTAGCAGCGAGAAGAAAGTAACGTGGTCATGTCAATAGGGGAGTATCGGGGCTATTAGGTACTGAATCAAGATTCTAAATTCTGGGTATAGATTGTTACTGAAGACGATACAAAAAGTATCAAGAGTACTTTCCTCTGCTAAATTACTCGTGATACAAAAGAGATAAACTCCGCTCATGTCCTCTACAGAGAGCTGAATCTTTATTGAAATTAAATAAATATAATGTATATTCGTTTTTTTCGTTTATTGTATTAATTAACCAAATAATAGGCAATGTATAGATATTTTGAAGATCTCATTGGTGAAATTTTAATGTTTTGGAAATTAAGCAAAGAGCCAAAATTAACATATAATATATATATAATCAAATTGTAATATAAGAAATAAAATACATCAAAGTCCAGAAAAGATGTGGAGCTGGCAAAGGACATGTGAAGAAAAGTATATAATAAAACAAATAATGAAGCGTTACGTGTGGGTGTGGAGAGAAAAATATTGAATACACAATTGGGGAGTTTAATACATTAGATTACATCAAATCGTTGCTAATGACACCCACATTATTAATTTATTAATTTATACAAATCAGCTTGGTTATTTCTGTGTTGTACCTTAGAGAAAATAGGAAATTAAATAATAATAATAAATAAATAAATAATAAATAATGCCTTTTAATCTGTATTTGAGAGGTTCCCATAAGCATTGGTCCTCATTTCAAGAATTTTTCACAAGCCTTGGTCCTCTGTTCAAGAGTGTAACGACTCAGATTCACCGCTAGCAAATATTGTCCTTTTTAGGCTTGGACTTTCCCTTTCGAGTTTCCCATCAAAACTTTAAAACGAGTCACCTTTGAGCGATGTTTCTCCTGTCGACTCATAAAACTCAAACCAATCTGTTTTGTTCCACCTTGAAGCATGTGACCAACACCGATGCTACTGCAACAACCATCAACAACAACAAGTGGCGTCATCCAATGAAGACTAGCTCTAGTGAACTTCAAGCTTCGATTCCTATTTACTCGGCCAACCCTAAACGTATTTTTCCATAATTTGACGAAAATTTGATATTAATATCTAAATAAATTAATTGATTTTTTTGACAACTAATTTAGTTTAATGGTGTGTGGTTTAGAAGAAAACACACATACAAAGTGGACTTAGAACACAAATTGAAGAGCTTCATAAAATCAAAAAGTTTAGTTGTCAAATCTGAATAATTAATATCAAAAGTATTATATAATATTTAATATTATATATTTTCTTTGAGTATATAATATTAATATTTAAATAAATAATTAATATCAAAAGTATTATATAATATTAAATATTAAATATTTTCTTTGAGTATATAATATTAATATTTAAATAAATGGTTTTAAGAGTGACCACGTAGAACATGCTTGCATTTTTGGGGGTATGGGTTGGCGCTAAGGAACATTTAAATTCATTTTTTGGATAATAATTTCAAAGAAGTTACGTAATCCAATTCAAACTTGTAACGTAATTATTAATTTAAATGTCTTAATAAATAAATAAATTATTAATTTCTGATTATTTGATTCTTTTTCGCTTCTTGAAACATTTCATCTCCCTCCTAACTTTTATTTATATATATATATTTTTTATTGGATAACAAATTTAGAAAAATGAGTTGATGACTCAAATAATCCAAGTTGGATTGGTTTATTCCATATCGGTTGAACACTCGAGTAAACGAGGGGTGTATGAAAGAACCGAGACCACATCCGAACAAAAGGGATTTTGAGGATATGATATGTGAGACCTCACATCAGTTGGAGGGAGGAACTAAGCATTCCTTATAAAGATGTGGAAACTTTTGTCTAACCGACACATTTGAAAACTGTGAGGCTGATGATGATACGTAACAGGCCAAAATGGGCAATATCTACTAGCGGTGGACTTGGGCTCTTACAAATGGTATCAGAGCTAGTCATCGGGTGATGTGCCAGCGTCTCTCCTAAAGAGACGGATTGTGAGATCTTAATCTCAACGAAAATTTTCATATTCAAATTATAAAGTTGAATACTTTGTATCTTAGTTGTATACAATTTTAAAACCAAATAAGAAGTTTTTAAATAATCTTTGACCCAACAAAAAACTACGTCAAAAGGAATCATTTTATACTAGGATTGATATAGCCATCTAATGATTCCATGAAGCTTAGACTTGTTGCTGTGTGTCGTTGATTGGGCGTGCGACTGAAGTGGGAGCAGGAGAAGCATACAACTGTGAGCAGTGTGTCACGGTCCTACATTCTTGACCGTGCGGTATCGTGATCTTTATACGCTCACGACTAGCCTTAAGGGGAATTGAGCCCCATATATATTTTTCGCCCCGGCTTTGTGGCTTCGTCGGACCTTATGCGAGGTTTGTCTTTGCCAATCGAACATCGCTTGTGCGGAATCCAAGCTTGTCCAACCACACACGCCGCCTGTGCGTGTATGTTCAATCGTCTGCGACACATCCGACTTGCCTCTACGCTAGGCCAACTCATTCGGCTCGACCTTGCCTCTATTCGGGCCAAGGTCTCTCAATACAACGTCGCATCTCATCTTGACATCTCAATCCCCATCGACGGGGTCCATATGTCTTGACGTCATCCCGAGTCTCGGGATGTCGCCGGCCATCATAACTCGTTCGGTCGTGCCATCGAGAATGGGCCCAAGTGTCGTTCATCTCATCGGGGCTTCCCGAACATCCATCCATCCGGGTTCTATCGAGGCATAGGCCCTCCCGTGCCCATGCCGAGTCAATTACGGATACCGTACCGGATAGCGGGTGTATGTAGCAACCTCCAACACGCGGGCTAGGGCGCAATACCGGCACACCCGTGCCGTCCGGTACTGTCCTTCAAAAACCCATTTCAAAGGAAGTCGCCCGAGACACTCGTCTCGGCACGCTCGCCCACACTGTGACACACGTATGTGCCACAGGGCCCAGAGGTGGTGGAGAGCTAACACCATGGTACCCCCTATAGTACATTTTGAGCCATTTTCATTCTAACAGGAGTAGACATGATTTTCGTGAGGTGTCATACGGTGTCGTGCATTGTCCGTCCAATGTCCGATTGACACCAAACGGGGCGAGTATTCATATTTCATATGGACGGACTTAACTCTCGAACCGCATGACCAAATTCCTTCCGAAACCTCGACTTTTGAGGTTAAGGCCCGGGGCCCTACTCGGCCCTTCAACAAGCTTATCTTGTCCTTCATGTCTATGCTAATGTCTCTGTTATGCTTGTGTCTCAACATGTCTTCAATGCCCACTTTGCGTGGTGGTGTGTTGGATGATGCATTGTCCTCCTCGATCACATCATGGCAATCTTCTACGTTGGCCCGCATATGGCCGGATGGGCGTCTCTTGAGGGACGCCCCTTTGCTTGTCATGGCGTGAGGGTCACAACCTACTCTCTTCATAGTAAGGTTGTGACACAGTGCAGGCGTGCAGCATGCGACAGCAAGCAACAAGCGTGGGATGGCTGGTTATTATGTGAGGTTGACTAAGCAACGCGAGGCGCCAGTTGCAGGCAACTAGTCTGTGAGGGGTTGTCTGGAAAGTGTGAGACCGAGAATGGTTTCACTGGAGGGGTCAGTAGGCTCACAGTTTTAAAATCGTGATGCTGACGAGGAGAAACAAACAATGGCTACTAGTCATAGACTTGAGCTGCTTATTGGGCCAACCTCAATATCCACGAAAGCCGCTACTAGACCTATTGGGCCAAGAAGTCCATCGTATTCTTATTGGGCCAACCTCAATATTTCCTGCCTGTTAGTGGGCCTACTTTTCTTGGCCCGCTAATAGATAAAACCCATGCAAAGGGATGGGGTTTTCATTTTTTTTGTTTTGTTATATATGTCTTATTTTTTCTCCAATTATTTATTTATCTTGATTTTCTTTATTGTTTTTTAATTATTTATGTTTATTATGGTCTCTATTTTTAATTGTTCTTATAAATTTATTTGAGAATAAGTATTAATATTGACTACTAAATAAATTTGGAGTACATCTTATGTATAATATATTATTATTAAATAAAAAGTAAATTATTTTAATAATTTTTATTAATAAAAATAAATTAACTAACCAAATTTAATTATTTCCTCTATCGTAATAACATTAAAGGTAGTTATGAAAACTTTAAAAAATAATATTTATTTATATAAAATTTTGATAGCATTCTATATATATTTATTTTATTTAGATTAAACATTGATCTTAGTAAATTTAATTATAATACATCAATAATAACTTTTTAAATATATATTTAATTTATTTTGACAAACAAATTCATTAAATGAATGAATTATTTATTTACTAGATTTATTTTACCACAATTAACTATCTAATATTAAATAATGTAATAAAATTGTTGAAAATACATTATTTATATGAAATTTTGATAATATTTTTATTGTAACATCAAACACAAATTTTTTGAAGCATCGTGAACACAACTTTAAACTAAATAGACCCTAACAAATTTAAATGATTTTATAATAAAAATTCATAAATTATTAGAGCATAATTTTATAAGACATTATACAGTTCATTGCCTAGCTTATTAAATAAATTAGAAATTTAGAACTTATTCCTAAAATATATTTTTTTAATTCTACAGAATTTATTATATTTTAAAAAAATTAAATTAAAAATTAATATTCAAACCTATTAAACTAAAAATATTTTTTTAATAGTAAATTTAAAATGTGAACTAAACATATTAAATTTTTATAAATTAAATAAAAACTCATTATTGAAGAGTGGCGGTGGAAAAATCACGTGTGGAATAGTCCACTTGTTATTATGGGCTCCCCCACCTCCACGTCACCGTCTACGCGGAAGTCTTCCAAGTCGGAGTTTGGACCAATTCAACGAAACCTTGAATTCTAGATCGGTCCATGTTTTTATTAAATTATTTTTTGGTTAAATTAAATTTAAAGAATTTAGAATTTAATTCCTATAATTTTAAACATTATAATTAGTTTTATTCCATTTTAAAAATAGACTCAATTTGTATTTTAATTAATTTTGACAAAAATGATGCATTAACCTATTTTTTTAATTCGAAATTTTGATAGTTGGTTAGATTGATGATCCGAGCCGCTCAAATAGAGTTCACAACCCAACCTAGTTCAAAATGATCTGATTATTAGGTTACATGAACCCGCCTGACTTATAATGCTCTCAATTTTAAATTAATAAAATATCATGAAAGAAAAAAAAAATAATATCAACACAGAAAAATAATAAAAATAAAAACGTGAAAAGATGGTTTAAATTTTGAAAAAAAAAAAAAAAAACTAACACGTGAATTTTAAGTTTTGTGGAAAAATTTGACGTAAAAAAAACAGTGGAAAATGGAAAGTCAGTTGGTGAGGGAACAGATAAGCTGAATTTTAATTTTTAATTCATTTAATTTTGCCGATAAAATGTTAATTTTTAATTCATTTTATTTCAGAGGCCGGTTGGAGAAATTGGTGTCAGTTTTGGGCTTTGACTAATCCAACAAAATGGCCCACCTCCCACCAAAGTCTTTTTTTTTTTTTTTTTTTTTTTTTTTAAATTTCTATATGTATTTATACAAATATTTATTATATTATTTAATTTTAGATAATAATTTTAAATTTTAAATATTATTTTATTTTGAATTTTAGGTTTTTAAATTTATTTTATAATAAAATTTAATAATTATCTTCAAATAAATGATTTTAATAAAAATTATATAAAAAATTTTAATGCTAAATATTTAGCACAACTTGTATTTTAAATATTAAATGGGATAAAATATAATAGATTTATAAATCTTCGTACATTTATAATAATTTATTAATAAAACAATAAAAAAATAATAAAAAATTCTTATAAAATAATTATTACAATATAATGCTTAATTAATTTTTATTAATCATATTTTATTACTCTTAATTACCATTTTAAATCTAAAATATATTTATTTTGTTGGATTACCCTTAATATTGACTATCAAAACGACTTCGGTATTTCATAGGTCTAAAATTCCTTTTTAGAAAGACGAGTATCGATTCTCGAGGTGTCCTTGAAATATCGTTCAGATAATCAATCAAACTCCATAGAACGACTCCAGATTTCTTCGAGATAATTTAAGTATTCTAAGGTAAGTCTTGAATAATAAAACGACAATGGCTAAATAGTACCGCGAGCATGATTAACTAGAATATTTGTTACAAGGCTAAAATTAGGGTCCCCCTAGAACATATGGGTCAGTTTATTTAAGAAAGGGAGGCTTTGGCTGCCCCACACGCAAACACAAATTAATTACAATTTGGAAGACTATGGGCCAACACACACCCAATGTGCCTATGCCCTCACCTTCTCAACTTTGATTAATTGACTAATTAAACCTTAATTTGACTTTAGAACTACCCTTTTCATCCCCATTTGTTTTTAATCATTAGATCGGATTTGATTAATGGAATCTAATTAGCGTCCAAGGTCGTCACTACTACTAGATAGATGCATTTTTCGTTGACTTAGATACCGACCCATTTTAAGTTATCAGTGCCGTTGAGATTAGGATGAAGACATCAGAGATTTTGATTGGAGAGGAGAACGAAGCATTATTTATAAGGGTGTGGAAAGAGAAAGTCCAAATAGGACAATATCGGCTAGCGGAGAGCTTGGGGCGTCACAAATGATATTAGAACCAAACACCAATTGATGTGCCAACGAGGAGGCTGAGCCCCAAAGAGAGGTGGACAAGAGGCGGTGTGCCAACAAGGACGTCGGGCCCGAATGAGGGTGGATTGGGTGTAACAACCTAGATCCATCACTAGCCGATATTGTCCTTTTTGGGCTTTCCCTTTCGAGCTTCCCCTCAAGGGTTTAAAACGCGTCTGCTAAGAAAAGGTTTCCACACCTATATAAAGGGTGGTTTGTTCTCCTCCCCAACCAATGTGGAATATCACAATCCACCCCGGAGTCCAGCGTCCTTACTGGCACACCGCCTTGTGTCCTACCCCTTTCGGGGAACAGCGAGAAGGCTGACACACCGTCCAATGTCTGGCTCTGATACCATTTGTAACAACCCAGATCCAAAGCCCAAAGAGGACAATATCTGCTAGCGGTGAATTTGGGTTGTTACATTGAGGGTCCCACATCGATTGTAGAAGGGAACGAGTGCCAGTGAGAATGCTAGGCCTCAAAAGGGTAGGGAAACCTATCCCTAATATAATGGATTAAAAAGTATCTTAATAAATGAAGACAAAACATGCACTTTTTTTTTTTTCGGTAGCTCAATTAAAAATATCTGAATGAAGACAAAACATGTTAGATTCGTTCCGTATGTAACATAGTTATGTTTCAGGGATGCAATAAAATATCGAGTTCTCCAAATATTAAAAAAAGATTCCATTTAAAAATAAAATAAAAAATCAAGCTAAAAACATATTCATCGGAGTACGATGATGTCAGCTTTATTGTCTCCAACCTAAATGAAGAGAGAGAAGACATAGACAACTGGTGAAGCGCGTAACTAGCTAGCTAAGCTATAGAACCACTCTGTTAAAATCGTACGGAATTTCCCCATATTTATTTATTTATTTATTATTATTATTATATTCCAACATTTTCTTCACTTAACCTAAACCTAATCCAATTATTTCCCTTAATTATATGCATTAATCATAATCTTCTTTGGATTATTCCCCATAATTAAATAAATCTAATATTTCATTATCTCCCGAGATTTATTAGACATTATTATTTTTCGGTACGTAAATAACTTAAAAAAACGACAACCCAAATTTCATGGTCAGATCCAACCACATCGACCAAACCATCTCCACATTATTGAAAAAAAAAAAGTAAAAAAAAAACTTAATTGCCATAATTTGATGAACAAAAAAAAAAAGACATTTTTTTGTACGATATGTTTGAGAATAAAAGAAAATGCTGCTTCTAAATCTGTATGTCCCTAATAATCGTTCGATACAGATTTTAAATGCTCAATCTAAAACATTGTTCGAGAATTCTCGAACAGTATTTCGAGCGATAATTCCAAAACCACCTAATAAATTCACAATCTAAAGAAGAAAAAAGACAGGTTCATTCGGTTTGGTTCGACTCAATCGATCGGAGTAGAGACTGAAAAACCTTCTCGTCGCACGGGATAGTGAGGCCCATATGGTGACTAAACCCGAACTCTTCCTCAGCCAATTGGAGAAGAATCTGAAACTCCGGCGTCGACAGAAACGTCACCGGCACAATGTACCGGCTTCTATTCTCACCCACATACACTACAAAATGGCCTTTGGGAACATCCACCGGGATATCTCCGCCGCCAGCGCCGCCGCATTGGTGAGTCTTTTTATTTCTTAAACTGGAACAGCGCTTCATAATTTGCTTGACCACCGCCGCCTGTGACAGTCTGCTGGTCACCGCCATTGGATTAAGCTCTGAAAAAGAGATGAAAATGAAGTTATTATTGTTTGTGATTTCGTGGAGGAATGGGGAGTGGTATTTATGGGCGATGTGGTTTAACAAAATCATGTGGGGTTGTGAAGAGGCAAAGGACAGGCCATATGTGTACGATGGTGGGGACCACTTTTTTAAAATAAAATAAAATAAAAAATTAATTAATATTATCGCTACTACCAACACGTATTCCTTTATCATTCTTTTTATTGTTTTATTATTTGTGTTACAACCTACAACTTTGTTTTATTATTTCTTACATTATTATATATACGATTTATGATTTTATTATATGGTTTCTTTTTGTATTCATTTGTATGCTTTAATTTTATTTTTATTGAATTAAAAAAATTAATATGATTTTCAATTTTATTTTGAATTTGTTATAGTTACTATTAATGTTTTTATTTTGAAGGGTGAAAAGAACCCCATTGGAGAGTGAAATAGAATATGAAACCATAAGCTTCCAAGCAGTGGGAGGAGACCAGTACTCTGACCGCGTGCCTGTTAAAGAATGAGCCGGCGACTCTTAGGCAGTGGCTTGGTTAAGGGAACCCACTGGAGCCGTAGCGAAAGCGAGTCTTCATGGGGCAATTGTCACTGCTTATGGACCTAAACTTGGGTGATCTATCCATGACCAGGATGAAGCTTGGGTGAAACTAAGTGGAGGTTCGAACCGACTGATATTGAAGAATCAGCGGATGAATTATGGTTAGGGGTGAAATACCACTCGAACCCAAAGCTAGCTGGTTCTCCTCGAAATGTGTTGAGGCGCAACAGTTGACTAGACATCTAAGGGTAAAGCACTATTTCGGTGCGGGCCGCGAGAGCAGTACCAAATCGAGGCAAACTCTAAATACTAGATATGATCTTAAAATAACAGGTGTCAAGAAGTCGAGCTGGTGGGTTTAAATTTATTCATAAATGTTTTTTTTTTTTTTTTGTCGGAAACTTGAAAATAAGGTTACAATTCAACCCAACCCGACAGGACCCAACTCACACAATATTTCCCACTCAAAAGTGTCAATAAATCTGAAAATATTATTTCTCAACAAAATTTTAAATTATCGGTAAATTAAAAAAAGTTATTTATATATATATATATATTTTTTTTTTTTTGTAAGAAGTGTTATCCAATTTCTATTTGTTCCTCATTTAATTAGCAAAATCTTATATTTTTTTATTAAATCCCATATTTGTCCCTACAAATATTTAATTAATTTAAAATTTATATTCAATATATATCATCCGACTCATATCCACGACAAATTTATCAAAACTTTGAGGACAAAATTCCAAATTTTAAATCTTAAAACACTACAAATAAATATATTCTTGCATGCAAAATAATAGCCCCTACAAATTTTGTTATTTGCACAACTGGCTACAACTATTAGGAATATAACATTCGACCCCTCACTAATTCCCTAATAAAAATTTGGCCCCTACTTATTATTTTGATGAACCCAATAATAATAAATAAAAATGATGAACTTATAATAAAGTGAGGAAATTTAATAGGGTATGTTGCCCTTAGCAAGGACACTTGGGGGACCCCTCTTATCATGGATTCACCCTTCCAAGTTTTCCCTCCCTTCAACCCCTTGTCCCTTCCCAATTTCCTAGGCTTTGAACCGTTAGTAATTATTGCACGTTCGGTATTTCCCTGCATTACCTGCTACATGGTCACGTTACTTGACTATCTCCATAAACTAACACGAGCCTTTTCAGGATGTTTTTTTTTCACTCGCATGCCACTTGATGGCCCGACATGACCATGCTGACTATCTCATGAAGTTCCTCTGACTGAGCCACAGAAAAAGAAGGTGCACATTGTTGATTTATGTTTAGTATTTTGAGGTAAACCGATCAACCCAAACTAACCCAACTCAAATATTTTATGGTTAGGTTCATTGTTCGATCCAACCTAACTCAACCCATGAACACCACTACTATTTAGTATCTAAATTACGAGTTAAAGGCTTTCACTTGACCTATGTTATCAACACTATCAACTAAATACTCGAAATGATATGTACGTTCGTCTTCTTGACTAATCAAAACATTATATTCTCGACTCCCGAGAACTTACCAAAGATTTTACATACATGTATGAAACATTTTAAACTTCCGAGATTTAAATGAAGTAAACCCAATACTCGAAATTCGTAATTAATTTATTCGATCGAAAATGGAGAATTTGGAATATTCTTAAAGAGGGTACAACGAAAGTGAGTGTTGATGTTTCATGCCCACAAACCAATGAACATCATCCTCGACGTTGTCTCTTAATTAATTCTTCCATTTTCTTTGTTATGGGAAACTTTTTACGTTCATGAATCTACCTCAAATGAATTAAATTAAAGCTTAATTCTTTTTTTTCGATGCTAAATATAATGTTTTTATGTTCGAGATTTGGACTCGAGTTTAAAATTTGGATTTAGCACCTGGTTGCCCTAATATTCCTCTACGACATGACGAAATTACTTCCTTTTACTCGAGTGCTTCTAAGAGTGAAGATGTAACAGCCCAAGTCCATTACTAACCGATATTGTCCTCTTTATGTTTTTCATTTCGAGCTTCCCGTCAAGGACTTTTAAACAGGTCTACTAGAAAGAGGTTTCCACACTGTTATAAAAAATGTTTCGTTATCCTCTCCAACAGATGTGAGATTTCACAATCCACCCCGTTTGGGGCTAGCATCCTCATTGATACTCGTTTATCTCTCCAATCAATGTGGATCTTACAATCCACCTCCCTCCCTCGGGGACCAACGTCCTCGCTGTCACTTATTCCCCTCTCCAATCGATGTAGGATCTTACAATTCATTTATGTTTCGAGTGTCACATGTCAACTAGCTTCTGCCTTAGTTTGTCCTCAAACGACATCCTACCGGGAGAAACTTTGCTTTGATAACATCTGTAACGCTCCATGTCTAAGAAAATTCAAACTAAACATACACTTTGTTGATATACATAGTAATTATCAATTTTTTTAAATATTTCTTAACCATCACGTCTTTAAGAATATTTTTACACTAATATGGTCTCAGTTCATTATCAATTTATTTATTATATATATATATATTTTAGCTGCCAGAAAATAATAAAAATAATTAAAATAGAAGAGAAGTGAAAATGGAAGCTTCGAAGAAGCACGTGCAGGCAGCGAGGTCCCACCGCTGCTCACTCTCGCCATCCACTGAATAAAATGTCGCGGATATTTTAACTTTATATATTTCATTATAATACAAATATATTTTCTTTTTTTAAATTTTGTGTCTGAACTTTTTATTAAAAAAAAATATTGCCAATTTTCTAATTAATATTAACATCAAAGTTAATTTATTAAATATTAAAGTTTTATTTTCTTAAAGTAACACGAAATAATAAGGTATTTTGAGATTTCCGTACATCGATGAATACCTATATGGAAGACATCCGAGAAAATTTTGATGTCCTCTTCATACACGAGTTTCTAAAGATTTTCGTGTCCACAGAATTACTTATTGACGTTTTTGCCCTTCGTTGTATTTTGTTACGAATGATCGAATTTTATCGTCGGAGTAAATAAAAAATAAAAAATAAAATTGATAATTTTATATTATAATAAATAATAATAATAAAATCTAAATACAAGATGTGAACAAAATAAACCGCCAACCAAAATAAATGCCATGATGATCAAATTTCAACCAATTAATTTTTTTTTTAATTTGAAAAAAGAACTATAATTGAATTAATAATGTTATATTCTGAATTTAGTCAAATTATAATTCAAACTTAAACTAGTATGAATACCTTATCAGTTCAGGGTTTGACCACGTGTTTAAATTCAAACCTAACGAAATTAGGTTTCCTTCGCGGTGGTCTTGTTTGATGACGTGTCACTTTCTTATTTGATTAATTCTTTTAGTTTTTTTTATTATTAAAATCTTATTTGACTAAATTGAATATAAAAACAGGTTCATTAATTTCAATTTAAAAAATAAAACAATTTTTTTTTTTTTTTTTTTTTGCATTTAGTAATTATTTTTTAAATCTCCTCGCTTCAATATATATAATATATATATATATATATATATATTATGAGATAAAATAGAAAATTTTAATTCAATGTAATTATATGTGGTTTGTAACATAAAAATGAGCTCATAAAATTAAATTTATAATATAGTTTTACTCTTATTATTATTTTAAAAAATTCTAAAAATACTTTTCGTTGGCATTCTGTTAAAAAAAAATATATTTATCTATTTAAAAAATATATTTATGAGTTAGTGTTATGTTTAAAAAATATATATATTATTACTGTTTAAAAAATTTTAAAAATATTTTTAGTATTATATCTAATTATGAAAATTTTTAAAAATTATTATTATTAATATATGAACGGAAAACAGTATATGGACAACTCATAAATTATTTTAAAAAATTTTAATATTATTTTTTGAAATTCTCGAAAAATATTTTTGAATGTTTGAAAAAAGTTTATGATTATTATTATTATTTGTAATTTTAAAATTTTGTTTGAATGATTAAAAAAAAGAAAAAGAAAAAGAAATTGAGTTGATGTAAAATTGGAGGAATGGAAAAGGGCATATAATTAATAATTGAAAAGGAAGGAGGACAATTTGGTCACAGTGGCGTAAAGAAGGGCAGTTGATAAGGCATGTAATGTGAAGGAGATTTATTATTGAAGCGACAGGAGAGGGCGGAAAGTCATATATACCCCACCCCTCAAAGATGGGCGGTGGACTTAAGATTATTATTATTTATTTTATTTAAATTTTGAAAAATTGCGCGTTGCCTTTGCTGAACGACAAGTCGGATTCAACTGAGAATTGTCGACTTTGCCAGACTAGCCTACCCGCGTCGCTTGCTTTCTCTAAACTCCACCTCCCATGCATATAGTATTAGAAGCAAGTTTTAGTACAAGAATCTTTAAAAAAATATGACTATGTATGAATTAAATCTTTCCATTAATGAATTTAAATCTTGTTTAAGATTACGCTCGGAGTTGTGAATGATGAAAACAATTTTTAGAATGAACGGAATTGCGATCTTATGAAAACAATTTTATTATGAACGACTATTAGTAGAAGCACAATAGAATCTAATGAGTAGAGAAGAGTTTGAGTCATGATGTATAGCGGTGTTCATAGATCCGACCCGAACGAACTACTAGGTTGGGTTAGATTTTTTAAAAACATAAAAATTTTGACATTTTTTGTCGGGCTAGCTCGACCAACCTAAAAATAGGATTACACCCTAACCCAACACTACTATACACTGCTATTATGAAATTAAGAATATTTAATGTTTGTGACTAATTAATTAAGAATATTTAATGTCTGTGACTAATGTTAGTGATGTGACTCGTAAATGTTTGATATTTGAATTTTATAAGGTTTTATTTATTAATGTAATGTGTATTTTAGATAAATATAATTTTTTTAAATAATTAAAAAGAAAATGTATTTTTTCCATATGCATGTTCACTTATTAAAATTGCCTATTATTCCTCTTACATCAACTAACAATTAAGTCGACTTCTTCCATTCAAGTTAAATATTAGCCTCTTTACTAATCTTTGCAACATAGTTATGCGAAACCCTAACGATACATGTCTTTAAGAGTGTACACGGGTTAGATTATGTCGGGTTAGATTGTGAACTCTATTTGGTTATTCGAGTCACCAACTCAACTAACCCAGAATTTCAAATTGGTTCAAAAGATTTTTCGAACTCAACCCAGTTCGATCTCGACCTCCGTACACCCTTAATGACATACATCGTTAAAGTTTAGTATAACCATGCTACAAAGATCGATAAATGGGTTTATATTTAACTTGAAACGAAGAAGTGGGTTCGATTGTTAGTTGATGAAAGACAAATACTAGACGATTTTAGACGAGTAAACGTCTGATGGATCGTATCGGTGGGTGTCGGGTTTGATAAAAATATTGGTTAGTTTCCCTTTACAGTTCATAAGAATTGTGAATGAGAAGGATGGGTGTGGATAGAAGAAAATGAGGGCATGTGCTTTCCTCAAAATGCATAAATATATATATATATATATATAATAAATAAATACAAATATAAAAATTTATAAATTAAACGTATTATTTAATTTTTTCATTTTATTTTAAGAAGGTATAATGATTGTTTTTCGTTTCTCGAGGCGCAGAAAGTGCAAAGAGACAAAATTAGGGATTTTTTAAATTTTATTAATATTTTAAATTTTAATAATAATTTTAAAAAATATTGTGTTTTTGAAAGTAATTAAAGAAAAATTGTATTTTAAAAGTATGATCATTGTTGGGAGTGGATGAGTCATTTTTTAATTGTATTTTAGGTATTGGGAGTATTTGATAGGGAATTTGTCACATGTGAGGGGAAACATGAAGGAACGAAGGCGACTAGGTTGGCTCGTTTGAGGTTCGATAGACACGGGCGAGCTCTGTTATTACTTCTCATATTCAAATTTCGAGTCGAGATTTGAAATGTGAAATTAGTACGTGATGGTCTCGACATTTTTCTGTGATATGAACAAGTTACTATCGATTAAGAGTTCATAAATTTGTGTTGGGGTGTATATCGAACAAAAAAATTGGAACAGCCTAACCTGAATCATAAGGATTGGATTGGGTTATTTTTTCTGGAACTGAACTGATTCGATTTGGGATTCACGTTCAGTGGACAAAGGTTCGATTTATGTTAACGGTCAGCCATTGTACCGCTTAATATACACAGTAGTACTTTAAAATTAGCAGTACCACTAATTTGAACAATATGATAACCCAACCCGGTTCGAAAATAGAGGTTAGGTTGGTTTGTGAAACAATTTGAGGTTATTTGAGTTACCAATTCAACAAACCCGAAATTTTGGGTTAGTTCAAAAATTCCCTCAACATAACTCAATCGAATATGCGTGCACCCATAATTCGTGCAATACTCCGTATCACTAAAAAGGACAAGACAGCTATATTCGGAACCCTATTCATAATATCTTTGATCGTCTTCAACCACCTAAAATGAGTATTAAATAGTCACAATTTCTTGAAATTTGACACGTTTTTCAAAAGTTTACCTGACAAGTCGACACTATCATACATGTCTAGGTATTTTTTTACGAACAATCTTGTTATCCTGTATTGCAGAACTCGTTATTATATCGAAGAACGGTACCAAAATTTTCGGTTTTGAATATCAAAATTGTTTGACTTTGACAAAATTAGAATTTTATTTTAATTATTATGAAGGGGGAAAAAAGAGAAGAAAATAAATTGACATAATAGTGGAGTATTTATTAAATAGGGTTAGAAGAAAATAAATAAAATGGAAGGCCCCATTTCGAAAGGACTTCACGGCCGTACCTTACCCGAGGGTACGACATGACGAACCCAGTGGATGTTACGGCGACGTGTCGCTTTGGACAAGTCCGGCCTGCTCTTTGCACCCAATCTAGGGCACAGCATTTTATAAGTGGGCCCAAGCAGAGTTGGACCTCTTCTTCTAATGGGCTCGTTGGCCCAATTTACGCGTTTCTAAAAAGGGTAACTCTATGAATTGACTAAATTTAAATTATTTTTTTTATTATTGAATAAGAATATTAATTAGAATTTTATTAAAAATCTAAAATTCCATCACAAAATAGAGATCTAAAATTTATAGATTAATTTTAAAAAATCTCAAAATCAAAAAATCAATTTTTTTAATAATTAAAAATAAATAAACACCTAAATATTTTTCCAAAATGATTAGATTTGATTCGGAGTGATTTCTTTCAATTTTCCTATCTAAAAACCCGTGTTGAATAAGAAAATGAATCAATTCATTTGACCCGTGACTATTATAGTACTATCTTTTCTATTATAGTACTATGTTTTTTACACGATGCAACTAATCAATTGAATGAAGTCGATTGAATGAAGTTAGTGAACGTACTAGTGATAGTGAAGCAACGGTTGAAGGGGGGCCTATGCTAAAACAAAATAGAGTCTTTATTTTTCGGGTCAGGAGGGGGGGTGATCGTGGTCAGTTTCAGGTAATTCAAAATCATTTATCGAACTAGTCGGTTCTAACCAGGATCGTAGTCAGTTAATTCAAAAATCCTATCATCTCAAAAAATTCATCAAAAGAATATTCTGGTTGACACTAGAAATGAATGATTAATGGTGGCAGCAGAGGCTCTGGCCTCGTTCAAATCATCAAATGGTTATTTTGTGCATGCAAAGATAAAAACTAAAAAGGAAATCATTGAACAAATTGCCAACTAAAGAGCTGAAATCTTGGGCATAAAGCATTCCCAACTCAAGACGAGGTACATATCGATCCATTACGGTACTCTACTTTTAACTGCTGATTTCTCGATCGACTTTTGTTCTTTTGGCGCTAGGCATTTCGGGCGTGCTACTACTTCTCTGCTGAAGCGCAGGGTCGTGCTGATACACACAATTGGCTCCATGTCGACATCCTCTTGAGCTGTTGAAGTATATGCAAGGCTTCATTATCCTGAACTTCCCATCTCTTGATGGCTGGTTATTATGTAAGAATTCCTGGTTTGTTCCTGATGGTTGGCTGTGACGGTTCCCGAATTGCTGTCGAGGGAAATCGTCTTGTCTCTCTCCTCCGTGTTGCTGAATCAAACTTTTATAGTAGTTCAAGTCCTTCATCGGAGGTCCAGTGGAAGGCAGGGAAGAAACTGGAACACCTCTTGAGGAAGGGTGAGCATTGGGGACAGGTCCTACACTTGCCCCATTTGGTTGAGCGAAAAAAGGACCGCCCGATGCAGGCGCAACCGTGGCATTGGTTTCGGTCATATGCATATGTACAAGCGACGGGTCAGGAGATGATATTGGCTTTTGAGAGCTAGTGACAGTACCAGAATCCACAACCAGCTGCTCAATCATTTTTGGATTGTTAAGAATCTTAACAAGCAATTCACTGTCAATCGTGTTACCCATCTCATTGCTCTTCACAAGTGCACTGAGTGCCGCTGATGCAGCAGCAGCTACATTAGGTTCATTGCCCAGATCCATTCCAGCCATGGAACTCGCACTAGAAGTAGAAGACATATTCGGAAAAACATGTTGAGGTGTATACGTACCAGCATGAACAGAAAGGGACTGTTGTGCACTCATAAGGACAGCACCAGGACTTGCATAATCAGATGAGATTTCGGTTGTTGCATCTTCATCTTCAACAGGAGTAATGGGAATCAAAGGTGTCTGACTGTCATCGACATCGGTACGTTCTGAATCAGCTGCTATGGAAGGGCTGTATGGAGCAAATCAAATGGTTTTTCAGTACAAAGAAAAACAAACAAACCAATGCGAAAACAGAATTACACGGTGCAAAGGAAGTAATCAACTTAGGAGGTATCGCAGATGCTCGAGGATAAACCGCTTCGAGTACTCTCATTTCTCTCTGATTTTCAACCTCAATCTCTTGGCTTTCTTCACCAACAACCACTCGCCACGTCAAATTCAGCACAAACTACGGGAATAAACATTAAAAGGAAAAGAAAAAAGAAACTGCCATGGGACAAAAAGCATGAATATCATGTTAAACTTGCAGAGCAATAGTTCTAGTTCAACATAAAATTGGAAACGGTATCACTATTTACCTTAGGTGGACATCTCCATTGATTTACAGGAATTTGTGAGAGCTTAATCTGCAACTGATTCTCAGGATGAGCTACTTCAAATCCGGGAGGCAAAATGTCATCAGAACCCGATCCGGTAGAATGCAAGAGCCATGACGTCTTTGCTTGAAGGTGATCTTGAGCACCCAATCCCACTTGGGAAGGAGAGTCTTCTGACAAGAACAATCTAACCTGCAAAGGAAAGATGCATTAGTTAACAGGGGAATTGTACAGCACACATCATCCTCTTAGGTCAGTTTTTCTTTGTTTCCTATTAGGGTTATCAAGACATTCAAACAAACAGAGCCAAATTAGACCCCAAACTAACGACCAAAAAATTTAACACACAAATAAATAACACGTCCCGTAAAAAAGAATAAGGCGTAATGAAGAATCACAAAAATTCCTAGAGTGAGGTTCCCTTAATGAGAGGTGCAGGTCACGCCTCAACAAACATGTTTTTAAAATGTGTTTGGATGAACATACTGGCTGAATACTTATAATAGCACAAAAAAAAGATATAGTTATAGAACTTTTAGTTCACTAATATAGACATTTTGATAAAATGTCATGATGCTAGCATAATATTATTATTTAACCCGGTTAAAATATCATTTTGGTCTATGTACCTTGAGCCTTGTTCCATTTTGAGTTCAACAATTACAAGGCAGTTGGATTGATCCGTAAACTTTTGGAATGATAATTGGTGCCTTATTCATGTTAAATACCATGTTTGGTCCTCGTACTTCGAATGTTCAAATTAGTCTTGTACTTTTAGTACATCTTTAAAATAGTCTTTATTGTTAGTTGACATCAATAATAATAATAATAATTTTCTTGCAAGAAAAGACCTAATGTGAATATGTTTCTAAAATTTATAGGGAGGACCAATAGAGACTGGTCTTTTTTCCTTTTTTTTGGAAAAGTCAACAGAAAACTAATAGTAGGGATTAATGTTAAGATCTATTAATAGAACAAGGGCTAATTAGAACATTCAAAAGTACAAAAACTAAAATGGAATGAGAACCAAAGTTCGGGGACCTCGTATTTTAACCTATTGTACATACAAAAAGTATTGATGTAATTTAATTAATCTGTAAGAATAACATTACATTTGTAATCCTATAGTATGTTAGGGTTATGTTTGTTTTATAAAGCAAACTTAACATATTTCATAGTAAAACAAAAGAAAGCATTAAATGAATGTAATATGCTAGCATTCTTAAAAAGAACATTCCTATGTACACACGTAAAAAACAACATATACAATATATATATATATATATGAACGACCCCTAACAAGCTAAATCTGACATATTCTCATAGAATTTAGGAATTTAATGGTATCATAACATTTAATTGTAGAAACACAAGAAGTGAGATATTAATAGGAACTAGAGAATTATAATGATAATGAAATAGAAAATACAAAAAGAGACCTAAGCAGTTAGAGGAACTCGGAACCTCCCTCCAGAATAAACTCGAGCCCAAACAACTCAAACCATTGCCTGCCTTCATCCCCTCCCACATGCTCCAGTTATAACCAATTCCTATGAGCAGTTTTTTTGGCTAATAACTAATATACTCTTTTTCTAGAAGAATGACTAATGTACTCTTAGTATTGTTTCGAAATGGTTTGTGAGACATGTACTTTGACAGCCTAGGAGTGAAACTACACAATCTAGCTTCACTGAAACGGCTGTCAAACGACATCGCTTTAGGTGAGCTCACTGACCATTCACACAGAACATACAGCTACTTAGCCGATATGCGACTGGCTAATTAGCCACCATAAATATTTCCTTAGTATACTAATAATATTTCTGAATTCTACCCTAATGGTATTCCTTCATCCTATAGTTTTTGGTGGGTGCAAGTTGGTCCAAACGCTCATAAATATAAACATAGATATATAATATATCGTATTCCTAAATTCTAACAGAAACGTACTCCCTACACAACATTCCTACGGTTCATACATGCTATTATGCAAGACTTACAGCCTTTCAACCAAAGAAAAATAGTAATTGTGCTATTTTACACATAAAAGATCGAGCAGCCTCAAGGCAACCAAGGCATTTATCTTCCAAGTATAGAATTGTACCCCCTTAGGTAGTATGAAGTGTAAGCCTTCATACAAATACAAATTCAGGGATACAAATAAAAAACTGTGTAATATAAAACATAATGAATGCACAAAAGAATTAAAAAGAATCTCATATCCATAAATTCACTTTTTAAACTCAAGATTCCAATGGTTATTCTCAACAATAGCATCACAGTGATTAAATGGAGAGACTTATTTCTTAATTTTATTCTTCAGATGTCTTTAGCCTTAGTGTTAAAAAGAAAATAATCGGCTATATAACATACATAAGTGGACTTCTATATTTTGAAGATAAGGCAGAAGAATGAAATTATTCCTCAAGCTATTGCATGCTGCAAATACAGTTTGTTCATATGAACGCAAAACCGCTCACTAACTTAAAAACTACCCTGCTTCAAAATGATATTCAGGGCAGCTCTAGTGAGATTAAATTCGTGAAACAACTGGGCCTATATTTCCAACCCATTGATTGTCGTCATGTGGTTGATTTAATTTTAAACCCAACAAATTTGATAGAGAAAACTTTCCATTTAGTATATTCCCAGGATACTAAAAATTTGTTGCAAAACGAGAATCGAAGCCCTGAGAAATCAAAATATGTAGGAAGCACAGATATAACCAGTGAGTAAAGCAGAACAACGAAACATAGGTTTAAAACACAAACGATTCTAGATAGAAATGAAGCTTAACCCAACATTGCAACAATTACAATGAACGAAATTCACAAATCAAGGCGGCAGATGACTGTTTCACAAAATTGATATTCGTATAATGAAATTAAGCCTAAATACGCCGGATTTAATCAGAGGAAATTAGATTATACCTGCCGGAGATTAAGATCTGAAGCCCATGAAACCCTTTTCCCTTTGTGCAATCTTCTCATATTTACAGGGTTAAGAGACGGAATATGATTGTGATCAGAACGAAAACCCTAGTGCTATTGCTTCGAATCCGGAAGGGCTATTTCTTCGAATCCGGAATCGATTTTCAAACTTTAAAAGAAGTAAAAGTCCTCATTTCAAAATCGAAACGTGTCGCGAATTAATCAGAGTGGAATTTGCAGAAGGGCGATCTAAATTTGCATGCAACTCTTAAACAAGACAGAAACAGAGAGATCGAAGAAAACCCTAGATCCTCTGGTTCAGGCTTTTCCGGCTACAGCCTCTGCATTTCCCTTCGGCTTTGTTTTCATATTTTTTTAAGCAAAATTCTGTTTAATTTGGTTTATAGCAAATACTTGACTCTTGTTGAGATGGATTGGATTTAGTAAATTCATTATTTTATTTTGTTTTTTTAATATTATAATTATTTCTTTTCTTTTCTTTTCTTTTCTTTTTCTAAAATAATTAAAAAAATATTCGTAATTTATTTTAAAAATATTCAAACTTTCAAGAAAAAAAAAATATAATACCTTAAACTTTAAAAAAAAAAAATACAGCCATGGTTAGTTTTATACGAAAATCTTAATACCTTGTTTTAAAAATATCCTTCAACTTTATAAAGTTTTATTAATTTTCTTATAACTTATTTTTAAAAAGTTCAATAATATATTTACGGTAATACGTTAAAAAATACCCATAAAAATTTTATTACTCAGGAATACTTTTGAAACATGCTATTTTTTTTAAAGAAAATGTAAGATATTTTTAGATAAATATTAAAATGTAAAACATGGTAAAATATCTAAATATTTTTAGCAATATTTTAATAAGAATTAAATCGATAGGAAAATAGTATTTACTTCTACTCTATTTATAGATTTAGCTCTAAAATTTAGTTATTAATTTTTAATAATTAAATTTTAAATTAGTTTCAATAAATTCATAAAATTAAATTTTATATCACTCAACTTTTAATTTATCAAATACTTTATTGCATTCAATTTTGTTATTTTACATGTTCTAAAATCTTTTTATTTTGAATTTTCACTTACAATACATTTTAAATAAAAAAATTAATACATTTTTGAAAAAAATTTACACATTTTAAATAAAAAAAATTAATCTATTTAATCTCCCAATTATAGAATGTATATTCTAGAATGTTTTTTGAGAATATACTGATTAAGACATGTGATAATTATTTGATTAAGACATGTGATAATTATTTAATTCTTACGTGTGAATTTTTTATTTTGTTATGCACAAACATAATCATCTAACGTTCGAGACTGTTCGACATAAGTTCAATGTTTCTTCGATTCAATCAAAATCGAACTTCCAACCCATCCAAAGCCCTAAAACATAAGTGACTCACTGTCTACATAATTCACCCTTTTGCCCATCTCCACCTTAAAAAGCTTTATTTAAAAATAGTAAGCTTAATTCATCAAATAATCACAATTTTAATTGAAATTAAAAAAAAAATCAGATAGATAATACAAATATAATAATAAAGGTTAAGTTAACAAATTTATTTTTCAAACAATTTCACCTCATATAACATTCAACATTAAAAAAAAAATAGCAATCAAAATTAATAATAAAAAAATTAAAGTAAAAATAAATAAATGAATCATATTCAACCAATTAGGGTGAAATTCATGGGGAAAAAAAGAAAAAGATATCCTTTAAATCTCTTCATCACATTGTAGTAACCTCAAACACATGCACAAGCAAAGCCATTTGTCACAAACCCCTACTAGATATCAAGCGCACAATTGGCCACAACTTGTAAATTACAAACAGATGATGGAAAAAATTTTGAAAAGGGAAGGGGGAAGAAATGGAGAGAGATATAGGCAACAAACAATTAGAGAGGAATAGTAATTTACACATCTTTCTTTCAGGGGGGGCAAGGCAAACCCATGATTAAGCTATGCGTCATGAAAATGTAGATCACAGATTAGCTGCTGCTGCTGCACACATTGAGGTCAACTTTGTCTCCTTGCAATATATTATAATCCAACCTGCTGCTTACCTTCGCCACATTTTCTCTGAAATGAGGATTCAAGAAAGGATATATATTGTAAGTTTAGATAGATGGTGATGTATTTTAACAGATATTCTATTCGGTCGTTTGCAAATTTTAGTAAATCTCCACACTCCTCTCACATATTGTCCTCTTTGGACTTATCCTTTCAAAGGTTTCCAGATCTTTATCAAGAATGCTTCGTTCTTATCCTTTCAAAGGTTTCCAGATCTTTATCAAGAATGCTTCGTTCTCTTCTCCAACTGATGAGGGATCTCACAATCCACCCCCCTAGGAGTCCTGTGTCCTCAATGGCACACCATCTAGTATCAAGTTGTAACAGCTCAAGCCCACCGCTACCAAATATTATTTTCATTGGGCTTTTCTTTTTGGGTTTCCTCTCAAGGTTTTTAAAACGCGTCTGCTAGAGAGAGATTTCCACACCCTATAAAGAGTGTTTCGTTCTCCTCTCCAACTTATGTAGGATCTCACACCTCACCCCTACCCGGACAAGAAGAAAAGGTAAAGATAAGTGCTTGTAGTTGTAATGGAAATATGATGGATCAACTGAAAATTAGGGACTTCTACTAATGTCAATCTATCATGAACATGATAAATCAAATGCATGCACATCCTAGAACAACTTTTCATGTCGTAAATTTGTAAACACACTCACAAAACCGAACATGAATTCACGTATTAACAATCATCACTTCAGTTCGTGTTGGTTTACGTATGTGATTATCAGCACTTGAGATAAGCTTGTATGAGTTTACAAGTATACTCGGAGATCAATACTTGAGCAGGCCTTGCAAGTGCATATTAAACCTTTTTTGTTTTTACTTTTGAAAGTGGGTCTGGTGTGGCCCTATTATTTTCTTCTCCTTTACTTCCCTTTCTCTCTCACTCAATCTCTCTGTTATTTAGGGGAGGGGGCATGCTGAAAGCAGTAAAATCAGTGAAACAGGTTCAATGGAAAGGAATGCGTACCATTTCCCTTCGCTCCCTGCGGGGTTCGAGATGTTGGCTGCTGAACGCGTGGAGACCCTTGCCGGCCTTCAGCAGGTAAGGAATGCCTTTTCTTGATTTCTCTATCTTGAACATCCGGGCTTGATCTGGGAGAGTTAACTGAATGGAGCTTGGCTCTAGCAGATTCTGTGGCTTGCATGAAGTGAGGAAGAGAGTTACTGCTACTGCTGGCTTTCAATTCCTTTTCAACATTTTCGTGTCGTGCTGAATCAAATGAATTTCTTCTCTTCCAAGTCTTCTGATCTTTGCAAGAATTTTCGGTACTACTCGTGGCAGAATTTCGATTGAGACTGGATGGTGATTGCTTTCCTGCTGCTGAAGATTTTTGTTTTTGGAAGGAGACTGTTTTATCAGTTTTACCCCGTTTAGACTTTATTGATACCTGACTAGACGGTGTTCCTTGGGAGTCTGGAACAGTTAAATGGCTTCTTGGTGAAGCTACTGGAGATGCGATATATGTTTGCTGATGATGACCCGTATCAGCCTCCTGTTCTCTCTGTTCATCTGAACTTCTCTCTGGCTTTGACTCGCTTAGTACAGAGTCTACAACAGCTACTGAAGCGACGAATGGACCGTTAGATTCGTTAGCTTCTTTTGGTTGATCCACAAGAGCAGTAGAACCTTTGACTACAACTTCTGGGATTAGATCATTGCTAGGATCTTGAACGCCTTTCTTTGAAACAACATTTGCACGTGGATCTGCAAGTCCTGCTTCAGATCTATCAGGTGAATCGAGGGTGGACGAAATAGAGAGCTCGGTGCTACATTCAGAGCCACCAACTTGAATTATTCTAGATCCAGGAAGGACAGAATTTTCATCTGCACTTGGCTTCTTCGTCCTCTGTACAGTATCTGTTCTAGATGATACTGCTTCTGAATGAGGTTTGATTCCATCATTTTGATGCATTGAACTAATAGTTCCAACTGAAACCGGTGCCGAACTCAACCGTTCGAATTTTGCCTGGGCATTGATAAATGAGGGATTGCTCACCTTTCTTGATCCAAGCATAAATTTCTTACTCTCGTTCTCCAGTTTTTGAGGGGCTAATCTTTTCAGAGGATTGACTTGTTCCATGTTCATCAGAAGTTTATCGGAAGAGGAGCTCGACTCTGTTCGCAAACTTGCATCACCCAACTGTGTTTTCTGATCTTGTACAGCATTGACCTTAGCTGATGTCTCTTTTGATTCAGATGTTCTAGCATTCTCAGGCTGAGGCTGCTCCAGATTCTCTCTTACTGATAATGATGTCTCTTTTGAAACTGATTTAATGGAGTTGGAGTTCAAATCTTCTGTTTCATTCAAAACTTTTGATTCGATTCCATCTTCAACATGAGACTCATCAATTTCTCTTTGCATTTGCTCAGTGTCAGATTCTTCTTTCTTTGGCTCCTCAGTTTCTCTTTCCATTTGCCCAGTGTCAGATTCTTCTTTCTTTGGCTCCTCAGTGGCTGATACTTCTTTCGCCGACTCCAAGACCTCCAATGATGAAACAGCCAACCAGCGCTCCAACCATCTCCAAGCAGAATCATTTTTGGAAGGGACGCATTTGATAGTGATTGGTTTGTTCCTTGGTGTTGACTCCAACAACTTCAAGTACAAATTTGATGGATGAAAGATTCGTGAATTAGATATGATTACCATACCACATGCCAAACGACAAATCAAAACATACTAACATTATCAAAATACCTGCCGAGCAAAACTATTGGTAAGTAGCTTTCCAATTGAAATATATCTCGAATTGGATTTTGTCATCTCTCCCTTCACCTGGAATATAAACGATACGATTAAAACAAGGCAAGAAAAATTCTCTTCGAATAACGTAAAGAAATGTATATTTTGTTACCATAAGTAAATCAAAATACTATCTTGAAAAAAATGTAAATGGTACAGACAGAACACCAAATAAAAACAATGAACAACCAAAATTACATCTAAATCTATCCTTAATATGACATGGTCTGAAAACCAATAGTATTACCGCAATCTTTGAATCAGGATTTTCCTTCTCAATCTCCTTGTACAGCTCATCTTGAGCTGATCTCACACGAGAGAGATGAGCACGACGAGCCCGTACAATAGTTTGCATTTTGATAATGGCTTGAGCACAGCGGAGTGTTCCCACAGCATGTCTCCTCACCAAGAACCCACGAACAGCTGCCTGCACCTTTACTACATTCTTAAGTTTAATCAGCTCTCTGCGTGCCTGCCAGTATCAATTCATGGATGGAGATATAAGAATCTTATTAAACAACGGACAACAATCTCAAGCTAAAGAATTTCTGAAATGAAGAGTACCAAGATCCCCCTGATACCAGCCTGGATGACAATAACAATGGACTCCTTAACCTCACTGTCAACCTTACTCTCGTATTCCGATCCAACATCCACCTTATCCGATCCTTTAGGATTCTCAACCTTGCTATCAACCTTACTTTCATTTTCGGATGCAACATCTACCTTATCAGATCCTTTAGGAGTCTCGATGTTAGGCACACAGGCCTCCTCATTTGTGAAGTGTACAATAGCGGGTTTCTCTGGAACAGTGGAATTAGCTGATGATTGAAAGTCGATGGTCGCAGTTTCAAGATTCTCCTTCTCTACAGGAGTTTCTGCGATCACAGTGTTGTTTAGCACGCGATGCTGGGAAGATCTCTTACGGAAACTCCAGCCTCGTTTGACTTTGGAATCCTTATTCTGGAAGAAGATTTAAATACAACCAATTACTTCAATAAACAGAAGATACACGTACAAAAGAAAGTGCATGGACACAGTAAATTGATTTCGAGATGCAAGCGCAAAAATACCAATAAATTCACCAAAATTCTCCAAAAAGTAAAATCCACAAGTCAGATTCTCATTTCACAGGGCAATCTCAACCAGATCACAAACTAATTTCGCAAAAAAAAAAAAAAAAAAAAAAAAAAAAAACTAATAATGCATAACTGAAACTGATTCTCATGTCCCTACCAAGAATCGATCCATTCAAAACAATTTAATCCTCTAGCTAAACGATTGCATTGATTGCATCACATAGAAATGCAAAACCGAATCTATTCCATCAACATTCATAACAACCACAAAATCCAGAACAACAGTGCACATAAGAAGACGAAAATCAACCTGAATCAAAACGACACTCATGCATCAAATAGAAAAAAGAGGGAAAACAAACCAAAATACCAACCTGATGTACATCGATCTCATCTCCATCCTTCGAATCGCTACCACATGTGACTAATTGGAAGCATGAGCAAGGCCTTCCCATGTTGAAGCTGAACTAATCAAAATCTCTCTCTCTCTCTCTCTCTCTCTTTCTCTCTCACTCTCTCTGCGCAGGAGACAAAACCGTCCTGTGATGGTGCGGGTCTTGGGAATTGTAGCGCGCGAGCGAGAGAGGAAAGGAGAAAAGCAGAGGTGCTGTAAACAAGAGACACGGATCTTAAAGTGTCCCTTAAATCTAGCTCAGTTCTTCAGTTCGATTCCGCCATGGGAAGGGCTCCGTCGCCCTCAACGATCAGGAGACGAGAAGAAACTGTCAGATCTCTCTGCTTCGTATTCTCTCGACTAAAATAGATGCTGTTATTTTTTCAAACCGCTCTGAAAAAAAATAGGTTAATTAATTATTATTTTTTATTTTAAAAAACAATCATCTCGCGATACACAAGTCAATAAATCGCGAGAAACTCCCTTTTTCTCCTTTGTATTTTTCATGTGAATGTCGTGAAAGTATTAACTATTTTTGTAATTAAAATTAAAAGAAATAATAATTTTTTTTTTTACCAACCTATTTTTATGCTAAAATTCTAATTTTATCAAATTTTATTGTAATTTTTTTTTAAAAAAATATTGCAACATTTATTTTAAAATTATATAATTTTTTAAATTTTTATGTGCTGTAAAATTTATTTTTTGAAATTGAATAATTATTAGAAATAAATAATATTAGAGTTTATTTTTTTTAAAAAAATGTAATTTTTATCAAAGCACTTTTAGATTTAGTTATTTATTTATTATTATTATTTAAAAAAAATAGTGGTGAAATATCCAAAACAAAATCAGATATAAAAATTTATCAAATTTATTTTTATTTATTATTATCATAATAAAATGAATTTTTTTTTTCTAAATTTATTTTTATTTTTATTTTGAGACATTAATTTAAATTTTATTTTTTTATTATTTTTTTTTGGCTAAATATATTTGTCAATGACAGGTTGAAAGTTGCTTTTCTTTGCTTTTGTCTGATTAGAAGTTGTAATTAAGGAATAATGACAATTAATACAGTGGGGCCCACTGATTAATTAAAACCTTAACTTTAATTAAATAAATCAAGCAACGGTAACTTGGGGAAAGTAAAAGAGTTGTCAGAATGTTTTTTTTTTCAGAAAATTCTATTTAAAGAAAACATTAAATTATAAATTTAATTTACAATCTCTAAATTTTTTTTAATAATTTAATTAAAGTTTGAATGTATAATTTCTCAACTAATTAAAACTATATTTAGAGTTAGTTTTACATATTTTCTAATTTCTAAATTATTAAAATTTTAACTTTAATAGATTATGGATTTAAAATTCTCTATTTTTTAAAAAAATAATATATTTTTTTTTAAATGTTAAAATTACCCGGAGTTGATAGATAGATTTGCATACCCAACGGGAGTAGGGAAAGAGATAGCGGAGCTCGAGAAAAGTTTATTCTTGGAGGGAAGCTAACTAGAAAAATTCAAAAGAAAAAAAGTGTGACATTCGGGATCAGTAAGTCAAATTTGTGCTATAGATAATAGTTCAAGTCGAGGCCGACTAAGTAATAACATTATGATGACGAGGTTCGATAAAGATAAAGCGATAGGATGAACCTTACACGGTTTAATCGAGGAAAACGAAATCGACAAACTGAGGTTGGAGAGGGAAACGAATTACTAGAAAACGGTGTGGGTTTGGGCTATTAAAAATAGTATCAGATCGGTTTCAGAGGGAAACGAAGCATTCCTTACAAGGGTATGGAAACCTCTCCTTAATAGACGTATTTTAAAACTGTTAAGCTGATAGCGGTACACAACAGGCAAAAACGGACAATATCTGCTAACGGTGAGCTTGGGCTCTAACACAAAAGATTGATATAATATAAAGGTTAGACTTGGTCATCAAACCAATGTACGATAGAGACAACGAAACCGAACAATATCGTATTGTCCACTTTGGGTATAATAATTCGTGACGTTAATTTTGGTTCTCTCGAAATGTTTCATATCAATAAAGATAATTGTCATAAATTACGTACTCACGACCACTCCCTCCAGAAAATCATATAAAAAAATTTCAACCCGACCCATGTACGTAACAAAAATCATTTATAAGGGTGTGTAAACCTCTCTGAAAACGAGAAGGGAACAAAACATTTATTATAAAAGCGTGAAAACCTCTCTCTTGTAGACGCGTTTTAAAACCGTGAGGTTGACGGCGATATGCAACGGGCCAAATCAGACAATATCAGCTAGCGGTAGGCTTGTGTGGTTACAAATGGTATTAGAGCCAGTTACGTGGTGGTGTGCCAGCAAGGACATTGGGCACCCAAAGGGATGGATTATAAGATCCCACATACAAAACGGTGTGGAAACTTCTCACGAGCCAAAGCATACAATATCGGCTAGCAGGCTGTTACAACTGGTATCATAGCCAGTCACCTGACGGTGTGCCAGCGATAACATTAATTTTGGTTTCCGCTCTCATCTCACCCACCAAAACTAATCAATATTAAATTCAAATCGAACCATGTTACAAAAAAAAAAAAAAAAAAAAACATATTTAATTATGTAGTAGCACCAACCAACAAACCCTTATTCCCATTTAATCTTAGTTGTTTAGTCTCGATCGTTTATTATTTATTTTCCCTTTAAGTCATAAACTAACACCAAGTCTCTACCTACCCCTTTTAATTAGCGTACCCGATGGTCCGGTTGTATCGTAAGACATTCCAATTATCGATATTTAGAGTTGGAAATTTGTCGAATATTTAAAATTTTCTAGTTGGTGCAGCTATCGTTGAATTGTCTACTGTACACGTTTTTTTAGACGTTGAGATCAAAATTTTGATGAAAATTTCACCTATTTTAATTTTTACGAGATAATCAAAGCATAATGTAGTAAACGATTCAATTACATTTTATTTTATTATTATTATTATTATTATTATTATTATTTTTGTAAAAATTAAGGTTATTCTTTTCTTTTTTTAAATATTCCAAACATAAAGATAGAATATGAGTTGACTTTATTTTGGACATTTAAAAAATAATAATTACCTTCATTACTGTTCAGAAAAAGAAATCATCATGAAGGTAAAAAAAAAAAAAAAAAAAAAA
>NW_019268532.1:2294333-2471509 GCF_002738365.1 Cucurbita moschata
ATTATTAGCAGGAGAATATTTAATTTATTTTTTTAAGATATTATTCCTTTTTCAGATAAATTATAAAATTTATGGATATTTTTAATAATTTATTCTATATTTAATATCATTATTTGTTTCACTAAAAAAATAAAACTCACTTTACAAAAATTTACAAAAATATTAATTTAAAAGTTATTGTTCGAGAAACACTCGAATTAATATATATATATATATATATATTAATTTTTTTAATTATTTTAGTGTAAAAAAAATATTTAAATTATAATATTTTTGAACCAATTTCAAATCATTTGAACCTCAATTAACTAAAATTTTATCTATTTATAACAAAAAGTTACTAGGGATACATCCCTATAGACGAGAGTAAAAATATTGGAATTTTATCTATTTATAACAAAAAGTTATTCGGGAAGTATCCCTCTCGAGACGAAAGTAGAAATATTGGGAATCAATGAAGAAGAGCACGTTAGATGCAAGAAGCATAAGACACTCTAATGTCGGGTCACCTTTCACGGAGAGACTGATGGAGCGAACCTCACATGGAAAAATGAAAAAAATAAAAATAAAAATAAAAGCCATTTTTTTTAAGGAAAAAAATAAAATAAAATGATAATAAATAAATAAATAAATAAATAAAAGAAAAGTAGTTTTCAGAGGGACATGATTTAGCAACTGCTCCCACATCGTGACCACTCACCTTTTTTTCAGGATAAACTTGGGGACCTTTTATTCCCTCCCTCCCTATTTTTTTAGTATTTAATAAATTAAAAATTATAAAATATAACTGATTTATCATATATAAAATTTAATTTTAAATTTAATTTTGTCTCTAATAAATTTATGATTTTTTAAAAATATTATTTAGAGATTATATTTATAATTTTTTAAAATATTTTATTTTAATTTGTGTTTAATAAGTATTTAATAATTTAAAATTTATTATTTATTGAGTATAAAATTAAATTTTAATATCCAATATAATTCTAAAATTTTAATTTACGATTAAATTTGTAAAATTAATTAAATATAAATCTGGAAGTAGAAAATAGTTTAGATATAGGTAGAGATAGTCGAGATTTTCCTTTTATAATATATATATATATATATATATATATATATATTGGTATTTATTATTACACCCATTTTTTAGCCATTTCTTAATTTTTTTTTATTTCCCTATCATGATATTGGTGGGCCATATTGGGCCTGAAGCCCAAAGCCCACACCCTTTTAAATTTATAGAGCACACGTAATAATCATTGTTTTTTTAGAAAATGTTAATTATTGATTTTTTAGATTTATATTCTTTATCTTATTTGCAAATTTTAATTTAAATTTATTTTTTTGGAGATGATATTTAATAACTTCTATAAATTTTGTTTCTTTTTTTTTTTTAATTTATTTTTTTTATTTACATTAACTACTAATGGAAACGTACAAGTTTTTTTTTAATAAATATACTTTTAACGAAAATAATTAAAATTTAAATTTATGTCCCTAATTTTGAGGTCATATATTATTTTTATTATTTGTATATATCCTTAAACTTTGAGGGTAGATTGGTCTTTTACTTGATTTACTTTTTTAAAAATGGTTTATCTTGTAATTCTATGAATTAAAATATGAATTGAATGAATTTACACACTTGGGCCCAAATTAGAGAACTTTAAATCGGCCCATTAGCCCAAACCCGCGGGCCCAAAGTTAAAAAACGAAACTCGGCAGTTATGCACGTGACTTAATCGAATACGTGTTACAACATCATTCGTCCGTGACACAACTTCCCTCACAACCGGCTCAACATTCAAAACCTAGAACCAACGTGCGGCGGGATTTCCATCCGCAAATTACAGCCGTCCAATTTTTTCTCAGCAAAATTACCGGCTTGAATGGTTATAAAGCCTGCAATCAGGTTTCCTTCTTCTCAATTGAAAAGCCCTAGCCCTAATTTCAGCGCCGTCTCTATTTTTGCTCTCATGGTGCTTCGATTTTCTTTCGACTGCTTTGTTTCTCAATTTGTTCTTCTTCCTTTCGTTTCGTTTGTGAGATCTTCTAGCTTTGAACAGAGTGAGTGAGCAGGTTTTTTTTTGCGATTTCTGCAAATGATTGTGAGATCGAATTCGGAAGAGTGCACATGACGAATTTTCGAATGGTAGAATGCTCTGGTCTTTGAACTTGGAGCATTGTGATTAACCTCTTTGTATAGGAAGATCTGATGCCTCTTCAAATCAAATTCGTCTAGTTTTTATTAATTTTCTTCTCGATCTTATCGATTTGAACTTTCTGTTTTCCATGAACGTGTTTCTGGTAATGGACTTTCTTCTTCTGGATGATGAGAAAATATCAAATATACAGTTATCCCTGGCTGATTCACAGTGCTGATATTTTCAACTCTGACAGTGTTTGATTTCTGGAATCATCGTTTTCGGTTTTTAATTGATCGTTTGGTGTATTGTTTTTCTCATCTCTTAGGTGTAACCAGTGATGAAGGTTTTTTTGGTTGACTGAGATGCAAAACTATAATATTTGCATTGATGTTGATAATTTTTTGAACTAGGACGGTCTGAGGCTTACACCTTTCTACACCTTTCTGCTTTTCGTTCTAATTAGTCTACAAATCTGAGTTATCAATTTCCATCAAATCTTTATTTTTCAAACGGAAAGAATGATTTTCAAGGAATAATGAAGTTTTTGACGTTATGTTTTAGTAATGTGGGTGATGAGAACATGAAAATATCAGTTATCCCTGTCTGATGCTTTGATGCTGATGATTCATGATCTGACACATTGGACATTGTAATTTCCATTAGGTTTGAATCGTTCTTATCTTTTGTGTTCATAGAGATCATGTTCTGCATTCTACTTTTAATTTGATTAAATTGAAAGTACTGTTTTGATCCTTGAATGAACCAATGTTCCGATGGGTTAAGTTAATGAGAATGACAGTAAGCGAATTCCTTAGTGGATTGAGCTTCATTGAAGGATATGCATATGCAACAGATAGAATTTGAAAGATGATACAGACGACAGACTACCAAATGATGACCGCCATATTCTAATGCTCCAAGAACAACCCTGAACATAATAAACACAATCCTTTACAGAGAAGGGCTTAAACAACCATTCATTTCTTCAAAAGTAGGATGGAATTGCATTGCCATGGCTCTTAGAAACTTGGATCTCCTACAAATTTGCTGAATCTTGGAGCGGTTCTGAACCATATTAAGCTGAATAAGATAGAGATAGCTACCTAAACCCATTTTTGGATGTTAGGCTACCCTTTATTATTTTCTGCAAATGGAAGGAAAATCTTGGTTTGACATTTCCTTTCATGTTCCTACTCTTTGGGATAGTCCACGATTCTGCAAGTGACTATTTGATGGTGATGTAACGATTTGTTCCATGTTTTGCCCAGTGATTCTTAAGATCAACTGGTGCAGATAGGTCATGGCCTTCAGCTGTAAGGCGGCTGAGCAGCTTGTTGAAAGCGCTTCCGCTCATCTTTCGGCCACCGACTCTGGCGTGGCGTTTGTTGGGAACTGCTGGTAATGGATACATTGACACAGTGGTTGTACAACAAGCAGATTGCCATCCACCGTTTCCCCATTTGTAGCATTGTCTTATAACTCCTGTGCAGGAGCATATTGGAGCTGGCATGGTTGATTCATCAAAGGCTACCTGGTTCAACCCCAGATCCTGCCCTTTCCAATCCGACTTCGACACGACCAGATGCTTGTTAAGATCATCGCCGCCACTCACTATACCAATCCCATCCTTCCATTCTTGTGACTTGCCCAGCCTTATCTTATTCAAGTCTTCAGCTTCTCTTTTGACCTTCCTTGGAGCTTTAGAAACCTTCTTGTTTGGTGCTGTAACTGTCTTATTATCCTCTTTCGTTCGCTTGTTCCGCCGCGCCTTTGTCGATTCTGAAGCAACTTGGGATGATACAGGGCAAGCATCATTGGCATGCAATTCTCTCGAATTGTAGTTACTTTCATTCATGTGAGGCACATGATGATGTGTATGCTGCTGCTGCTGCTGTTGCTGCTGGGGATGGTGTATATGCTTCACTCCCCTTGCGATTTGGCATCCTGGTGGACATGATAAATTGTTGTTTGTGAGGGAGTTTTCACGATACTGAAGAGTTGCAATGGCATTGTCTCTTTCCAATAGAGCATTGTTCCTCTCCGCAATTGCAGCATCTCGCTGTAGATAAGCCATGTCCCGTTCTGCTATTGCAGCCTTCTTCTCAGAGAGGGCCAAGTTTCTCTCTTGAATGGCTGCATCTCTCTCGGCCATTATTGCCATTATCTGCTTCATTGATGGCTGATGCTGCATCATCCACTGCCAACATAAATTCAAACAAATTCAATCCAACTGGTCTCTACCCAATTGTTACAGCTTGAAAGATTTGTTCATCTTGATTACCTGACCCTGAGCTGACTTATACTGCTCTGCTTTGTGCCTTCCATTCTCCCGATGCCCGCTATCATCCATTTATGACTCCAAAACTAATAACCAACACCACAGTAATAATAAAAGCTCCACTGCAAGCAAAATAGCCACCAATATGTTACCTAACTACAACACAAAACCAAGGAAAAGAATGCCATCTAAAGCACTTTCCGTGTAAAATATTCCCAATTTGTTGCATATCAAAAGAGATACATTTGTTTGTAAGAAAAATGTATCTATCATTAGTGGATTCATCCTTGATTCTTCATTTGTTTCTTCTATTATTCAATATAAATACCATGTGGGGGAAACAGACTCAAGTAAGTGCAAGAACTAGGATTATTGTGCCTATCATGATCCATTTTTTGATTAAACGGATCAAAGGTCTTAAAGGGGTAAGATCTCCCTGTCAGTTTTATTGAGGACTACCCGCATGGGCAAAGGCTACTAACAATAGGATGGGTAGCGCACACTTTAGACCGACGTGTATTACAGATCACTTGTTTGAAGTTGTCTGGGCTTGTCCAAGTAAATGGATGCAGCACGGGATAAGATAGACCTACATAGAAAGATCAAGAATGAAGTGTAGGCCAGTTGAAGATTCTAATGGTTGTCCACATATGTTTTCGTTTTTATCGTTGGAAATCGTTCCTTCTTTCTAAAAGAATCATTCGGTATTATAAAGATCCAAACTCTAACCTCACATGGCTTAATCTAAGCAGACAACAATTTCAGACAGAATTACAAGCCAAATAACCCATTATAGATCCTAAGAAAATTGATCAAGAAAGTGATGGCCAATACAAAACATTGCACTAACTGATGCCTTATAATCCCTCCCTATACATTTAGACCAGCTGGTTCATTGACCTCTAATTCCTTGAAGAAAGCACCAAAACTTTCGACCAAACAAAGAATGATCACGAAAGGACAAGACATTGACCAACTTAACAAATATAGGTCACAAAAAAGCTTATCCAATAAAGGGATTTGGCAAGAGAACACAAAAGGTAAGATCTAAAAACGCCTCATTGAAACTCAGTTCTAAAGAAATGGATTTGAGCTGCATGAACAATCAAAGTTCAGTGTGGTAGATAGATACTTCACCTGGAATTAGAAGACCAAGCAAGCATTCGTTTGGGAGATCATCATCGTTACAACTTTTGGCCCCCAGCCAGCCCTAATGGCTGACCCACCTTCCTCATCTTGTGCTCCATCAGATCATCTGGATAATACAATTCAACATAAATTACATACTCAAAAACAACTAAAAACCAACAATGTTTCGGTGATTTTTTTCTCTTCTCTCCATTTCCAGTACCAAATTCAGTTCGTACAGAAAAAACGATCGAGTCAAAGTAGCTGCAAACAAAAAAAAAAAAGTATGTTCATCGGATTCAACAAGTTCAAATCATCTGGAAAATAGAGCAAAAGGTCTAAAGATTAAAAAGAAAGCAAAAACCATAAAGATCCGATTCTTTACTACAACCAGAAAAGTAAGCGAGACTCAACTTTTCCGCGCCGAGTTCTGAACTTAAAGCAAAAACTTCAACTCAAAAAGAAAAAGAAAACACATCCACAACAAATTCCGAAACCCTAGAAAGAAAAAAAAAACCACGAAATCGATACAGGAAGCTTCGGCTCGACATCGAATGATCAAAACAACGCTAAATCGAAGCAGATTTCAGAGAAATCGAAGCGAGAAAAAGCAGGAGGAAGCTAGAACAACAAAGAAGCGATGAATTAAAGGAGTAGAGAGCGTAAAAATGGAAGTGAAGAACCAAAATAGCAGGTGATTGAGAAAACTACAAAAGCAAAAGAAATCAAAGCGCTGGAGAAATCGAAGCTTACCAGTGAGCAGGAAGGAGGAAGAAGAAGGAAGAAGAAAACTCGGAGAGTGATTACAAGGGAAGAGAAGGAGATGGAGAAATCAGAAAAGGATTGAAAATTTGTGGAAAGAACAGTTGTAAGCAGAGCAGAGGGACAAAGGAATCTCTCCCTCTCTCTCTCTCTTCATTTTCCCTTAGCTTTTTGTCATATACACATTTTTTTTAGGGTTTAAATTTTTAGATTCTAATTTGGGTTTAATACGTCTCAAAAAAATTTAATTTTTTTAATTAATTAATTTAATAGATATAAATATTATGAGTATTCATATGATCCGATAATTGGACCAACTCAGACTATTCCGTTGGGTTGGATTGGGTTAATAGATATATCTATATGATCTCTTTGATGTTTGTTATCTATGTTAGTGATGCGTTGTGACCTGTGAATCTTTGATATTTGAGCTTCAAGATATTTTAATTATTGATATATCATGTACCATGGATAACTGTAATTTTTTTAAACTTGACAAGCTAACCCGAAAATAGAAGGTCGGGTTGAGTTAAGTTGTGAACTTTGTTCGGGTTATTCAGGTCACCAACCCAACTAACCCAAAATGTCGAGTTGATCTAAACAAAATTCAACCCAACATATACTCTTAATAAAGCTAACCCGAAGAGTAAAGTAATACATTTTATTTAAAGATAAATATTTGAAACTTAATATATATATATATATATATATATATATATATATATTTATTGTACTTGGCCATGTGATTTTTCCATTGTTGTTTTTTTTTTTAATAAATATTTGTTGCCTTTAAATTCAACAATTAAATTAAAGCTAAAAATAATAATTAAAAAAAAATCCCCCTTTAAACGTGACATTATGCTGATTAATACCCTTTATGACACGACGTCGTTTTACATGTCAAAAAGTCATTTTAAAGCCATACCTTTCTTTTCATTTATTCTCCTCTTTTTTTTTTCTTTTTAAATATTTAAGATTTAAATCTCAAATTCTTATGTCAGAATTACATAAGGTTTAAATATTAATTTAAAAACATATAATTTATTTATTATATTCCTGAAATTTCATAAAAATTTTACAAAATTCACCACTAGCTCAATTTTTTTTAATATATATTACGTCATATATAAAAAATGAAAATTTAAAATTTCCCCTATATATATATATATATATATTTATTTATTTATAACAAAAAAATCTGAAATTTTATTAAAATATATTACGTCATATATAAAAAATGAAAATTTAAAATTTCCCCTATATGTATATATATTTATTTATTTATTTATAACAAAAAAAATCTGAAATTTTATTAAAATATATTACGTCATATATAAAAAATGAAAATTTAAAATTTCCCCTATATGTATATATATTTATTTATAACAAAAAAAATCTGAAATTTTATTAAAATATATTACGTCATATATAAAAAATGAAAATTTAAAATTTCCCCTATATGTATATATATTTATTTATAACAAAAAAAATCTGAAATTTTATTAAAATATATTACGTCATATAAAAAAGGAAAATTAAAATAATAATAACTTTAATTAAATCAAGCTATGACAACGTTAGAAATTCTGCCATGCATGTCTAAATACCATAAAGCTTTTTCTTGTATCTCCTTTTTGTCCTTACACAATTCGGATCCAAATGCCCTTGCTTGGAATTTCACGATGAATTACAAACACGAGGTAATACCCCGGTGGAGCGATGGTACTCGACTTGGTCATGTTAACGTCGACATCCCACGTCGCAGCGACATTTCTCACTTTGGTCACATACTCGCCGCCGATCACTAACAATCGTTGACTCATGGAGAACGAATGTGTGTTGAATGGTGGTGCGATCATTGTCACTGTCACTGTATCCAATCTCACACCACTAGAGATGTTGACATTGAACCGAATAGTCAACGGTCGTCCGTATCTTACAGTGGTTTGAGACGATGGTGACAAGATTTTTGGTCGTAAATTTTCACATTTCGGATCTAAATATGGCGGCGAAAATGCTTCTAATCTCAACTCTGTTGGAAATGGCACGCCTGTGAAGTTATAATATACATTTGGATTGCTCCCACCAACCAAAACACGACCATCGCGAAGCAGCACTGCTGTTGAATGATAAAGTCGAGGGATCGTACTCGGGTTGAGCAACCGGAACCTCGAACCAATCGGGTCAGTGGGTCGATACACGATCGGGCTCACAATTGGATCGCGAGAGTTATCCCACCCGGCAGTTCCTGACCCGGCACCATTGATAATTAAAACGTCGCCGTTTGGAAGCAAAATCATGTCCCCCATTACCCTCCTCATTGGCATTGTTTCTGTAACCCATTGAGGCTTTGAATCCGTTATTTTAATTCGGCTGCACGAATTCAAAGCTCGAACGAAGATCCGATTCATGGCTCTGTTATAAGCTCCCTTCGGAGCGCCGCCACAAATCAAAACCTCTGCTTCAATCGCCGCCGCATGTAAATTCCTCAACGGGAGGAGCACGGCGGAGCCGGTGCTTGGGTAACACCGTGGATCGCCGCCGGGGATCGCCGGAAAATTCCTGATCACCTTATTCCGCGCGTAATCAAACAAAATTGACCGATTATTTGCGAAAATGAACAAATTTCCGTCGACATTCAAAAATACAAACGGATATAAATTATTTTCGATGAATTGATCGTTCGTCTCAGCCAAGAACGGAATGCTATACGCCCTGGAAGCGCCGCCGATTTTCGGGAAAAATTCGTAGCTGAATTGCCGCCGTCCGCCGATTACAATTTGCCGGCCGTCGGGCAGAATGTGGTTCGTCGCGTACCACCGGCGGACATTTAGTGCAAAAGGAATCTCCTCCCAATCGGAGCCATTAGGATACGGCTTAAAGACTCTCGCTCTCCGATCTCCGTCGTTGAATCCACCCGTCTGGACCAGAGTTCCGTCGCTCGCGGCGGCGCCAGAGGAGCACCAAACATCCGTCTGAACCATGAGTGGCCGGAATGTGTTGGAAGCGACGTCGTATTCGAGAGAATGAGCGGTACAATCAAGTTTCAAAGCGACGTCGTTTGGATCCATTCGGCATTTCCCTTCCGGTAACGGTAAATTCGAGGTGCCGAAGTCGGTTCTGTCAAAGATAACGACTCTGTCACTGTGAAGTAACTGCATGTGCATTGGCAGAACTCCGACGTCGTTTTGCAGAAGCTCCCACCGGCCGCCGCCGTCGTCGGCGTGCAGCGGCGACGGCGGAGTGAAGAGTGTGAATTGAGCGAAGAGAATAAATTGGAGGAGCATTGTTGCAGAGAAGTAGGTGGCTTGAATTTGCTCCGTTTCTTAATACCCGCCACGATTTCAAGCGGTAATTTGAAATTACGATTTTGGGTTCCAGTTCAGAACGAAAATGATGCCTCTCTCAGTGCATCGCACAAGGTTAGTATGGACATTTCCATGACAGCTCCAAATTCCGCCAAAGATTGTTTCTTTAAGAAATGTATTGAATAAAGTCCGGTTGTTTTTTAATTTATTTAATTTTCAAAAAACTTTCCGAAGGAGATATTATAGAGAAATTAATTCGGTAATTAATTAATTGGTGGATTTTGTATGTTAAAATTCGAGGAAAATAAGGAAATGTAGTTTTATATTTATATGTTAAAATAACATTGACGTGACAAACAATGAATTAATACAAATAAATTTTATTATTGGTTTTTTATTTATTAGCAACATTTTCATTTATTCAATTTTGAAGTTTGTCTTGTGGGCCCAGATCCACCGCTAGCCGATATTGTCCTTTTTGTGCTTTATGAGGAGTCTCCAACCAATGTGGGACTCTTACAATCCACTTCCTTTGAGGCCCTGTCTGGGGAAGGTTTTCATACCCTTACAAAGAGTGTTTCAGAGTGTTTCGTTCTCGTCTCCAATCAATGTGAGACTCTCACAATCCACCCCCTTCGAGGCCCTGTCTGCTAGGGGAAGGTTTTCATACCTCGTTCTCCTCTCCAACCAATGTAGAACTCTCACAATTCACCCCCTTCGAGGCCCTGTCTGCTAGGGGGAGATTTTCATACCCTTATAAGAAGTGTTTCGTTCTCCTCTCTAACCAATGTGAGACTCTCACAATCCATCCCCTTCGAGGCCCCAGGGTCCTCGCCGGCACTCTTTCCTTTCTCCAATTAATGTGGGACTCCTTCCAAATCTACCCCCCTTGTAGCCCAACGTCTTTACTGGCACACTGTCTCGTGTCTACCTCTCTTTGGGGAAGAGCCTCCTCGCTGGCGCATAATCTGGTGTCTAGATTTGATACCATTTGTAACTGCCTAGATCCACCGTTAGCAGATATTGTCCTCTTTGGACTTTCCCTTTCGAGCTTCCCCTCAAAGCTTTAAAACGCGTCTGATAGTGAAAAGTTTTCACACTCTTATAAAGAGTGTTTCGTTCTCCTCCCCAACCAACCTCGGACTCTCACAGTTAAACATTTTTAAAGACGTCAAATTAAATATTGATCTTATTTATTTATTTATTAATTATTATTATTATTATTTTGGGAAAAAGATGAATTGATAATTTTTATAAAATTTATTTGTATTTTATAAATAAAATAAAAAAAGTTTGGCGAATCTGTGTCTGAACAAAAATAATAAACAGAAACTTTAATCTTAGATGACAGCAAGTTGATAGTGGAATCTGATTCGACAGCTCGTTGGTTGTTGCATACAATTAGAGTGAAGTTGTCGGTGGCATAGAACACTAGTCAAATGTTACCGATTCGATCCAAACAGAATTTATAGCTTTCAAAACAAATCCAAAATAATAATAATAAATAAATAAATAAATAATTTATGATCCATGTATATGATTTGAAATCTCGATGACCCGTCGCATGGTCATGCTATCTACACTATAACGATTCAAGCCCACCGCTAGTAGATATTATTCTCTTTGAGTTTTCCTTTAGAGCATTTAATACGAGTCTGCTAAATGAGAGGCTTCTACACCTTTATAAAAAATGTTTCGTTCTCCTTCCTAACCGACGTGGGGATCTCACAATTCACCCCTTTCGGGGCGAGCGTCCTCATGGCACTCATTTCCTTCTTCAATCGATGTGAGATCCCCTAATCTACCCTCCTTCGGGGCTCATCCTTCTCGTTGGCACATCGCCCGATGTCTGGCTTTGATGCCATTTGTTACGACCCTAAATCTCACTGTAAGCAAATATCGTCATCTTTGAGCTTTCCTTTCGAAATTTTCCTCAAAGTTTTTAAAACGCGTTTGCTATGGAGAGCTTTCCACACCCCTATAAAAAAATGTTTCGTTCTCCTCTCCAACTGATGTGGGATCTTACATACACCTCGCTTTTTAAGCGTGAACACTGTTCTCACAAATCAACATGACTTGTTACAGCATAATTTGTCCTCACTCATATGCTCAGACAAATTTCTAGAAGATCACCTAACATAAAATTGCTCAAAGTAAAGCATTAATCACAGCAAATAAAGGTACACATTGTTAGTATAAATATTAATTTTAATTTTTTATTCATCATAATTTGAGAATCGCTCTCGTTCGGATGTGATCTCTGTTGCATTTTCTTTATTCTAGTGTTGGTTACACTATTATGAGCAAGAAAATTGGACCAATTGTGGCTACAAGAAAGCGACAGTTTTGTATAGTAAACGGGCCCATGACAATAATAATTAATTTATCTGTATAGTCTTAAATTATCCACTTTCTACGTGTATTTAAACATCGTCAATAAAAATAATTTTATAGCATTATTTATTTTGTCACGTCACTAATAGTTCATCCAATCGTAGCACTTTAATTTTGGAACTTTTAAATTAGAATATTCTTACGTACCTAAATTGATAATATATGACCATCTATTAATCGGTCTATTTGAGTTAATTTTGAAGCTTAACTTATTAAATTATGTTTTTGGCATCGATGAATTATTTTAAGTTGTGATCGAATCTTTAATTTTAAAGTTCGGAGAATCTAATTCAAACCCGAGTGATATGAACCAAGAGACATCAATCATACAATATGCTTCAATGAAGATGTGGAGAAAAGGTTATCAAAATAATCAAAAGATGTTTCAATTCATGCTACATTGAAGAAGAATAAAGTTTGATTGTTGTAAATTTTGGGTGGGTTATAATTTAGAGTTATTGTGTTTTAAGACTTAGAAGATATATCAAAAGAAGCATTTGTGCTTTTCTTTAGCCAATGGCTAAGTTTCTTTGCAACTCTATGTAGTTTAGGTTGCATGTAGAATCATTCAAGCTCGATATGATCAATCTTGCTTGTGGAGTGATTCGAATCTCAAACAAGTGTTTGAGATTACTTGATCAACAAGAATCATTGAAGCTAGACATGATCGATCTTGCTTCTGGAGTGATTCGAATCTCAAACAAAGTGTTCTTGGCTTGAGATATTCGATCGACAAGGTAATCCGAATCTTATTCCCCTTGTAGTTGATTCTTTATCTTATCACCGAGCTTGCATGGTTCGTGGTTAATTTTAGGATTTGAGACGGACGATAAATATATATATATATATATATATATATATATTTATTGCTTTTTAGCGATTCAAAGATTTGCTTGAACGAGTAATGAGCTGGGTTCGATGGTCGTACAATAGATGTTAGTGACTGCAACACTCGAATAAAGGAGAGGTACATGAATGAACCGAGACCAAATCCGAGAAAGATCATGAGGACGTAATAGCTAAGAAACACTTAAACGAATTGAAAATCACTACATATATCAACAATATACACATTCATTTTCAGTGGGTCAATCATAGAAACTTTGTGGTTAAATTCTATGTTGGGTGACCACGATGAAAGTCCCACGTTAGCTAATTTAGGGAATGAGCATGAGTTTATAATCAAATAATACTTTCTTCATTGTTGTGAGGCCTTTTGGGAAGTCTAAAACAAAACCATGAGAGCTTATGTTCAAAGTGAACAATATCATACTATTATGGAGCGTCGTGTTCGTCTAACATGGTATGAGAGTCATGCCCTAAACTTAATCGTTTCAGTATGTATATAATATTTTAATTTTTAAAATATATTAATAAAAAAACTAAATAATTAGAGGTAAATGCTTAAATATTTTTTAACCTACTATTAATTACTACGTACATATATTTTCAAAATTATGATGGGTGGTGGGTTAAAGTGGGCATTTACTTCTGAAGGTGGAGAGGGTTAAAGAGGGCATTTAATAATGCCTGTAAATGATATAAAGACAAACGACGTCGGTTAGCTAATGATAATAAATATATATTAATTGTGCGTTGAAAAAGAGTTTTTTTTTTAATAAAAGAAAAATAGCCATTGGTTGAAATTCTGACTGGCTTACGGATGGCATTTAGGTCACGTGAGAGTCACGCCTGACTGTCTCAACACGTGTCAATTTGAATATAGTTTAATTAAGTAATATATTATATTATATGCTTTCGATATAATTAATGTCATATATGGTATATATACCATGTACACTTTTTTTAGAACGTTGATGGTCGTTAGTCGTTAGTCGTTGTTCGATAGCATTGAAACTGTCGTTGGTCAATGTTCAGATTCGTTGTTGATCGGTAGTTTCTAGTGGGTAGTCGTTAGTCGGTGCTTGAAATCCTCGTTGATCGTTGATGAAAAGTGTGCACGTATGTTTTAGGGTTTATGGTAGATTTTGACATCGGACGTCGACTAAGATCGATAGTAAAAAGTTTTGAAATCGATAATAATTGGTGTTTAAAACAAAATCTACCGTTATTTGATTTAATGAATAGTATTATTTAATTTGTTTTTTAGCGTGATTATCAGAGTCCCGACAAAAAATCTAGATAAATGACTTAATTGTAGCTACCGTTTTCATAAATATGACAAAAAACGACAAAAGAATCTAGCATAAAACAAAAAACGACATGAGTTAATCCAGTTCAATGTCGTTTAGCATATCTTAATATTAATATAGCAGAAAATCATGAATTTACAAAAACATCGTACTAAATTAATTAATTTAGCAAATTTTGATGTTGCTACGACTGAAAATCATGCTAATACTCAATATCGATATCGAATGGATAAAAACGACAATTTCGTTCTAAATCCTCCTCTTCTCTAGTATTGAGAACCAAACGGATCGACCATTCTTTTTACGGGTTCAAGTGTCAACCCCAACAGATCTTCTTGCATGTTCATGATCCGAACGTCTTTTCTAAATGGGTTTAAGATTAAAGTAGTGTGATTCTACTCTCGGGTTTCGGGCCAACTCATTACCAATCATTTATGGAGTTCGGGATTAAACGACAATCTATTTATACTCGGGTCATTAATTAAAACTATAAATTAATAATTATACTTGTTTGAGACTTATAATTGTAATAACATAAATTATAATTTCTTTTTGTTGTAATTTAAATTATTCATTCTAAAAAAAATATAAAAAGAAAACCTGCCGAGTGGCCTCCGTCTCACCACTGCCCTTCAGTGCACCTGTCGTTTTGGCCCATAGTTTTGTCGTTTTGGATTTATTTATTTTTTTCTTCATATTTTTAATTATTATTATTTTTTCCTTAGTTTTTTCTCCCCCGCAACAGCGAAGTTTTTCCTCCCCATCCCGCTGGCGGCGCACTTCTCAGAGCCGACGGTCACTCTCACCACCGGCGACGCTAACGTGCGCACCTCACTCTCTTCTTCTTCCTCTCACCAATTCTCGAATGCTTCCATAGACGAGCTTTAAGGTCCGCTCCTCTTTCCCCCACCGACGTTGTGTTTCTTTTCTCCTGTTTATCAGCAATGCCGTTACAAACCCTAGATGCGTGTTTTCTTTCGTCTCTTATTGCATTACGGTTTTGTTATTTTGGTATTCGTCGGCTTAGGAGGCTACTCTTTCTGATACTCGCGGTAGAATTTCTTTTTTTTTCTTTTTTTTTTTAATTTGTATTACGAGTTGAGGATGCATGAATTAGGGTGTTTTTTTTTTTTTTTTTTTTTTTTTTCTTTGGTTATCTGAACGTTTTTCATCTTCTCGGGTGTAGGCTCTATTTGGATTAGCGTCTTATTTTGTGGAGTTCGGCGGTGAATGGTTGTGGAGTTATTCCCCATACGGGTTCTTTGAATTTTTGGTTTTTGATGAGAGAGAGGTGGGAATTGATGGGATGTGTTTCGGATTATTGCTTGATTGCATGTTTTCTCAAGCTGGGTTAGCGTTGCACCATCAAGATTTGCTGGTAATTTATTGAATGTGGGATTGAGAAGATGGAGGGAGACAATAAGAAGTCTGGTTTTAGGAAAAGAACGAAGCCCATGGAGGGTGGGTTTGACTCAGATGATGACGAGCCTATTGGATCTCTGCTGAAGTTGAAGAGATCACGAAACTCCATGAAGAATAAGGTAGGTGTAGATTTTGGCGGTGAAAGAGACAAGATGGTTGACAAGAAAGTAGCGAAGTTGCCAGTTCAAGAGGAGGACTTTGGGGGGATGGATGATACTTTAGCAAGTTTCAGAAAGAAGTTGAGGCGTCCTAAGAAGGTTAGCGGGTTCGGAACATCTAAGGAACAGAGTTCTGGTTTTAGTCGGGCAGAATCATCAGATCCGATATCGAACGCATGCAGAGGACGAGGGGATTTAGACTTGAGTTTTAGACCAGAAAATAGTGAATCAATGGGCCGTGAAGGGTCTGATCTATCTTCAAAGATTGATGCAGAAACGGTGTGTGAAACACCTGATTTTGAATTAAAACACATGGAGACAGGTATCTCTAGGAGGAGAAGTTCTAATTGCTCTTTTGACGAACAGTTGGATGATTCATTGTCAGCATTTGCCCAAAAGATTCAATCTGGTTCAACTAGGAAATCATTGGTATCGACAACATGTAAACCGGATTGCAAGGCTGAGACTTCAGAAGATAAATTGAGTAACTTTTCTAGAGTTGTATCTGGGGATCAAGAAACCTACCCTGTAGTGAGTTCTAGTTCTTCTGCTAAGCTGGCAGAGGTGGCCAAAAAATCAGATTCTGAACTTACTAGGCCATATTTAATATCCTGTTCCTGTTACAGTAGAGAAAATCGTAATCCTGGTCTAGGACAATGCCAAGGGGTTGATGGAGACCGAGAAGAAATTCAATGCGGTGTAAATAATTATGATAATGCTGACATCAAACCATGCATACCAAACGTAGTTGCTGATGAAGATGGCAAAAACTTTAGTCATATTCAATTTGGGGACAATTTCCAGTCGCTGGAAAGGAAGGTCTCCTGTGAAACGAAGAATCAACTAAAACATTGCTCATGTGGCGATACGATGGGGCTAGGTAAAAGTCATCTTAATGAAAATATGCACAATTCTTGTCATGCCCTAGAACAGGCAAATGAAAACAATGGCCTTTGTGGGGGTGTTTCCAATGGAGATTTTTGTGACGTGGTGGCCCATGAGTCCACAGTCGCTTTGTCTAAAACAACTTCAGGTGTAGATTGCGAAGGAAAAGACAGATCACTGGCTATACATTATGATGAATTGCCTAACTCCGCCAATGTTTGTGAAAGTTATTCCAAAGGTTTCTGTAAATCTACTAAAAAATTAAAGATTTCTAATCCTTCTTCCGAAGGAACTACACTCTCCAATCTTGAATTGTTGGCAGCCTTCGAGTCGATGAAAGCGGATAAAACTTGCTGTGACTCTGGTAATTTAGATACTGGTACTGACGAGCCAAAGACTAAAGTTGGTTCTGTGCAGAATGAAAATGCTCTGATCTCTCATAGGATTTCAGATTCAACTGCTGTCTGCCCAGTTGGGAATTGCAGTATGATATCAGATAGTCAACCAGCCAAGGCTTCTGTAGAGGTAGATGGTCCAAATAATAATATACCTGCTGATAAAGAGGTCAAGGTATCTTCTCCTGGGTCTCTGACTCCAGATGATAATGACATTGAGGATGTAATATCTGCTCCTGGAAGTGAAAAAGATTTAAAGCTTTCAGCTTTGCAACGTGTTGTGCGCAAGACAAAGAAGCCTAGACGTGATGACATGGCTTATGAAGGAGATATTGATTGGGAGGTTTTGCTTAATGAGCGTGCAGTTGATAGTGACTATTCTTTTAGATCAAGAAGGGATTCTACTTCAACAACTTTTACGGAGGCGGAAACTGGGGGTAGAGCTGCTGTGTCTGCAGGGCTTAAGGCTCATGCAGTTAGCCTACTTGAGAAGATTAAATTTAAGGAAGTGCTTAAGAGAAAAGGTGGGCTTCAAGAGTACTTAGCGTGCAGGTATTAGTCACTTAATCCTTGTAGTACTACATGCCTTGTTTTTTTATGTCACTTTATTTTGGATAGATTGATTTTTTTTTTCTGTGCCTTGTTTTGTGTCGGTTATTTTTTTTCTATTGCCTTTTCTTTATGCTTTTCTTCACCATGGAGTGTGCAATTGTGGAACTATATCCAGAATCAGACACCTTGAATTTTGTCTAATAATGAATAATATGATGTTGAGTTGCAGTTTTTTGTTGCCTTTTTCGACAGTTTTGTTGTTTTAATAATACATTTGTGGTTAGGTACTGGATGCTGTGCTAAGTCCCATTAACTTTAATGATTAATAAAAAATTTCAATCTTCTCTGTTATTCATGTATATTCAAGTCTATGCCAGTTTTGTTTGGCAATTATTGTAAAAAGGGAATATTGCAAGTTTGTACTGTTTTCTGCTGTATCATGAAGGTTGCTATTATGTGTATCTTATACACGTTGGCCTTGCATGGATATGCGAAGGGGAATGAAGATTTGGAAGGAACATTACTTCCAGCGAATGAAAAAATATTATTATAAACTAAGGCGGAAGTGCTGAGTTCTCCAAGTAATATTGTCATTGGAAGAATTGTCACTCTCCCAGCAATTATGTTTTCTCCAAATAGATTTCTGGAGTTTGGATCATGCATATTGAATTGGTGCTGGAATGGAGCTGAAATAGTGTATATTTGAATTTAATTGATACTCTTTCATCTATGTTTTAATTGTTCAACGATATTTAAAATGCATCTCCTTGCAGGAATCAGATCCTGGGCCTTTGGTGTAAAGATGTTACTCGCATTTTACATCTCGTTGACTGTGGGATCACTGAAACTCCCTCTATGGATGAACCAACGCATTTTTCCCTTATTAGGGAGATCTATGCGTTTCTTAATCTTCGTGTAAGTTAGGACAGGTTATAGAGTATTGACTTGTGTTTTTTTTATGGATCAGTTAGATTGTTTTTTCATTCATTTTCCTCAATGAATAGTTTCTTATGTCATTCTATTTTGGAGGCTTTTTATTTCTCAGGTCAGTATTAATTTCTAATGAAATTGACAGGGTTATATAAATGCGGGAATTGCTTCTGAAAAAGCCAAATCAGAATCTGGCTTCAAGCATGACTGTGAACGGGGAGAAAAGAAAGTTGGAGACATTAGTGTTGCTTCAGCTGCTGATTCTGAGGAAGGCATTTCTGCCATGGTTAAAAATTCTGATGCTTCTAATGCCAAGAACAGTGTTTCAGCTGGCTGTGAACTACCAGAAGATACTGAAGGAAGAGACCTTGTGACTGCAAATAATCTGGAGTTGCAAAAATTTGCAGAACACGAACAAGAATTGGTACATGACTTGGAGTATGGTACTCATGATCCTTCACCGGGAAAATTGGTAGGTATTGATGTTCCAGGTGAAGCTGTCGCCCATTTAGCTCATCATTCAAGTAATGGTTGGCACCCAATTGGCTCCTCTAATGAGTGTGTAGGGGGTGATGAACAACAGCAGAGTAATTCAGAAGTCAGAAAAAAGGTAATTGTTATTGGAGCTGGCCCTGCTGGCTTGACTGCTGCCAAGCACTTGCATCGTCAGGGCTTTACTGTCAACGTACTTGAAGCCAGGAATAGATTAGGAGGTCGTGTTTATACAGATCGCTCCTCTCTTTCGGTTCCTGTAGATCTTGGTGCAAGTATTATTACAGGAGTAGAGGCTGATGTTGCAACTGAAAGAAGACCTGATCCTTCTTCATTGATTTGCACTCAATTGGGCCTTGAGTTGACTGTGTTAAATAGTGACTGTCCTCTCTATGATATCGTTACATGCAAAAAAGTTCCGGTAGACATTGATGAAGCTTTGGAAGCAGAATATAATAGTCTTCTTGATGACATGGTGTTGCTTGTTGCACAAAGAGGGGAGCATGCAATGACCATGTCTCTTGAGGAGGGTCTAGAATATGCCCTTAAGCGACGACGCATGGCTCGATTGGGAATGGATGTTCGTTCCGAGGAAGAAGTTTTGAGTCCCTTTGAGAGGCGAGTTATGAACTGGCATTTGGCTAACTTGGAGTATGGTTGTGCTGCTATGCTGAAGAAAGTATCGCTTCCTCATTGGAACCAGGATGATCTTTATGGAGGTTTTGGAGGAGCTCATTGTATGATCAAAGGGGGTTATAGCACTGTTGTTGAATCTCTTGGTGGAGGACTCAATATTCACCTAAACCATGTTGTGGCTGATATTTCTTACAGCACCGCTGATATTGGGTCGAATGTAAATCAATGTGCGAAGGTAAAAGTTTCCACAACCAATGGATGTGAGTTTCTAGGAGATGCTGTCCTTATTACTGTGCCTCTTGGGTGTTTGAAAGCAGAATCTATTAAGTTTTCCCCACCATTGCCTGAATGGAAGCGTCTGTCCATCCAGCGCCTTGGTTTTGGAGTTCTTAACAAAATTGTTCTTGAATTTCCAGAAGTTTTCTGGGATGACTCTGTGGATTATTTTGGGGCAACTGCAGAGGAAACAAAGTGGAGGGGGCAGTGTTTCATGTTTTGGAATGTAAGAAAAACAGTTGGTGCTCCCGTTCTCATTGCGCTAGTGGTTGGTCAGGCGGCTGTGGAGAGGCAATACATGAGCTCTTCCGATAACATAAGCCATGCATTAATGGTTCTTCGCAAACTTTTTGGAGAAGCTGTGGTGCCTGACCCAGTTGCATCTGTGGTAACGGATTGGGGAAGAGATCCGTTTAGTTATGGTGCTTACTCCTATGTTGCTGTTGGAGCGTCTGGAGAGGACTATGACATTTTAGCCAGGCCTGTTGAAAACTGTTTGTTTTTTGCTGGTGAAGCTACATGCAAGGAGCATCCTGACACTGTTGGGGGTGCAATGATGAGTGGTCTAAGAGAGGCTGTACGCATGATTGATGTATTGAGCACTGGTTATGATTATACAGCAGAAGTAGAGGCAATGGAAGCTGCTCAGAGGCAGTCTGAGTGTGAGAATGATGAAGTTGGGGACGTAATTACACGACTCGATGATGTTAAGATTTCGGATGCTCTCTACAAAAATTCTATGGATTGTGCCAAAGAAGCCTTACTTCAAGACTTGTTTTCTAGTGCGAAAACGACTGCAGGGAGACTGCATGTCGCAAAAGAGTTGTTGAAACTCCCTGTTGAGACATTGAAGTCCTTCGCAGGTACCAAAGAAGGTCTTACAGTTCTCAACTCATGGATTATGGTAATGCCTAAACCTTTTTTCTTCTTTTTTTTGTGTTTTTTTAATATTCTAAGGAATCTCAATATAATTTTTTTTTTTATTGTTGTTTTGTCTCTTAATCATTTATCTCTTAACATTATCATTTATTCATGTTATCAGCCTTTAAAATTTTGGCCTATAATTGATTATAGGACTCAATGGGGAAGGATGGGACTCAACTTCTTCGGCAGTGTGTTCGTATTCTTGTTCTAGTTTCAACTGATCTACTTGCAGTTCGCTTATCAGGTATATCTTTCTGTTCAGCTGTGGTATGTTCTTGCTCTTTTGAGTTTCTTTGTATATCTTTCTTCTTCTTTCTTTCTTCCTTTTTTTCCTCTCTCTTCCTCTCTCTCTCTTTTTAAAAAATAAAAAACCTCTCTTCAACTATTTCAGAATTTTGTAGCTAACCAATGCAGCTCTTTGATAATGTTTATGTTTAAAGTAAACAAGACATTGTTTATTTTTGGTATCAATGTGCTATTGTTTGTTTGCTTATGCATGTTTTTAGGTTGTCATGTTAAGCTCGTACCTTTGAGTAGAAGTTAATTCTTGTTTGTGTGTGTGTGTGTGTATGAATAGAAATTAATATGGTTGGTGAAGGGAATTTACTATATGTTGCCTTTGCCAACAATTGGTGTAGGCATAGGTAAAACTGTCAAAGAAAAGGTATGTGTGCATACAAGCCGTGACATTCGCGCCATTGCGAGTCAGTTGGTTAGCATTTGGCTTGAAGTTTTCCGTAAAGAAAAAGCTGCTCATGGGGGGTTAAAACTCTCAAAGTCGGTTTCTACTGTAGAATCATTGAAGAGGAAATCTAATAAAGATTCTTCTGGGAGACCTCCTTTGCATGCAAACAACAGCACACTGGATAGTAGAGGCAATTTGCAGACTTCTACAATTCACTTGCCTTCTGATGTCAATACGAAAAATGATAATAGCAAACAATTGAAATTAGAAATGGAAAATTCATCAAAATCAGATATCAGTTCATCAAGGTCAAGGGGTTCATTAGGAAAGCAGGATGCAGAAATGGAAGACAACAACATTGCAATGACAGAAGAAGAGGAGGCTGCCTTTGCTGTTGCTGAGGCAGCACGTGCAGCAGCACTTGCAGCTGCGAAGGTTATCTTTTAATCTTCTTTTTATTGAATGTTTTAGTCACCGTGTTTGTAACGAGTCTTCCTTGGTATGTCCTTGCAATAACAGTTAGTCCTCATGGGCTACGTCACTTCAGCTCCTAATAATATTAATGGGAAGTATCATCATGGATCCTTGCCACGTTATATAGTTTTCACTTCAGTGAAATATTTTAATTCGTTGGTGTGAATATGGACTAAATGAAGTAGCAGTAAGTCATTTTACGTACACCTTATGCAAATTGACATGGCCTTGATGCTATATAGCTTGTTAAATAAAATCTTACTTCGAACATATCAACGTTGGTTTCTGTTTCACTAGTGACAGGAATCTTGTGCTAGTTTTGAGGCGTGATGTGACTTTTATACCTTATCTATGGAGGGATGCTGCAGAGTTTCTGTAATCTCATTAAGATAATTTTTTAAGTGATCACAAAAATTGGCAAGCTTATGTTATATAGGATCTTGAAACTGTATTCAGATAGTCTATTTGTATCACTGATTTCAATCTTACTGGAATTCAAATTTGTTAACCTGGTTTATAGGAGATTTGTGAATGTCATTCCTGATTGCATGTTATGACTGCTTTAGACTGACTTGGTGATTTTCACACCGCAGGCGTATGCATCTTCTGAAGCTAAGTGTGCATTGCAGCTCCCTAAAATCCCTTCCTTTCACAAATTTGCTCGAAAGGAGCATTGCGCACAAATGGATGAGTGTGAGTCTAAAAGGAAGTTGTCTGGCAGTGTGCTAGGAAGACAGGATTGTATATCAGAAATAGATTCAAGGAATTGCAGGGTCAGGAACTGGTCTGTGGAATTTTCTGCTGCTTGTGTTAATCTCGAAAGTTCACGAATGTCTGCAGATAACCTTTCGCAAAGGAGCCATTCAAATGAGATTGTTAGCCAATTAAACTTCAGGGAGCACTCCGGTGAAAGTGCCCCTGTGGATAGCAGTATATACACGAAAGCATGGGTTGATACAGCTGGCAGTGTTGGAATGAAAGATTATCATGCAATTGAGAGATGGCGGTCTCAAGCAGCTGCAGCTCATGTAAACGACGAGGAGGATTCAAACACTGCTGGGAATAAACCCACTTGGAATAGTGATCAATTAGCGAATGAAAGCTCGATATCACAAGTGACGATCAACAAGGAGCCTTTAAGAAACCATCATCGTGGGGCTGACAGAATTAAGCAGGCCGTAGTTGATTATGTTGCATCACTCTTGATGCCCCTTTACAAAGCAAGGAAAATTGACAAGGATGGATACAAGACAATTATGAAGAAAAGTGCAACCAAGGTTAGTAATTTCCATATTCCCTAGTACATTCTTCCACCGAAACAACCGGGACGTGTGTGTTTTATTCCTTTTTTTTGGGTGGGGGGGGGATGGGGGGGTTGTGGAGGAATAAAATGGACTATATGTTTAACCAGTTTCGACCAAAATCAGGTCATGGAACAGGCTACTGATGCAGAGAAAGGCATGACTGTTTCTGAGTTTCTTGATTTCAAACGTAGGAACAAGGTTTGTATATAGCTTACTGAGTGCACTTTGTTGTTACATTTTGGTCTTTCCACTGCTCTGTTCCTTATCTGTCGACTTGGCTTTTCTTGGATTATGCACTTGCAGATTCGTGCCTTTGTTGATAAATTAATAGAGAGGCATATGGCTACGAAGCCAGTAATGGACTCATGACAGTCCCGAGGATTTGTCGTTATTTTCTTGGTCAATAACAAAGGCGTGATAGTCCCAACGATCAACTGGCTTTCTTGACGAGCTTCTCAAGAGGACACGCTTACGAGTTATTCATTTTATTCTGGGAAGACTCCAAGGTATATTTTGGCATGAAAGCTTCTCATAACTTGACGCCTGATTTACATTTCCAGTGCGCCTTAATTTCTGAAGCTGCAATTGAGAAGTATGACATTTCTGCTTGTGTAATCATGATGTGGAGTTTCCATGATCTACCAAGATTTTAATCGTGCGATCGAATATGATTATAACTTGCACGTGGGGTTTAAATGTGATTATGATTGGCATCGAATGACAGTCCGATTCTGCATAATTCTTTTAGCATGGCTTAATTTTATGTCGTTCATCGGGCCCACTCCAGGTGTCTTTTTCTTGCTCATTTCGGTTATATGAGCGCCTGTTGAAGAAAACATCACATTGTACTATAAAGGTGCAAGATCAAGCCCTTCAGTTTTTAGCGATGGACCTTAGGTTATGCTTCATTTTCTTTTCTTCCTTTCCCCTCTGCACATGTACAGCTTAGAATTATTTCATTGACAACAATCACAGTAATTTTCATTTATTCACCAAAATTTCGCTCGAATATTGTAATTTACCTGTCGTTTTTTTCCGTAGATTAACTAAAGAAGCCTTCGTGGCCATTTTTCGTTTCTAATCGTGACTCTTTCTGATATCGAAGTCCTCATTTAGTATAAGGGCTATTGTTATAGTTGAGATATCAAACTGTAGACTTCATTGTCAGTGCTTCTGTTGTTCCGGATGAGATCTATCTGCTTATGCGACTTGGAGAAAAAACAAATGCAATGTTCGGACCGACACGACTGTAAGTAGTGAATATTTCCTTCCCCTTTCTTTCTCTTGCAATTTTATTGTCAGCTCACTTTACAGTTTACAATTTTTTTGTGTTGCTATGTTTGCAGATTGTAGGTTGCTTCTCTCATCCCCATAAATAGGTATCTTTCTTTTAGCCTAATGATAGATCCTCAACTTATTGTAGCTGTTGCATATATGTATATAGATTTTGTAATGTCATGGATAGAAGTATGATCTAAAGTAAGCATGTGACCTCGGTATGTGATTCGTGATCGAGGCCAATATCCATTATGAAATCATGCATTTAGGATCGTGGGCATGTTCCAATCGTGTTATTCCAATAAATTGAAGGTTTGAAGTCCCGTCCTAGTCTTTTATAACGTGTCACAACTCGAAAGAAGAAAACGACAAGAAAGAAACACGTGCTTTTGTATTTCTTACTCTTCTTCAGATTCAGTGTTTATGCAACTGATCCATCAATTTGCAGTTCTTTAGTTCTTATTCTCAGTGCAACAATCCTTCTGGTGTTTGGTGAGTAGCAGGAAAGTTGAATTTAATACCCATCTGATGGTCTGTTTTTATGATGCTTCATTCTTTGTGAATCTTTTGTTAGCAGAAGAACATAACTTCGATCTCGTCACTTGTGAATGGTAGCTCGATGCGATCGAATTGACCGACTCGGTGACTGGTTCTTCCTAGTTTTTGCTTCACTTTATTGCCTGTCGTGCTAGTATCCTTTTAAAAATGATGCGGTCTTTTCCGGTATTCAATTATTTATAAAGGCTAAATTATTATAGGAACGAAGCGAATGGTGCTCGGATGCTCAAATAGTACTAGAAATTCTCCGTAGCTCGAAACTTAATTGCTCAGATAGTATTAGAAATTCTTCGTAGCTCTAAACTTAGTATAAGGTCGGGACGTTTAAAGGAATCCCATGGTCGTATAAAGTTCAATAGCTTCTATTATTTGTAACTTTTTGAAAACATTTGAACATATTGTAAAAGTTCTGTTTATAAAGTTTGAATGATTATTTTGAAAATAATATTAAATGACGATATGATTGAGTTGCATTACGTTCAGGCACGCTGGCAAGATTGGGCCTATTGTTGGCCCATTATTTACATCTTATTCTGCTCGCGGCCCAATTATGTTCCTTGATTGGGCCTTCATATGGCCCAGTGGGAAGCCCAGCTGTAGGACCCGATTGTGTTATTCGTAGGCATATAATAATAGTAGTAATAAATAATAATGTAAATTCGTGATAGCGTGAGTATTTCAGAGGGCTGGGGAGAGAGAGATCTGATCCAGTCGGAGAACTTCTTCATCTTCACCGTCGAACACAGAAAAGATGTCGTCAACCTTCAGCGGCGATGAAACGGCGCCCTTCTTCGGCTTCCTCGGCGCTGCTGCGGCCCTCGTCTTCTCCTGTGAGTTATCGTTTGTTCAATGCGGTTAATTTGAGTTTTCTGGGTGTGGATCTTTGATTTGTATGGCGATGGTGTTTCTTGTTGTTTTTGAATCGATTAGGTATGGGAGCTGCTTACGGAACGGCGAAGAGTGGGGTGGGAGTTGCGTCGATGGGAGTAATGAGGCCTGAGTTGGTTATGAAGTCGATTGTGCCGGTGGTTATGGCTGGAGTTTTGGGTATTTATGGGCTTATTATTGCTGTGATTATCAGTACGGGGATTAACCCTAAGGCCAAATCTTATTACCTCTTCGATGGCTACGCGCATCTTTCCTCTGGGCTTGCTTGTGGCCTTGCTGGTCTATCTGCTGGCATGGCTATTGGGATCGTCGGCGATGCTGGTGTTAGGTACTATTTGTTAACGTTTTGGGATGTTTTATTGTCGTCGTGCATCCATTTTTCCCGTCTGTTCACTGTTTTTCACTGATTATCGCTTGATTCGTACATTTTTCCCGTCTTAGTGTTAGTACATTATGTTCTGGTGGATTATGGTCTGTATGTTTGGTGCGATTAGGTTGTTGTAATTTGCGTAAGCTCTGCCAATCAAATAAATTGTTTCTGGTTGTAGTGCGATAATCTTCGCATGGTTGAGTCTGTTTGTTAATTGCCCATTTTATCGAGTTCCTGCGTTTTTTTCTGGGTTTCTAGGAGCTGTGCACGGATATTTACATGTATTTTTTATTTTCAGATATTCTATTCTGGTCTTGTCATTTGGAGATTAGCATAAGAACTCGTTTTGGTCTATGAAGTTAATTTTTGTTATGTATTTGGCCAGAGTCTAAGTGGCATCTATTTGACTTGTATTTTGAAACTTATGCTTAAGCTTTTATATTGGGTGTGGAAATGTGTTGCTGAAGACTTATGTTCAAACGTATTGCACAAATGAATTTGTATGAGACTCAGAATCAGAACCCTTTTGTATCATGAGTAGAACAAATTAAGTGTGAGTTCATAATAGTTTGCAACATGTAGCTTGCCGGTATTTGTCTGTATTTTGTTTTCTCGAACCCTTTCGATGTAAAATGCACTTGTCACTTATACTTGTCCTCTACAGAGCCAATGCACAGCAGCCTAAGCTTTTCGTTGGGATGATTCTTATTCTAATTTTTGCCGAAGCTCTGGCTCTCTACGGACTTATTGTTGGCATTATTCTCTCTTCCCGAGCTGGTCAGTCGAGAGCTGATTAATTGGATGCTTTGTGCGTGGACTGGAGTTTGTGTAGTATGTCTCCTCTTTTTGTCAAGAATTGGTTTTGTACTCTTTGAGTAAATGGGTTACTATCATTAAGCTTGCTTACTCTCTTAATTGTTTTTGTGAGGTGTGATTACTGTACCACACGGATCTTGTAGTAGCTATGTGGATTTGGAATTAATTATTCTTCTCAATAAAGATTAAACTTTATTACCTTAACATTGCTCTTGGTTTGCTGAAGCTTCCCTCTTAATTGTGTAGACGCCTTTTTGTTCCTAGGATTGTGTTTGATAAAAATATCTTATTGAGGTAGTTACCTGTTGATGGCTAGATATCTTTAGCGATTGAATGATTAGAGTTTGTGTGAGATCCCACATCGGTTGGAGAGAGAAATGAAACATTCTTTATAAGGGTGTGAAAATCTTTCCCTAGCCGTGTTTTAAAATCTTTAAGAGAAGCCCAAAAGGGAAAGCTCTAAGAGAGACAATATCTGCTAGCGGTGAGCTTGTGCCGTTAGAGTTTGCAAATAGTTCTATCTCTTATACAAATACATAATTGTACAACCTATAGAAGAGACCTTGTTCAAGTTAGGGTATCTGATAGTTTTCAATTCTCCATTCTTATTTTGCTTGTGATCGATATGTAAGAGTAGGTTTCAGCAGATTATCTCGACAATCAAGTGGGGTAGAGGCTGAACACGAGCTTTCGTACGTGTTTAGAGCAAGCAATCCTATCATGAGATTACATTAGGGAGGCATAAGCTTAGCACAGTCTATTTCCATCATTGTTTTTGGTTCTTAGTTGCTAATAGTCATAACCTAGGGGCATCCATGGAGAGGGACAGGTGGGATGAGAAAGATACCAACAATGGAAAAGCTGTTTGGTATTATTATCCTTCCTTTACTGTAAAGGGAAATGGATGAATATTCTGTAGGTAAGTTATGCTGCTGTGGCTAATAGAGAGCCGACTTCTCTTTTATGCTTGCACCTCACGCAGCTCTTATCTTTTTAGCATCTCTGATGTGTTCTTTAGTTTCTTTCATTTTCAGAATGTCTTTGTTTTTCTTTGTTTTTCAGTTCAGCTTCTTGGCCTGGAATGGCCTCTTTTCTCTTGTTTATTTCTTGTTAGTTTCACTCCATGCTAGCTTCTTCTTGGACATGTTCTTCCGTGCGACGTCTCGCATTCGAGATAGCCCTCTCGAGAGCTTGATAATGAGCACAAAATCATTTGTGCAATGATGTCGAGACTCGAGTTAAAATCAAACAATAAAACTATCTCTTACATGAAAAAAATACCAATACTTTTTCGTAAATTTAATATTATCTTTGATCTTTAAAAAAACATTCAAAAATTATTATTGGAATATATATTCGCTAGAATATTAGATGAATGTTTGTTTAATCTAGTATAAAAAAACGATATTAGAAAGAAACATTGGCATATCGTTCAACATTTTTGTAACGCCCTAAACCCACCGCTAGCAAATATTGTTCTCTTTGGACTTTCCCTTTCGGCCCCTTCAAGGCTTTAAAACGCGTCTGTTAGGAGAAGGTTTTTACACCTCTTTTCGGTCTTCCCCTCAAGGCTTTAAAACGCGTCTGTTAGGGTAAGGTTTCGGTTTTCACACCCTTGTAAAGGGTCTTTTCGGTCTTCCCCTCAAGGCTTTAAAATGCATATGTTAGGGGAAGGTTTCCACACCCTTTAAAGGGTCTTTTCGGCCTTCCCTCAAGGCTTTAAAACGCGTCTCTTAGGGTTTTCGGCCTTCCCTCAAGGCTTTAAAACGCGTCTCTTAGGGGAAGGTTTCCACACCCTTATAAAGGGTGTTTTCGGCCTTCCCCTCAAAGCTTTAAAATGGGGTCATTTTGGCCTTCTCCTCAAAGCTTTGAAATGCGTCAATTAGAGGAAGGTTTCCACACCCTTATATAAGGTTTTTTTTTTTTTTTTTGTTCTAGACATCACAATTTTAGTAATGTTTATGAAAGATGAGAATAATATTATAATTTTGAAAAAAAAAATATTTAGAAAGATCCAAAGCTTGAATATTTTTTATAATCTATTTTTTTTCTTAAATATAATTCTTTTTTTAAAAAAATTTAAAAATACTCTTAAAAATTAAGATTAAAAAGTTTAGAAATATTCTTAAATATTTTGTATAAATTTTAATTTGTATTATTAAAAAAAAAAATGAGATATTTTGAGATATTAATTTATCAATTTTGTTATATTAGTTTGGGTTTTGGTTTTCCTAATCGATTATTCCAGATAACGTGGAGAGATTTTATAGAATCGAAGAGAAGAAAGGTCAGTATCTGAAGAGAAAGCTAAAGCACAGTGAGAAGAAGAAGAAAAGAAAAAAGAATCTTCAGATCTGATCTAATCGGAGATCCTCCTCTTTGTTCCAACCGGAAAAAATGTCGTCAGCCTTCAGCGGCGATGAAACGGCGCCCTTCTTTGGCTTTCTAGGCGCCGCTGCGGCCCTCGTCTTCTCCTGTAAGAAAATTTTCATTCAATTCGATTGATTACATGTCTCTTGTAACGGATCTTGATTGGCTTTTGTTCTTGTGAATTAGGTATGGGAGCCGCTTATGGGACCGCAAAGAGCGGTGTTGGAGTTGCGTCGATGGGAGTGATGAGACCGGAATTGGTGATGAAGTCGATTGTTCCGGTGGTTATGGCGGGAGTTTTGGGTATTTATGGTTTGATTATTGCTGTGATTATTAGTACTGGGATTAACCCTAAGGCTAAATCTTATTACCTCTTCGATGGCTACGCGCATTTGTCCTCTGGTCTGGCTTGTGGTCTCGCCGGTCTCTCTGCTGGCATGGCTATCGGGATCGTCGGCGATGCCGGCGTTAGGTACTTTTCTTTAATCCGTTACTCTGAAATGTAGATTTAGATGTATTGTGGATGCTTCAATCTGGCTTGATCTCGTTTTTTGTGGTTTATTAACTTATCTTTTCAATTTGCTTCTGCTAATTTTCAACTTCGGTGAAAGTACTTTGATTGAAGATTTTGTTATCAGAGTCTATGTCACCATGATCAAATAATGGAATAAGATTGTTCTTGGGAAGGATTGCCTTTGTTGAGAATGAATTTAGCAATCAAGTTCAGTCTGATCTCAATTTAGGTTTAAGCTCAAAGCTCTGGATTCTTGCCTTTTGTGTTAAATTCGTTCTAGACTATTTCCTGCCTTAGTTCACTATTAATAGTCTAATGCTTCAAACCCTGAAAAGATTGATGGTATCACTATTGTTCTTGATCCCTTGATGTTTGCACATACCCTTTGCAAATCGAGCAATGTTTTTGTAACAATCCAAACCTACCGCTAACTGATATTATCCGCTTTGGCTCGTTACGATTGTCGTCAGCCTCATGATTTTTAAACACCTCAGTTGGATAGAGTTTTCATACCCTTATAAGGAATGTTTCGTTCTTCTCTCCCACCAATGTGGGATCTCACAGAATCATTCTTTATAAGAAAGGGTGTGGAAACCTCTCCCTGACAGACGGGTTTTAAAAATCTTGAGGGAAAGCTCGAAAGGGAAAGTCCAAAGAGGACAATATCGGCTAGTGGTGAGCTTGGGCTGTTACAAAAATGCTTTTAACGTAGAATGGAAGCATCTAATTGTATATGTCTTCTGCAGGGCCAATGCACAACAGCCTAAGCTTTTTGTTGGGATGATTCTCATTCTAATTTTCGCCGAAGCGCTTGCCCTTTATGGACTTATTGTCGGTATTATTCTCTCGTCCCGAGCTGGTCAGTCGAGAGCTGATTAATTGAACGTTTTGCGCTTTGAAAATGTGTATTATGTCTCTTTTTTCCTTCAAGATTTGTTTTTGTAGTTCTCTGATTAGAAATGGTCATAACTCAGTTTACTTTCTCAAATATTCGTATGTTGTTGTGTGGTTTTCTACCACACGGATGCTGTACTCATAAGGATTTGGAATTTATTATTCTTCTCAATAAACATAAAACCTTATTTCCTTGGCTGCTTATTGTGCTCAGTGTTGCTCTTCAATTTGTGCCTGTAGACTTCTAATTTGTGCTTCTGAAATCTCTGATGGGTAATGCAGTGTAGTTCATGGCTTGATACCTTTGATATTTGACTGCAATATCTTCAATGGAAACTGTGTTTCAATTTAGTTACAAGATTCATAGAAGTTTCATTCACATTTCTTGATTCAAAACAAAACTGGGTGATTCTATATCGGTTGAAGAGAGAAATGAAGTATTCCTTTTAAAGATATTGAAACCTCTTCCTAGTAGATATGTTTTAAAACCTTGCGGTAAGTCCTTAAAGGGGAAAGCCAAAGAGGATAATATGGGCTAACGGTAAGTTTGGGATGTTACAAATGGTATCAGAGCCAGTCACCGGGCGGTGTGCCAGGGAGGAATGTGGGGGTGGATTGTGAGATCACACATCAGTTGGACAGGGGAACGAAGTATTCCTGAGTCCCCAAGGGGTGGATTGTGAGATCCCACATCGGTTGGAGAGGGGAATGAAGTATTCTTGGGTCTCCAAGGGGGTGGATTATGAGATTCCACATCGGTTGGAGAGGGGAACGAAGTATTCTTGGGTCCCTAAGGGGTGGATTATGAGATTCCACATCGGTTGGAGAGGGGAACGAAGTATTTCTGGGTCCTCAAGGGGTGGATTGTGAGATCCCACGTCGGTTGGAGAGGGGAATGAAGTATTCTTGGGTCCCCAAGGGGGTGGATTATGAGATTCCGGTTGGAGAGGGGAACGAAGTATTCCTGGGTCCTTAAGGGTGTGGATTGCGAGATCCCACATCGGTTGGAGAGGGGAATGAAGTATTCCTGGATCTCTAAGGGGTGGATTGTGAGATCTCACATCGGTTGGAGAGAGGAACGGAGTATTCCTTATAAAGTTGTGAAAACCTCTTCCTTTCCTTGCAAACATGTTTTAAAATTTTGAGTGAAGTCTTTGAAGTAAAAGCCCAAAAAGGACCATATCTACTAACAATGAACTTGATCTGTTACATGAACTATGCCTATCTCTTGTCTCTATCATCCATGTTATCGGTGCAAGTGACATGAAACATTCTTAGATCTACTTGATAATTGGGTAAGAAATTAGAGTTCAAGAAGAATGGTTAGTTTGTCTTTTCTCAATCAAAGTCCACATGATGATATATAAGTATTTAGTTGAAGTTTTTAAAAATTCATCGGAGTTAATAGACTCAATGTCAGACTCAATGTCAAAATTATGAATGTATGGTTTATTTGTTTTAAATTCTAAGTTTAATACATGAACGGAAGTTTGCGTTTATTTAATCTCTAAACTTTTAAAGTTACTAATTTTATCTCTAAACTTTTAAAGTTACTAATTTTATCCCTTATATTTTAAAATAAACTTTTTCAGTAAAATTTAAATTGGTATCTTATAGTTTTATTAAATTTAATTTTTTTTTAATTTGTCATGGATTTATTAATGATGATATATTTAGCTAATAGATTAATATTTGAACTTTATTGAACTAAAAAAATGTATATTTTGGAAAAATTAATAACAATCCTACAAAATTCTTTTGAAATTATAGTCAAATATTAAAAATTTATAAATATATATTTCTAGCCAAAAGTAGCCGAAAATATTTTCGAGGTTAATTGTTAGAATCAGTTACTTACCAAGAAAATAAAGCATATTTGTTTTTTCTTTTAAAAAATATTTTAATTTTAAATGTATTTTAACCTTTATTTTTATTTATTTATTTATGAAACTAAGAAAATTATTTTTCTAAAAACATGTTTTAAAATAAAAAGAATAATTTATTTCCACGCAACGTCACTGCGGATGTGTAAGCGTCTAAAGGGATCTAGAAGCCCCCAAGGAGCGGATGTAACAAAAAAATCCCAATTTTGTATTCTTCCACGCCTCTGCAGCCAGTAATCACCGCCGCGGGAGTGGAAATAACAAATTAATTTGTTAAAAAAAAAAAAACAAAAACAAAAATTGTTTATTTTTATTTTCAATTTTATTTTAAAAAAATTAATTTGCTTCCTCACCAAGGCGGCGGAGTCTATTGGCGGGCGAGGACCGTGCAGTATTTTATAGGACGGAAGTTGAATCGCAGAAGAATGGTTGAATTTTCATTCGTTCATGACCGTAAATCGATTGCGGATTTCGAGCTAAATTGCTAAAATGGCGGAAGAAATCAGTAAGGCCGACCTCGGAATTTCCACTTCTATCGCAGACAGCGCGAAATCGAGATCTTTTTGGCCCTCTAGTCTCCGTTGGATTCCCACTTCTACCGATCATATCATCGCCGCCGAGAAGCGGCTTCTCTCTCTTGTCAAGTAATGCTGTTTTCTCTCTCTCTCTTTTCTTCTCCTGAAACCCTAGTTAATTCTTAATTTGGTGTTTGGAATTGTGGCTGGGACCAGATTCTTAAGATGTGATTGAATTTTAGTTGCCTTGCACCTGTTAGAATTTTGGATATTTGCGGTGTAATTTGTTGTGATTTTTTAAAAACGTATGGAGTGAATTGCAAATTTCGAGTTTTCGAAGACGACATTTCTCATCTCTTTGAATTTGAAGTTCATCTCTTACATTTGATGCACTTTGGAAATTTGGATCAAATACTGATTAGTTATCATTTAGTAGCTTCACTTGGAATGGAAATAAATATGATTTGCAGTCCATTTCGTGACAATTTATTCTCTCTTTATTTATGATATTAAATTTTGTTCAATTTCAGGACTCCGTATGTCCAAGAACGTGTTAACATTGGTTCTGGTCCACCAGGATCGAAAGTTAGATGGTTTCGTTCTGCGAGTAACGAGCCTAGATTTATCAACACCGTGACATTCGACAGCAAAGCTGATTCTCCGACACTTGTAATGATCCATGGTTATGCTGCTTCTCAAGGATTCTTCTTCCGGAATTTTGATGCTCTTGCCAGTCGCTTCCGGGTCATCGCCATCGATCAACTAGGGTGAGCTCAATCTTTTAAGATAAATCTCATAGTTAGATGGTTTAATTTGATAAGATATACCCATGTTGTATTCCTTCGCTGTATTCTGTGCCCATCTTTTGTTTCATCTGCACATTTGTTCTTCAAATGACTCCTTGAATATCAGGTTCTTGGCCGTCAATAAGGGCTGTCTATTTCATTAAATTTTTTAATGTCTGAGCAGAGCATAACTTTGTTCTGAAGTTTCTTTACTTGCGTGTTTGTAGGTGGGGAGGATCTAGCAGGCCTGATTTTACATGCAAAAGCACAGAAGGTTGAGTAATTACTTCCATTCGTATCTCCTATTGCTTGTAATTATTATTACTTGGAAGTGAAATAAGCTTTATACCTTTCATTTATAATGATTTATGTTCTACTAAGGTTCTGATTATTATATTGGTGATGCAGAAACTGAAGCATGGTTTATTGACTCTTTTGAGGAATGGCGAAAAGCAAAAAACATCAGCAATTTTATTTTACTTGGGCATTCATTTGGTGGATACGTTGCGGCTAAATATGCTCTCAAGGTGATTGCGTTTTCTATTCAACTTTTGAAAATGAAGTATTTATGATCGCATTTGTGATTTCTGAGGTCTCTTTCATTGTCTTGTTCAGCATCCTGAGCACATCAAACACCTGATTTTAGTAGGACCTGCTGGATTTTCTTCAGAGTCAGATGCTAAGTCTGATGAGACGATTACCCGGTTTAGAGCTACTTGGAAAGGAGCGATTTTGAGTCATTTGTGGGAGTCAAATTTTACTCCACAGAAGCTTGTGAGGTATTTTATATTTTTATTTATATTTTAAGTTTCCAGTTTATTAACTACTTTGACTAGATCCGTTGCCATACTTTTAAGTGTTGGGATCTTTTCTATGAGATCCCACATCGATTGGAGAGAGGATGAGTGTCAACAAGGACACTGGATCGAAGGGGGGTGGATTTTGAGATCCCCACATTGGTTGGGGAGGAGAATGAAACACTCTTTATAAGGGTGTGGAAACCTCTTCCTAGCAGACACGTTTTAAAAACCTTAAGGGAAAGCCCAAAGAGGATAATATCTGCTAGCGGTGGGCTTTCCTTCAAGGTTTTTAAAATGCGTCTGCTAGAGAGAGGTTTCCACACCCTTATAAAGAATACTTTCGTTCTCCTCCTCAACCGACGTGAGATCTCACAATTTCTTGGTTTGTTCATACCAAACAAAATAAGAGCTCACGGTTTCTAAGGTCATCATCTGACCTTGTAAACTCAACAGTATTCAGTAGACTTAATGAAGTTTGTCTTTCAATCAATTTCAATTTTGGTGTAGGTAGTTGGTACATTTTGGGTGAAAGTATTATAAGGGGAAATTTTAGACTCATTCTTAGAATCTCAAGAAAAGAAAAAAAGAAACTAGCCTTATACTGTTGTTCTGTGTCATTATTTGGTATATTCACAATATTGAACAATAATTTTTAGGCCGTGCCACTATATTACCTTGCTTTTAGCATATTCAAGTTACGACTGCTAATCTCATGCACTCTAAATTTCTCAGAGGTTTGGGCCCTTGGGGTCCTAATCTTGTTCACAAATATACAAGTGCTAGATTCGGGACATACTCAATTGGGGACATATTGAATGATGAAGAATCCAGATTGTTATCAGGTAATGGATTGATGAAGAGTTGAGTATTTGGCACAAACATATGATTTGTTTTGACATTCCTTTTTTCCAAATGAAGATTATGTCTACCACACGTTAGCAGCCAAGGCTAGTGGAGAATTGTGCTTGAAATACATATTTGCTTTTGGTGCATTTGCTCGGATGCCTCTTTTACAAAGGTTTGATAATATTAATTCATTTCTTTAATTTAAAATTGTTTTATACCCCTTTTGGTTGAAATTGTGTGGAGTAATTTTTCTTTCTGGTCCAATTCTTTGCAAAAAAGTATGATTATATTCATGAGAAATAAATACCATTGATGTGTTGAAATACACAAACAAAAAGGGAAATTCGAGCGGTAGAAGTTACAAAAGGCCCGCCTTAAACCATAACTAGAAAAAGAGGAGAAAAATGTGAAATCCCATGTTAGATAGGTTGGGGAGGAGAACGAAACATTCTTTATAAAAGTGTGAAAACCTCTCCCTAACAAACGCGTTTTAAAGACCTTGAGGGAAAGCTCGAAAGGGAAAGCCCAAAGAGGACAATATCTACTAGCGGTGGGCTTGAGCCGTTACAGATTGTGTACTCTAAACCTCGATTTTTGGATTTGAATTGTGTTGGATTATCCGATTGTTCAGTTTTTTAATTATACTACATACATGTTTGGTTAATAACTAAAATCTCATAAACCTCAAATATCAAATATAATTTTTTTCAGTGCATCGGAATGGAAAGTTCCTACAACATTTATATACGGTTCTGAAGATTGGATGAAATATCAAGGTGCTCAAGAAGCTCGGAAGAGTATGAAGACACCGTGCGAAATACTACGGGTCCCTCAGGTTTTCCCATCCTTTCCTTCTTGCTCTCTTTACATACATGACTGTTGTCTGTATTTTAGGCTCCATCTTAAGGGACTATTCTGCTGTGGTTATGAGTGCAGGCTGGGCACTTTGTGTTCATAGACAACCCTACAAGTTTTCACTCAACAGTGTTCTACGCATGCCGGAGATTCCTCTCCTCTGACCCTCATAAAGACTCCTTGCCTGAAGGTATAATATCTGCCTGAAATCTTCACCATACATTTTGCACACAAAATTCAGTTATGCATGTATTATTTGTAGTTGTCTATGGTCATTTACATAATGAGTATAAATGAAATGTAATATTTTCTGTTCACATCCTTCTGTATACCAACAATATTTAAAATTTTTTCTTGGTCTTCTTTTTACCCGGTCGAACTAATCTCGAAGGTGAATGATGATCTGAATGTCTTAGGACGACACGACCGCTGTGTTTAATATTTCTCAATTGTTGTTTTAGTAACAAATCATAAATCTTTCATCCTATTATGTTTCTGTCTGAACGGACATATTCTTGTTATAGTACGATCCAATATTCTCCATGTATGTCATACACAATTATTTATTTATTTATATATATATATATATATATATATATATATATATATAAAAGTTTACAAATTGAGTTGTCGTTATATGTATAACACAAAGATAACTTTACTATGTTTACGAACTGAACCAATTCTGACGTTGCTGTTATTGTCAAACAATGAAATGAGACCAAGCTTAATTTGTATATACACCTCCATATCATTATATTTCCACGATAGAGTATTATGAAAATGATCACCGATATTGTCTCTTTTGTCCACGCAAAGAGAAAGAAGTGAGTTTTGTAGCCCACGGTAAGTTGACTTAATTAGCTCATGGACAACTTATTTATGTGTTTCGAGATCATGAGTTTCTAGATTGGTTCTTGCCTTTAAATTTTTATGACGTAAAACATACCATTGTTGAGGATAGAGTTTTTTACGAGATGAATTATTTTAAAAATAATAATAAATAAGACCATAATATTTGAAACACGTAAAGGACATACTGTATTAAAATGACGTTAATCAATATAACACAGTATATATCGGTATAATGCTGAACAAAACATAAACAAAGCGGAAGCAAACTAATTTTCATGTTAATATTAATATTGATATTGATATCAATGATATGACAAAATAGTTTTAAAAATATACTATTAGGAATAAAAGAAATACTAAGAGAACTTAATCCGTTTGGGAGAAATTATTTTTTAAAAAAATTGAAAAAACATTCCGTTTCCGGGATTCGAACTGGGGTCTTCCGAGTGAGAGCCGAATATTTAATCTAAAATTATATTCAATTGAACTGAGCCATTTGCAGAGGCAGAGACTGAGTTATTCACCGGCGCTCACTGACGGACAAGAGGAGGCCTTAAGTTTGCTCCGCCATAAAATACTCTCTCCGGCGGAAACAATGTTGAGCCAATCAACCACCGGTCTCCATAGCCGCTCACTCTTCACATTTCCACGACGGGTCAATCACTCCGGCAGCGGTAGAGCCTCCGTGACGTGCGCCGCTAGCAAATGGGCCGAGCGACTACTCGGGGACTTTCAATTCCTCTCCGATTCCTCCTCCTCCGACCATTCCCATTCTCTCTCCTCTTCCACTGTCACTCTCTCTCCTTCTTTCCCTCCCCCAATTGCCTCCCCCGAGCGCCAAGTTACCATCCCCATCGATTTCTTTCGGGTTCTTGGAGCTGAGATGCATTTTCTTGGGGATGGGATTAGGAGAGCGTATGAAGCTAGAGTTTCGAAGCCGCCGCAGTACGGGTTTAGCCAGGAGACTCTAATAAATCGCCGGCAGATTCTTCAGGCGGCTTGCGAAACCTTGGCGGACCATACTTCGCGAAGAGAGTACAATCAAGGCCTGTCGGAAGATGAAGATGCTACCATTCTCACGCAAGTCCCTTTCGATAAGGTAACATTTAGTTTTGGTTTTTGCTATGTTATAATCAATTTAAAACTCGATAATGGTTGGTTTGAATTGAATTGACCTCTTAAAACGAATCTGAATTGGAAATGTTTGATATGTGAGCAGATTTTTTTAGATTGGAATTGTTAATTTGTAGGTTCCTGGAGCTTTGTGCGTGTTGCAAGAAGCTGGAGAGACAGCCCTGGTTCTTGAAATTGGAGAGAGGTTGCTCAGAGAGAGGTTGCCAAAGTCATTCAAGCAAGATATTGTCCTGGCCGTGGCTCTTGCTTATGTTGACATATCAAGGGATGCTATGGCATTAACTCCACCTGATTTTATTCAGGGTTGCGAAGTGCTCGAGAGGGCCTTGAAATTGTTGCAGGTAAATGTTTGATTGCAACTCTTCAATCTCTCCATTGAAAATTTTCAGATGCCCTTCTAATTGCTTGCACAGATTAGCAATCAATAGTTTTGGATGATGTTCACATCTGGAGTATAAATTAAATTATGAAATGGTTAACGTAAATAAAGATGATGATTGATCACCAATGTATTGTACTGAGTTGTGAAATGAGGAGAAAAAGGCATAAAATCATGCACGGAATATAGTTTATATTATGCTGATTGATGAATACCTTCGGAAACGTAGGAGGAGGGTGCCAGTAGCCTTGCACCAGATTTGCTTGCACAAATTGATGAGACATTGGAAGAGATCACACCTCGATGTGTTCTCGAACTCTTGACTTTACCTCTTGGTGACGAGTGGCGAACGAGAAGGGAAGAGGGTCTTCATGGAGTGCGGAATATTCTGTGGGCTGTTGGAGGAGGAGGAGCAACAGCTATTGCTGGTGGATTCACCCGTGAAGATTTTATGAATGAGGCATTTGAAAGAATGACAGCATCTGAGCAGGTTTTTGCAGAGTTGAAATGTTCCTAAATTGTAATCCTTGCCTTTTTCTTGTTACATTAAGCGTATCATCTCTTTTTCTTGTTGAAAGGTTGATCTCTTTGTAGCTACACCAACAAATATTCCAGCAGAAAGTTTTGAAGTCTATGGAGTCGCACTCGCACTCGTGGCACAAGCCTTTGTTGGTAAAAAACCGCACCTTATCCAAGATGCTGACAACCTCTTCCAACAGCTTCAGCAAACGAAAGAAGCTGTTGTTGGGACTGCTGGGACAGCATATGCACCTTGCGAGGTTGATTTTGCTCTTGAGAGGGGGCTATGTTCCCTACTTAGTGGTGACCTCGATGGGTGTCGATCATGGCTGGGCTTAACCAGTGAAAGTTCACCTTATAGAAATCCAGCTATTGTAGATTTTATCCTCGAGAATTCAAAGGGTGATTATGAAAATGATCTTCCAGGGCTATGTAAACTGTTGGAGACATGGTTGGCAGAAGTGGTGTTCTCCAGATTTAGAGAGACAAAAAATATTTATTTTACTCTTGGAGATTACTATGATGATCCTACTGTTCTGAAGCACTTAGAGAAACTGGAAGGAGTTAATGGCTCACCCCTAGCTGCTGCAGCAGCTATAGTGAAGATTGGTGCTGAGGCTACTGCAGTTCTAGACCATGTGAAGTCCAGTGCAATTCAGGCACTGCGGAAGGTGTTTCCGCTCGGTCAGAACAGTTCTAGGCGTGAGGCCGATGCAGAAATGGAATATCCTTTTCCTGCTGTTAGTAGTCAGGTGCCTTTAGTGAGCTTTGATGAGAATGAACATACTAACTTACCTGAGGTTTCTGAGAGTGCTAAAGCTGGTGAAAAACCTATTGCTGATGAAATTAAAGATGCAAGTGTGAAGATCATGTGTGCTGGTGTGGCAGTTGGGTTGCTGACTTTGGCTTGTTTGAAATTTTTTCCTGCTAGAAACAGCACAACTGCTGTACTTAATGAAGCTGGGGCATCCACTACCAGTATGGGTATGATCTAAATACTCAAATATAACAAATAAAAAAGACTAGTTTCAGTTTCCTTCGTTTGGAGTTTCTAGATACTAATCTTATATTATAAGGTATTTTCATGTAATGTTAATGTGAGATCCCACGTCTAGTTGGGAGGAGAACGAAACATTCTTTATAAGAGTGTGGAAACTCTCCCTAACCGATGCGTTTTAGAAACTTTGAGGGGAAGCCCAAAAGGGAAAGCCCAAAGAGGACAATATCTGTTAGCGGTTGGCTTGGGCCGTTACAAATGGTATCAGAGCCAGACACCGGGCGATGTGCCAGTGAGGAGACCGAGCTCCAAAGGGGGGTGGATTGTGAGATCCCACATCCGATTGGGGTGGAAAACGGAACATTTTTTATAAGGGTGTGGAAATCTCTCCCTAGCATACGTGTTTTAAATATCTTGAGGGGAAGCCTGTAAGGGAAAGCCCAAAGAGGACAATATCGGCTAGCAATGGGCTTGGTCCAGTTAAAATCATTAGTTGCAAATGGTTTTATGCTTTGGAGAATTCTTGGAGGATTGTAGTTAGGCACAATCATTCTTGTTTGGATCCATGGTTTGTATCATCTTCTTCCAATGGGCATTATCTCGATTTGACTAAGTCACAAGCACAAAGCACTTCATACTTCTATTTTATGAAATCATGTTGGATCTAGGCTTGTTCTGGTTGATTTATGGCGTACTTGATGTCTTTTAAATTCCAGTTTTAATTTAAATTTACAACTTTAATTGGATATCTATATCCTAGATGAGGTCTTATAAATTTTCCTCGTTAAGTGAGGTTTATATTGTTTTTTTTAGATGCTGTTCTGTAATAATTCCGGCAGATTTAAAGTGTAATAGAAGTTTGATGATTTTCCAGCGGATATTTTCTGAAATGATTGTGACACAAGTATAAGGTCTAACTGTTTAAGTGGATTCATATGGTGTTTTTGTGGATTCTATAACTTATTTTCTGTCGTTTTGCTGTTTTTTTTCACTATAACTAGTGATACTCAATCTGATTTCAGATATCAATAGCTAACTTGTTCCAATGTTATACGAACTGCCCTCCTGTGTTACTTTCATGGGAGGAAACCTGCTCTTTGAGTTTCATACCATGATTTATAATTGTGCAGCACCTGAAGTTGAGTCCAGCGAGGAACCATCCAGAATGGATGCACGGATTGCAGAAGCTCTTGTTCGCAAATGGCAGAGCATTAAGTCTCTGGCTTTTGGACCTGATCATTGCCTAACGAAACTATCAGAGGTAAGAATGTTCCATTCATACATAAAAGATTATCTATTTTTGTTGTTTCATTACTAGTTGAGAAATGTGAGATCCCACGTCGGTTGGAGAGGGGAACAAAGCATTCCTTATGAAGGTGTGGAAACGTTTTAAAACTGTGAGGCTGACGGCAATACGTAACGGATCAAAGCTGACAATATCTGCTAGCGGTGGGCTTGGGCTGTTACAAATGGTATCAGAGCTAGACACCGAACGGTGTGCCAACGAGGATGTTGGGTCCCATAAAGGATGGATTGTGAGATCCCACGTCGATCGGAGAGGAGAACGAAATATTCCTTACCAGGGTGTGGAAACCTGTCCCTAGCAGACACGTTTTACAATTGTGAGGTTGATAGCGATACATCAGGTCAAAACGAACAATATCTGTTAGTGGTGGGCTTGGGCTTGGGGTCTACCCCCTCCCCTTCCACGTAAAATAAAAACAAAATAGAATAGAAACCCTTTTTAAGTTTGGTCATAAATGTACAAGATTGACTTGTTAACATGGTTGATCATAAATCTTAATTCTTTTGCTAGGCTGTTTTATCTTTCCAAATGGGTTCCCACGGTTAGGAATCACGAACCTCATAGTATCCACTTTGAGCATAAGCTCTCGTAGCTTTGCTTTTGGTTTCCCCAAAAGACCTCGTACTAGTAGAGATACATTCCTTACTTAAAACTATGATCATCCTCTTAATTAGCCAACGTAGGACTCCCTCCCAACAATTCTCAACTCCCACCAGCATCAATTTGCTGTGGTAGTTCATGATTTTTAAAAAATAAACTATTTTAAATCAGACATATATAACTTGAATGACTTTCTAAACACCTTAAACTAATTTTAAGTGTATAAACGTATTTTCAAACACCTACAAGTTTGCGCTACTTATTTATTCTTTTAGGTGATTACAATGAATTGAGTTCATTAAATTTCTGAGCATTGTTTCTCACACAATTATGTGTAGCCTCTTATCATCCAATGAATTCAAACTTGCTCGTCTTGTTTTCGACTGAATGCATCAGCAAGTTGATTTAGATTGAATGGATTGTTTCTCTCACGTTATGTTTCCACATGCAGCAAACATGATAATCTTATATGTTTTCCAGATTTTAGATGGTGAGATGTTGAAGATTTGGACAGATCGTGCAACCGAAATTGCAGAACTCGGTTGGTTCTATGACTACACCCTCTCAAATCTGACCATTGACAGTGTAACGGTATCTTTGGATGGTCGGCGTGCCGTGGTCGAAGCAACTCTCGATGAATTAGCCCATCTCATTGATGTAGGCCACCCAGAACACAACGATTCCAACAGAAAAACCTATACAACAAGGTATGAGATGTCATATTCCAATTCTGGATGGAAGATTACCAAAGGTGCTGTTCTTGAATCATAATTGGATAGTTGTAATATATGAATTAGCCTGTAAATGCATCATTCCTTCTGGACTGTTGTTTAGCGTAGCTTTTTTGGTGTCTGTGATGAGGAAGAGACGCTTTGTCAATGCTTATGGAATTTATTGTGTTAATAATCCATTTTTAACTTTGTTTTGAGCAGTTCAATTCTTGTTTAGGAGAAATATTGAACTCCGGAGTGTTCTTGAGGAACTACATTTCAAGCAAGGATTTACTACTATTTTTTTTGTTGCAAATTTTCAATCTTGAAGTTTGATAGATGGATGATAGGAGTATAGAATCAAAGTGTGAGATCTCACGTCGATTGGAGACAGGAACGAGTGCTAGCAAGGACGCTGGACCTTAAAAGAAGTGGATTTTGAGATCTCACATCGATTGGAGAGGGAAACGAAACATTCTTTATAAGGGTGTGGAAACATCTTCTTAATAGACACATTTTAAAAAGAGGGGAAAGCTCGAAAGGATCTCAGGCCTGAAAGGATCTCAAAATCGGGAACAAAACATTCTTTATAAGGGTGTGGAAACATCTTCTTAATAAATAGTTTTAAGTAGACAATTATCCGTTAGCTATTACACAGATTTAAATCGGGAACAAAACATTATTTATAAGGGTGTGGAAACATCTTCTTAATAAATAGTTTTAAGTAGACAATTATTCGTTAGCTATTACACAGATTTAACCGGCAGCTAATTCATGTTAGCTATTACATAGATTTAACCGGCGGCTAATTCATGTTAGCTGTTACACAGATTTAACCGGCGGCTAATTCATGTTAGCTGTTACACAGATTTAACCGGCGGCTAATTCATGTTAGCTGTCACACAGATTTAACCGGCGGCTAATTCATGTTAGCTCTTGCACAGATTTAACGGGCGGCTAATTCATGTTAGTTGTTACACAGATTTAACCGGCAGCTAATTCATGAATTCCATCAATTCTCTTTAGGATAACCTCAAATCTTTGTACTAAAAAGAGAGACAGAAAATAGCCACCTTTATGAACATGAAAATTAAAATTCAAACAAATGATAAAAATAGAAACTCAATTATTGAAATAGAATAGAATGAAGCCCTTAAATACATGAACTAAAATAATATTTTAATAAATTTTTTTACCCATAATTGAGTGGTTCATAATCCTTCAATCCTTCACCTATAAAAGTTCCTCTCACTCCCCCATCACAGGAGGGGAAAAAAAATGGTCCTCTTTCCAAGTTTTTATATACACATGAACAAGAAGAAGTCAAACAAATAGATTGACAATAATACATCATCAACAAAGATGAACACAACACAACATTGTCCATCTTCTAGAAAAATTTTCATTACATAGTTGGATTCTACAGATGAGTAGAGACACGTCAAAATATGTACTAATAAAATAATGGTTCAAACCTCAAAATGGAAGAGACATATTCCTTTTCCATGGAAAAGATCTCTGATCCAATGATTGTAGCGAGAACGACAGCCCAAACATCTCCCTTGACACCTGCGACGGTTCCACAAATCCAAGCAGCTTGGCCACAAGGGCTGCACTCTCGTGTATATGGTCGAAGTCCTTTGTTCTTGTCCATAGCTTTTTTGCCAATTGTATGCTTCTTTGCTTTGTCTTTAAGTCTATTCCCCACTTCTTGTAAAGGGTGTCTCTTTCTTTCGCTGAGAACTTCTTCTTCATTCGCTTCGCCAACATCTCTCTCTCGCGGTTTAGAGTCTTCAAGCTTCATTGTTTAACAAAGTATTTTAGTGTACTAAGGGAGTGAGTCCCACATTGTCTACTTTAGGGAATGATCATGGGTTTATAAGTAAAGGAATACATCGTCATTGGTATGAGGCCTTTTGGGAAAAGCCCAAAGCAAAACAATGAGAGCTTATGTTCAGAGTGGATAATATCATACCTTTGTGGATGGTCGTGATTCCTAACATGGATATTGGTTGGTCAAAGGGTTTTTTCTTTTATTCTGCAAATAAGAACATACCTTGAAGCTTGTGTGATGGCGTCATTCCTTCCTGATCCATTGGTTGATCGAGAAATGGCTTCCCTTATAAAGAACAACCTTCTAAGCTCTACTTCCATGTATACTGCGTCTGAAGGGTCTCCTTTGAAAAGGATGAAGAAATAAGATCTGTGAACCAATGGTACGTTGCATGCATCCCAAAGCTCAATTATGTCTCTCTGTTGACCTTGGAACTCCAAAAGCCAATCTGAATGCGATTGAAAATCTTGTTCCTCCTCCAATTCAAGATCTTGTGTGGTTTCTTTAGCTTCTTCCCTCTTGGGGGTCCTCCCCAGCCGCTGTCATGCACATACATTATGATAGTAAGATACAAAAATCCCGAAAAGAGTTCAAACCCCACATTTCTTGTTGAGAATTGTTGGGAGGAAGTCCCACGTCGACAAATGAAGGGAATAATCATGGATTTATAGGTAAGGAATACATCTCCATTGGTATCAGGCCTTTTGGAGAAACCAAAAGCAAAGCCACAAGAGCTTATGCTCAAAGTGGATAATATCGTACCATTGTGGAGGTTCGTGATTCTTAACATGGTATCAAAGCAATGCCCTTAACTTAGTCATGTTAATTAAATCCTCAAGTGTCGAACAAATAAGTTACTACTCTCAAAGGTGTAGTCAAAATTGACTCAAGTGTCGAACAAATGGTGTATTTTGTTCCAAGGCTCCAAAGAAAGGAGTCGAGTCTTGATTAAGGGGAGGTTGTTCGAGGGCTACATAGGCCTCAAGGGAGGCTCTATGGTGTACTTTGTTCGAGGGGAAGATTATTGAGAATTGTTGGGAGGGAGTCCTACATCGTCTAATTAAAGGGATGATCATGGGTTCAAGTAAGGAATACAACTCCATTGGTAGGAGGCCTTTTGGAGAAACCAAAAGCAAGGCCACAAGAGCTTATGCTCAAAGTGGACAATGTTTTACCATTGTGTTGGGTCGTGTTTCCTAACATGATTCTTCAAGGAAAAATGTAAAATACAAAAGAAATGAAAACTCACCGAACCGTGGTTTGATCGCTTCCTTAACCGATTTTTGCTCTTTCCTTTTTTCCCAGTAGCGAAGTTGAGAACACTGGTATTATCATCGTCATCTTCTTCTATTATTTCCAAAGCCTTATCTTCCAAAGGACGATTACATACCGATTGTGACTCCTCGGTTTCTAAATTTCCGCAGCTTAAACCGCGCTTTCTCCTACTACCTTCTGCTAGTCCAGAGAAGTTTATTTCAGATCCATTGTGCTGAGCTTTCTTATCCGGCTCTGGCTTCTCAACCCAAGTAGAAGGTGGGAGTTCCATTAGAACAGTCAAACAACTTTTGCTTCTGGTCAACTTTAAGTTTTGAAATCGATCTTTTGCTGCTTCAATTGAGCTGAATGATTGCTCAGCAGGATAAAAATTTACAATACAATTTAATGTTCTCTTCGGCTCCGCAGTGTTCGGCATAAAACCACCGCTAACATAATCTTTGTTGATTGTAACTATCTCCTTGTTCTTCCTTTGTGGGGATGTCACTTGATTAGTGCGAGAACTACTGATCATCTGTCCTTCATTGTCTTCCAATCTAGCTAAAGCCAACTCAATATTTTGATTTGGTGTTTGGTTTGATTCCTCCAGCTCAATGCATTGAACATCCTTATAACTATCTTCGGAATTTGCTCGAACACGTTGAGCAACCTCTTCCCAGTTGTTATAAGGATCAGGTCCAGCCAACTCAGGAGTGCTGCTATCTAATAGAAAATCATCATCATGACTCGTAGAAAATAGAGGATTAACCTTGTGAGGGCTATTCTCTTCTTGTCCTTCTTGTCCATTAAATGTGTCAAAAGTCTTGAGACTTGAGTCATCAGAACGTAGATCTAGATCTAGCTCAACCAGATCCGGCACTGTTTCCGGCACTGTTTCTGGCACTGTTTCCGACATTGTTTCCGACATTGTTTCCGGCACTATTTGGACTGTGCTTTCACTTCGCTTAAATATCCTATCTTCTCCAACCGAATGCAATAAATTCTCGATTCGATACTGAGCAAGATCACGCTGCCGAGTCAATTCCTTGATCTCTTTGTCCATCTGAGTAGTTGTAAATGAAATAAAATAAGACACAATTACAAGAGTGACCACATAATCACATAAATCAGATGATCAAGAAAAAGCTTCTATCTTCTACTTGGTTTTGACTGTTCTACTCCAAATTGTTGGCTCTAGAACCATTCCATTTCATTTAAGCGCTCTCCTAAAGCATCATTTTCTTTAGAGTCAACAATTTGAAACAAACAGAGCTGATTTCTTGTTTCATTGTTTTCTGTTGTTCCATGTTTGAAATTACATACGAGGCTCTTTAACCAAATTTCGATGCAGAGAATGTAGTATACTCTGTTCTGCCTGATTCAATTTACTTTTCTTTTTGTGGAGAGAAATAGTTTCAATTAGATTTCATGTATAAAAAGAACATCTACTATCTACTTGAATAGCAAATGGAATAGTAGTTGGAGCCAAATCCTCACCTGCTCAATTAGAATTTCCTTCTCTTTCAACAAGGAATTAGAATCACCTTTGACAGGAAGTGGTTTTATGTTCTTCATCTCACTCTCAAGTCTAGCCAATTCCTTTTGCAACTGCTTCACCAATGCCTTATCTGACACTACCACATTTACATGTGCGTTTGTACTCACCTCCTTTGCACAAGTAGCAAATAGCAATGTGTTTCTTGATTGTTCAACATGGCTACGTGCAGGACTCATAGTACAAATGATAGCTGTTCGACCATTCCCACCTAGAGAATTCTGCAGTATGCGTGTTAACTTGGAATCTCTATAAGGTACGTGCCCAGTCCTTCCTTTGCTGCATTTCATTCATAACAGAGAATAAAGGATTACATGTTGAAGATAGACCACGCATTTGATTACTATTTTTTGTTTCTTGCTATATATTTCTAAGAAATATTCCCAAAATCTGTGGAAACAAATCTTTGGCCTCATTTCATGGTGATTTTGTTGAAATTTTCTATTTCTTCTTCTTCTACTTGATAGTGTGATGGGTAATTAAAGACGAAAGGGAAAGAAAAGAAAACCTTAATTTGCGAATAACAGTTCCCAGAGACAGCAAACTCCGGTTAATATGGCAACCTTCTTTGAGCCTTGTACCAGCCGACATTGTTTGGGAAGCCCGTTCACTTCCCGCAAGATCAACAAAATTCTGTACAAACAAGAAACAAATATGAAACCCCAAGTCCAGATTATTATCCCTTCATCTTGCCCTTCCCTACAGGGCTTCACTTCCAAGAATGCACCCATATTTACCACTGTAGCCGTCAGGCTGCTCCCACTTTCAGACTTCTTAAATTTCCGAGCTGAGCTTTCAATTGTCTGTAAAAAAAAAGAAAAAAAACATAACCATAAGCTTTAACACATGAAATATTGTTTGTTTATTGTTTCATGTTTCTTAAGATAAGGTTCGATTCCCTATCTATATTTTTTTGGTATTTTTTATTTGAAGGAAAAGAAAATGAGTAAATTTAGTGGCATGCTTACTAGTCTTAAGATTTGATGGGATCTGGAGCTAGCTTCATTCAAAGTCGTCTCCCCAATCTTTCTTTGAACTGCATAAAATGTAATCTTAAAATTGTTCACAAATGCTCGTGGGATGACTAATAATAATAATAATAATATATTAAAAAAAACTATATTAAAAAATTTCAATTACGGTTGACTAGTAGAAATTTGAAAGACAAAAACGTTCAAATTTCTATCAATTTATGTAACAGTCCAAGCTCACCACTAGCAGATATTGTCCTCTTTGGACTTTCTCTTTTGGGTTTCCCCTCAAGATTTTTAAAACGCGTATATTAGAGAGAGGTTTGCTACACTCTTATAAAGAATGCTTCATTCCCCTCAAGAAAACGCATATATTAGAGAGAGGTTTTCTACACTCTTATAAAAAAATGTTTTGTTCCCCTCTCTAACGATATGGGATCTTACAATCCACCCCCCTTCGGGGCTCAGCGTCCTCGTTGGCACTCGTTTCTCTCTCTAATCGATGTGGGATTTCACAATCTTTGGGTCCCAGCATCCTCATTGACACTCATTCCTCTCCCCAATCAATGTGGGATCTCACAATTTCTCTCTTAAATGTCTTTTTTCTTTTCTCTTTTAAAACTTCATCAATTCTCTTAATATTATGTCACACAAATTTATCATCAACTATCATGATGATAAACTAAATTTAAAAAAGCATAAGATAATTAAATGTAACTATTCGAACATTAGAAATTTAAAAAGGTTAACTATTCGAGACTAAATTTACCATTTAACAAAAAAAAAATGATTGTATGATACTAGTAAAGGAAGAGTTACAAATTATTTTCACCTTCACAAAAGGAAAGAAGCTCTTGGAGATGGTTCCTATCTTTCAATGTCTCCTCCGTAAGTTTCTCAACAACTGTTCCTTTCTGTAACATATCAAGGCCATGCCATTAGAATCTCAACGATTGTTCTATATCAACAAAAGGGAAAAAAACGCAAGCTATGCACCTCAGGATCATCAAGAAGTCTAAGTGGGACATTTTCAAAGCTAAGGAGATCTCTCACAGCTTCATTGTATATCTCAATCGCTGAGAACTTGAGCACATATTCTCTTTCTTGGTGCTACCGTCCATAAATTTGGATATTAAATTTGATTCAACATCAACAAATTGATAAACTGAGATGTATCTAAAGTAAACTTACCGTCTCCATGTAATTATAAATGTCTGCCACAGAATACTCCGTGATTCCATTCATGGTGTATGTCTTTCCACTGCTTGTTTGCCCATATGCAAAAATTGTTGCTGAAAGTAAGAACCATAGCTAAATATTTTGATGATGTTATAATATGAAAGGCATATCCAGAAACAGAAAGAGAAGAGTTGTTGTTTTACAGTTAATGCCATTGACGACTGAAAGAACAACTTCCTTAGCCCCTTCTTCATAAACTTGCTTTGTCGTACTGTCACATCCAAATACTCTATCTAAACCACCAAATGTATAATCAATCAGAAATTTGGAATTCAGATCTCAAAAATTCATAAATCAGCCAAACAAGCATTTATGTTCTTACCAAATGTGTAAGATTGGGGATACATAGCGCGGTCTGGTAAAGTGCTTCTAAATATGATGGAGTTGTTGTTGAGACATGCCCAATCGGACGAATCGTTCTTCGTCAATTCCTTTTCGTTCAAAGGCCTTAACCTAATAGAAACACGAATCGTCTCTTCTAGACCATTGGAGGCTTGAATAACTCCTTGTACTGGCTCCTTGGCTTCCATTATCGTTCTAGGATGCTCAAAGCCTCAAGAATCTTGAAACAGAAAACGAGATTGATAGAGAAATGTACCAGAAAGTCGGATCGAGCGGGGAAAAACGAGAAGGAAATTAGGCTTCGTCCCGCCTTCTCGTCCTTGTTTTCTCCAGAAGAAGATCTGAAAAGGAAAAACAGAGGAAAAGGAGAGGAAGAGGGGGAGGAGAAACAAAAATGGCGGAACACCTACAGAGGTTTTGCCTCCATTCCCGTCTCTCTCCGCTTCCCTCCTTCCTTCCCTCTTTTTCTCTTCTCCCCTCTCCCTAACTTTGGATTGCAACTGACCGTTGAAGAATAACAACCATCTCCAACTGTATCTATTGTCTATTTACCTTTTTGCCCTCCATCTTCGTTATATTTTCGCATCTTCATTATATTTTCGAACCTCTGACATTTTGGTCGAGAACATATTCATTTAGTCAATCGACCATTTTCCTTAATTAATATTGCTTCGGTTTAGGTTTAGTTTTAATTTAGTAAATATGTATTTTTGAAATATAAATTCAACTCGAACATGTTTTCAATTTTAAAGATCACAACTAGATAGGATCTAAATATTACCGAACTAAAATTAAGGGTTAAATTGGTAATTTAGTTTGAATATATCAGATAGACTAAATTTTACCTCGAGCTGTTCTTTGTTGTTGTATAGCTGTAAGAGAGAAGAAAATTTGATAGTTTTGATATAAAATTATTAAATAATGAAAAAATATTAAAACGTTAGATAAAAAGTCAACGTATTTAAATGACATTCTTACAAACTCTAGGTAGGTGTTTTTTTCATCACCGGGTTGGTCGAGGTCTTTAATTTTTTTTTTAAATAATAATTATTATAAAAACCAAATTTTCGTAGAAAAAAAATGGAAGAATACAAAGGTATACAAAAAGAGGAACTGCGAAAACGGAAGGTAAATTATAAAAATCACCTCCGATTACGAGAAATAAGACCTAACGAATAATTTCAAAAAGGGTTTGGGTTAGAAAAGCAGACCATACATAAAATCTAACAAAGGACTAAACTTTGCTCATCAGCGCCTGACCCTAAGATGTGGCGAGTAATGCGTAAGAACCTGCCCTTGAGAGGGGAACAATAGCTGGAAATGGCTGGCTAATACCCTGTATGCTGAGGAGCAAAAGGAAGAATCCACCAGGGGCTCGCGTCTGATTAGCCACTCCGAGATCTCCCAGCCCAAAGACCGTATTCTAATGTTCTTCGGACTCCAAAGATCCCACATAATGTCGCACTTCAGTGCTTTTCACAAAAACTTGGAGAAGGAAGTATTCGATCCTCGCTTGCAGCTCCTATGCGATTGCACCAGTCTTTCTTGTATGCCATATTTATGCAGGTGGCATACCCGACCTTAAGGATATAAAAAGACAATGTAACAAAGGTCCAAGCGTACCTCCTTGGGGTTATCCACTGAGAATTATGGTAGAGCAGTTCATGAATATCTATACCGTGGACTTGATTTCACCAAAGATGATGAAAATGTGAACTCTCACCTATTTTGTGCAGAAACCATTTATAAATCACATACTGAAACAGGTGAAATCCAAAGGCATTACTTGAATGCAGCTGTCGTAAAGTTTCGTTGTTCGTTCTGGCAACGCCTAAGCCAAACTCTACTACCAAGAACAAAATAATGTAGGAATCAAAATTACCAGTAATTACCGCACGAGCATTCGCCGTTCTTGAAATGGTGGAACCTCTTTCCATCTCTCACAACTATCTCCCTCCGCACCACTTTAGACATGAACTTGAATGCATTATGGCAATCCCCACAGATCCTAAGGTTCTTGAACACCCTGACCGTGGCGCCTGGAGGGAGCTTCATTAGCCCAAACCCAACCGCAAGCCTCTCGCTATGAGTAGCCAACGCATACTCTTTGTGCTCAGATTCCATATCATGTAACACATACTTTGTGTCTGGAACATATCCTGCTTTCTTCATTTCAAGGCTCAATTCCTCTAGATAATTGTACACAGACAGCACCTCAGGGTGCACTGTATCATCCACCAAGAACACATGAACCTTGTTTTCAACCTCAGTCCAACTACAAGCAGGCTCCTTTTTAACCCCTCGGTCCCTCATTAGTTTTCGCACCCGAGCGACATCGTTCCACCGGCCAACATTGGCGTACATGTTCGACAAAAGTACATACGTCCCGTCGTGTTGTGGCATTAGCTCGAAAAGCTTTTCAGCAGCTTCTACTCCTAAATCCATGTTCCCATGAATTCGACAACCAGCAAGAAGAGCCTCCCATATTGGTGCCCCGGGTTTGCAAGGCATGGAGTCGATGACATTCTTTGCATCAGAGAACTTCCCCGCTCGACAAAACAAATCGATCATCCGAGCATAATGATCCTCACCAGGAGTGATACCATAATTTTCGAACATTGAGTTAAAATAGCGGCGTCCTTCTTCGACCAAACCTGAATGACTACACGCAGAGAGAACTGTAAGAAATGTTATTCTATCAGGAAGTATACCCTCTTTCAACATTTGTTCATATAGTTCTGTTGCTTTTACGCCATGGCCATGTTGTCCAAGTGCTGCAATCATTGCATTCCACGAAACCGAGTCGACGAATGGCATGGTGAGGAACACAGATCTGGCAGCTTCAACGACTCCACATCTTGCATACATTGAGATCATTGCATTGCCAATAGAGAGGCTTGAATCATGGCCAAGATGGATAAGCTGAGCATGGAGCTGGCGGCCATTCTCCAATGATCCAAGCACAGAACAAGCTGTAATTGCTCCTGCAAAGGCATAATCACAGGGTTCATAACCATCTAACCTCATGCGGTTAAACAGATTCAAACCCTCTTCTCCAAATCCATTTTGAGCTAATCCTGAAATCATCACAGTCCATGTAAGAAGGTTTTTCTCTGGCATTTGAGCAAAGAAAGACTTCGCTTCTTCCATACGCCCTGCATTGACATACCCTGATAAGATTGCATTCCAAGAAACAATATCTTTAACAGGCATCTCATAAAAAATGTGCCGAGCCCCATCAACTTTACCATATTTCCAGTACAAAGTAATCAATGAATTACTCACAGACAATAAAAAATCATGATTTGGGTTCAGCTCATTTTTAAGAATGTAAGCATGCAACTCTTTTCCCAGTTGAAAAAAACCACCGTTGGCACAAGCACTGATTACACTCGTATAGGTGAACTCATCGAGCTCGACACCAAGAAAACGCATTTTCCTAAACAGTGTCAAGGCATCCTCGAAAAGACCATGATGCACATATCCAGAGATCATTGCATTCCAAGCTACCCCGAGCTTTTCAGTCATCGTGTCGAGAAGTTCACGAGCGCCATTCAAATCATCATTCCGCACATACCCAGTAATCAATGTTGTCCATGTTAACTCATCCCTTTGTGGCATTTCATCAAACAGTTTTCTAGCTGATGCCATCAGTGACGAAGATGACACCAATGGCGAAGAAGCACATTTAACATAAACAGATAGAAGAGCATTCAACACTGAAGAAACAAGCCCAGTTCCAGATTTCACCACCGCACCATGCATTTGGCCACACTGCTGCTCATTATCAACAATAAGCGCTAAAGCACTGAGCACGCTTGTAAATGTAAAGTCATCAGGCCGAAAATTGCTTCGTCTCATAGCATGAAACAGTCCAATAGCAGAATGACCATCAACGTTATGCGAAAACCCAGTAATCATTGCATTATAGAAAATAGTATCCCTCATATTCAATGGAGTTCCATTGAATATTTCTCGAGCCATATTCAAATTTCCCAAGTTAGAGTATGCCGTAATCAATGTAGTCCTGGCTACAGCATCTGGATTGGGAATTTCGTCGAACAGTTGGCGGGCATACACAAGATTAGACGATTTCCAGTATATATCAAGCAGACGATTCACAAGGTGGCCACGAGGCTTGAATCCCGAAACAATCATGTGGGCATGAACAGTCCGAGCAAGTGAAAATGAAGAGGGATTTTGTGGGCAACAGAGTTGCAATTGTGCGGCGTAACGGTTTGCCAAAACTCGGACATCTATGGCATTTCTCATGGTGTTTGAAGGAATTAAAAATCATCGTTCGAACTTACAGAGTAAAATCAAAGTAGAGAGTGAGAAATGCATCAAAGGCGTGGTGATGAAATATGGACAATCAACATCAAACCTGAAAATGCTCAAGATCCTCCATAATGTTGCTGAAGTTCCCTCCATAAGCGATGCAGGATTTCAAATTAAATTTGACATCATTCCAACTTTACCCAACTTCCGAATGAAATCAAAATGATGTATACGTACTCAGCAACAAACGATTGAGAGAGAGGGGTTGCAGAAGAGTGAGTTTTTTGGACCTTGACCGACGAGCAGAAGAATGCAGTGGGCAATGGTGCGTGCCGGCGTGGTTGAAGGAGAGAGGAAGATAGGGAGAGGAAAAGAAAAGCACGATGCCGATGCCGATGCCGATGGAGGGTGCGACTGCAGCGGAGAGGGTGCGCGGGCGTGGGTGGTAGCGGAGAGGGAGTTATTGAGAAGAAGTAAAGTGGGGAAAGAAAACTGTGCAATGAGCCTGGTGTCACAATTGCACTTCTAAAGGCAGCGGATTTGTGATTGTGCGATACTCACCTTCCAACGACAAGTGAGTTAAGCCAATTCGTTCTTGCGTCGTCTACGACCAAACGACCTATGTTCGAGCCCCTGGCCTCGATTTTAAGAGAAAGTTTTAGAAAACGAGGGCAGAGAGATTTTTGAAAGATACATCATATAAGCAACCAAGAGAGAAATAACAACCGCTTACAGTATATAACTAGGGAAAAGTTGACAACTAATTGTATCCCCTCTAATACATTCTGAGGCATTTCATGTCTCACACGCCTAGACATGATATTTTTGAAACGTCATACTTCCTAGACATATAAAAATAAAACACTAGAATATGAAAAAGATATGAAGGGTTGGTTGTGTCATGGGCATGCTATGGGCAACATGCCTTCGACCAGCATGACCGTGACACGTGGCTGCAACAACCGGAGGGAGAAGAAAGAAAAGGGTGGGGAAATTATATATATATATATATATATATATATATATATATATATATATAATACGTTTAAAATTCTATAAATTTTGAGAAAACATCTTTAAAAAAAATACTTTTAAATTAAAAAATGTTTTTAAAAAAATATGAAACACTCCTATAGATTTCAAAAATACTTTTAACTTTTAAAAGCGGTTTAAAAATATATTCTTAATTTAAAAAAAAAAAAAACTTAAAGGGTTTGAAGAAAGTCGGGCATAGACTAATTTAAAGAATTTTATGAGTATTTTTATTAATTTAACTTATTTTAGAATAAAAGTGCAGAACCCTAACCTTCTCAATCACACTGAAATTTAGGAAGAAAATTATTAAAAATATGAAAATTCATAGTAATCAACTTTGGAGTGGCACGTCCTTGTGTGAATATTTGTACGTCTATTTAAGCACCCATCATTGACTTGGGTCGACATTCTATTGCCCGGAATCAAATTCGAGTCTATCGAGTGAAAGCTAAGTATCCTGGCTAACTAAACTACCCGGTTGATTAATGGATTGCAAAATTGCATATATTTATTTTATTTCAATACTTAATATAAAGTAGAATAATTATTTATATAGTTTGGATTAGGTATAACATTAATATAACTATTATATGAAAATTAATTTATATCAATCCATACACTCTGTATTAGGTTCATCGTTGACAAAATTGATATACCTAAAAAGGAAATTAAAAAAAAATAGTTTTATTATTTCTCTCTTGTTTTCTCATTGTTGCTTGATAATGATAATTAAAAAATAATAAAAAAAGCTTATAAAATTATTTTTTATTTTAATTTTGAAAACGTGTATAATAAGTAGATATAACAAAATGGAGGAACTTGGAGGGAGAAATAGTATTTATAAATTTAATTTTTTAAAATAAAAAATAAATAATTACATATTCAAAAATTGTGTTCACATTTTCATAATTTATTCACAACGATTTTTGTATTTTTTTTTTAAAAAAATATATTTTAATTTTTATCAAATTCTAAAAAAATGTTATAAAAATCTAATTCTTCTAGTTTTTAATTTTTCAAATTTTGTTTGTTTTTTAAGAAAACATTTGAATTATTATTCAAATTATAAAAACAAAACAAAATTTTAAGAAATATTATTTTTAGCTTAGCTTATTAAATCTATGTAAAAAGTAGACTAGAAAACAAGAAAAAAAAATTTATAATGAAAATAATATTTGTAGACGTGATTTTTCAACCCGAAACCAAAATTCAATGTCTCGATTTAATAACTAATTTATACCAACGATTTTTTTTTTATTTTATTTTGTTATATACTGTTAAGAGCATAGAAGCCTTTCCTTAATAGATTTATTTTAAAACTGTGAGGCTGACAACGATACGTTACGAGCTAAAACGAACAATATCTACTAGCAGTGAACTTGAGTGGTTAAAAATAGTATCAGAGTTAGACACCGAACGATGTGCCAAAATTGTAAGATTTCAAGCGTCACTTAAGGAGGTAGATTATGAGATCTTGAATGACGACGATACGAGCCAAAGTAGACAATATCTACTAGTAGTAGACTTAATCGGTTACATGTAGGCTAGTATATTATACAAATTCATTTAAAATTAATGTGTAATTTATGTAATAATATAGGGTTCCCTAATAAACATAATATAACAAATAAGGAATAAATTTAATTTAATTTAATTTGCACGCTTATTTAGGGAGAAAGAGAAGAAAATATCAGAATATAATATTAATAGAAAGCCGCCATTGTTGCCTTTGCAAGCTGGGAAAAGCACTTCCACTACACAACAGAAAGCACTTCCTTCCACCACAAAGGCCTCATTCAAGGCTTGTTCAACGCACTTTTCAGTAACTCAATTTTCAATGAGAATGACTCCATTGAAATTACAGTTTTGAGTAAATAATAGTACCATAGAAGACCCATGAACTACAGGTGAAAATTTACCCAAAAAGTAATACCCACCCGACAAAAATGTAACGAGTTTATAGGTGAGGAATACTATCTCTGTTGGTATAAGGTCTTTCGAAAAAGCCGAAAGTAAAACCACAAGAGTTTATGCTCAAAATGGACAATATCGTACCATTGGAGATTCGGAGATCCTAACATGATATCAAAGTCATGCCCTTAACTTGATCGTGTTAATAGAATTCTCAAGTGTCGAACAAAGAAGTTGTGAGACTCGAAAGTGTAGTCAAAAGTGACTCAAATGTCGAACTAACGATGTATTTTGTTCGAGGACTCCAAAAAAAGGAGTCGAACTTTCAAGAGCTCCATAGGCTCAGGAGAGGCTCTATGGTGTTCGAGGGCTCCAAAGAAAAGAGTCGAGCCTTTGAGAGCTCCACAGGCTTAGAGGAGGCTTTATGGTGTGTTTTGTTCGAAGGCTCTGAAGAAAGGAGTCGAGCCTTTGAGAGCTCCACAGGCTCAGAGGAGGCTTTATGGTGTGTTTTGTTCGAAGGCTCCGAAGAAAGGAGTCGAGCCTTTGAGAGCTCCACGAGGCTCAGAGGAGGCTTTATAGTGTGTTTTGTTTGAAGGCTCCGAAGAAAGGAGTCGAGCCTTTGAGAGCTCCACAGGCTCAAAGGAGGCTCTATGGTGTTCTTTGTTCAAGGGCTCCAAAAAAAGGAGTCGAGCCTTTGAGATCTCCATAGGCTCAGAGGAGGCTTTATGGTGTTCCTTGTTCGAAGACTCCAAAGAAAAAGAAGTAGTCTTCGAGAGCTCCATAGGCTCATAGGAAGCTCTATGATGATCTTTGTTCGATGGGGAAAGATTTTTGGAGGGGAGGAAGGCACACCGCTCAAAGTGGACAATATCATGCTAGACAAAGCGGACAATATCATGCCAATTATAGAGTTCCTGTGTCAAAAATTACACAAAATAAAAGGGCCCAGACAGAAAAAAGAGAGAAGAAGAAGAACCCAATATATTACAGCTGCAACTTTTTTCTTTTGAAAGCAAAAAGTAACAGAAACCAGAGAATGAACCCAGTAAAGGAGAGGTGAAGCCTAAACAAAGTGTAAGAGAAACCCATTAAAATTACAGATCAGAAGCAAAAAGTAAAAGAAACCAGAAGAAGAAGATGATAATAAACAAACCCAGATCAGATGAACAAAAAAAGGGCAGAAGAAACGAGGGTGTTTAGTGATTGTTATACCATAAAGATCTGGATCGCTTAAAGCCTGCAGATGGGGCTGCTGTACTTGTAATCTGAGGAACAGTGAAACAGTCATCTGCCCAAACTCTATTGACTTTTGATGAGTTTACTACCAAATCCTTTGTGTCCTTCACCCCACTGTTCATCATCAATCCTGAACCATAAATCGGCCCCTGAGGGACCCAAAGCTCCAAACGCTCCGATGGTGAAAGGCCACTGTTGAAATCACCTTCCTCAAATGGTAATCCCAACCCTTCACACTGCAAACAAGAAAAAGAAACACAATCTATCAATCAATATCATTAACCACATCAGTTCTTCACAGTAACAGTGAATAAATCAAACCTCCATAAAAGGGGGAGGAACAGAGGAATCGAGTAAATCCTCAAAGTGCCACCCAGGAAGTGTCTCCATCAAATATTCCGATATGCTACTGGCTGAGCCACCGCCTCCTGTCGGAATCTGACCTCCGCCGCCCTTGTTCATGGCCACTGCCGGAGGTATGTTGGTTGAGGCATTAACACAAACACTTGATGTGCATCCTACCGGAGCAGCAGGAACAACGGTTGGTTTCTTGACTGAACCCTTTGATTTGTGATCAGAACCAGTACGATGACCAGTTTTGATCGGTTTCTCGTCGGAGGGAGGCGGCGCGTACAGAGCAGCGGTAGTGGAAAGCTTAATCCCAGTCAGAAGAAACCTATCGTGTTTCATAGTGAGTTCATTAGCCGAATGAATTGGATCATCGCACTCTCTACACAGAATCGCTCTATCCTGTTGACAAAACAAGAACCCTCGCCGCTCCTAAACAAAATCAAATTCAAAAACCAAAATCAGACCAAACAAGAAACAGAACAAAACCCAATCCACCCAAAAACAACAAGAATCAGATCTCGGCAAAATACCCGGCACACATCGCAGACAGGTGCCTCCGCTGCAGCAGAGCGGAGCAGAGAGAAGCGGCGGTGCTTCGAAGCGAGCTTATTCGCATGGTGGACACGATGGTCACAGAGATTACAAAGCGCCGCCTCATCCGCCGTGCAGAACACTGACGCATCGCCTTTTTCACAGACATCACACTGAATCTTCATATCAAGATTAGAAGAAACTCGCCGGAGCAAGAGAAGTCAGGGAAGAACCTGGAGAGAATTGGAGAAGAAAATTACAAAATATAATAAGAATGATCGTACATCTCTGTCGATCTTCCCGCGGTGAAGAAGAGAGATTAATGATATTAAAAGAAGCGGAAGTAATTAGTTTAATTAATCAACAAACTAAACCCATTAAAACCAAAAGAATCATTAATCTAATGTTCATCGCCACCTCAAAAGTTGCACTAATTAATTTTAAATTTTTTAAATTATAATAATTTAACCACACGAGTTCGTTTAACCTGTGTTCGAGAAAACGACCCACATTTTTTATAACTCAAAACAAATAACTTTTTGAGTCGGGATTCGATTTTAATACATAATCGTCAACGGAGGTACGGATGAAGAGTAAGAGCTAAGTTTGAGAGAGTGACAGAAGTGAGACAACAAGCGAGAAAACTATGAAGCAAGTGGAGCTCGAGTTGTCATACTACCGAGCCTTAAGAGTCCCTCGATGGAACTCACTGTCTCGTACGATGCTCCCCTCGTAGCCGTTCAGCACTAAAATTGAGTCGAGAAAGTAAAAGATCACTAGGACATAGAGTGAGTTTGTCATTGTTTAACTAATTCTCGTCGTGTCGTCACTACTCGTACCCACTGTTGGATGAAAAGTCCCACATCGGCTAATTTAGAGAATGATCATGGGTTTATAATCAAGGAATCAAAGCCATAAGAGCTTATCCTCAAAGTGGACAGTATCATATCGTTAGGAGAGTCGTGTTCATCTAACACGCACACCATCGATGACCGCAACGAGGACACCAATGATGTCCTACGACGAGTGAGATAAAGAAGAGTTGACCACACCTCGTTCACCTTGACTTTTAAGTTCATACAGTCACACCTAACTTTTTTAACAATCTTAACCGGTATAGTGAAAAGAACTATATTTCTATTGCACCGAGCATGCACCTCACTATTTAAACTATCACGTTTTTAACGGTCTTAATTACATTTTTAATTAACTTTGAATTTTAATTCTAATTATTGATGGACACAAATTCAAAATTTGTTCAGAGCCGTATTAATTTAATTTTTTCAATTAGGTCATTTTCTTCCTCTAAATATTAATTACGATATCATTAGTACATTTAATTAACGATATATAAAATTAAATAACCTTTCAGTTCATCGGTCTATTATTATATGCATTATGAAACGCTATCGAATATAAATATTAGCAATTTATATTAAATAAAGTTTCAAAAAGAAAATAATTTATATTTTAAAATATTTATAAAAAAAAAAAAAAAAAAAAACATACACACAAGTATGTAGTATGACCATGTTATGTCTTATATGAAAAGGCCTATCTTATCATATCATATTGTCTGTCTTCACTTACCATGATTTAATTAATTTAATTTATACATTTTTATTAATAAAAACTATATTCCGTCCTTAATATTTCAAATTTTTATATAATTGATCTCTCGATGTGATTCTACGTGACAAAATTATATTTATACCAAATAGAACCCTGTATTAATATGTGAATTAAAAAAAAAAAAGTAATTTTCACAATTGAATAATTAAACCGACGCTAATCCCAAACTTCACGGAATAACTTCATAATTTGACAAATTATTTATTTTTTTAAAATGGCTCGAACTTTTCAATTCCGTGTCTGATTAATTTAAATCAAATCTTAAATTTTGATCGGGAAAAATAATTTAATAATATTTAGGTAAGAGAACTACCAATATAATTATAATACTATAATGATATACCTACTATAAAATAATAATAATAATAATAATAAAAAAAAAAGCTTCGATATCATTGACTTTTATAAAGATGTAACACGTTGATAATTTATTTAAATTATTAATCGATAATATATATTTTAATTAATTTAATTAATAAAAAAAATATTTACCAAACTTTATAGTTATCCTTAATATAGATTAATTTAATTATATATATATATATAGTGCTAACATTCCACGTGTAAATTATTCAAGGGTTTGCCATGTGCCCTTTTCTTGGAATGGGAACTATTATTAGAAAGTCAAAGGAGGCCAAAATAATAAATAAAATAATAATAATAAATAAATAAATTTAAAGTGATATAAATATATTAATTTAATTACCATTTTTGTTATTGTATTTAAAATATTTATTTTTAATATTTAAATTTAATTTCTATTTACAAGATCCAAAAATATAATTTAATTAAAAAATAAAAGGAATGGGTGAAGATGAGAGTTGTTGGAGAGTGTGAGTAGAGAAAAGAAAGGTTATCTTATCTTTTGTATTGGGAAGAGAAGAAAAAATGGGAGCATATTTTAAGGGCATTAGAGTGAAAAAGGGGACATTAAATGCCTAAAATAAGGTCCTCTTGGAGGGAATCGAGACGATATTTTAATGGTTATTACTTGTACTTTTGGGACCGTCTCTTTCGGCGCTACTAAATTGGCCTGCTCTCGAGAATTCTCGTTTTAAATGAAGAATAGAAGAAAGTGATGAGAGATTTCTTTGTGTTGTTTAATGGGTGCTCGTCGAATACATTCTCGAACCCTGTTGAGAATTCTCGTTTAAATGATAATGAAGAGAAAGGGATTAGAGATTTCTCCGTGTTACCGAAATGGTTCGATGACACATTCTCGAACCCTGTTGAGAATTCTCATTTAAATGATAATGGTGCGAAAGCGATGAGAGATTTCTCCATGTTACCTAAATGGTGCTCATAGAACCCATTCTCGAAAACCCTGTTGAGAATTCTCGTATAAATGATAATGGATCGAAAACGATAAGAGAATTCTTGTTTTTTGTTCCTATCAACACCCGTTTTATTATATATATCTAAAAATCAAATTAGAACAAGGAATTGGGTTTGTCGAGAGCTTAAAAAACAAAAGATAATTCCAAGTGATCGCTACTCCCAAGAGTCAATTTCTAAGACTTAGGGGATCGCTCGCTTTGTCATCGTCCCGAGAGGGTCGATCTTTTTTAATCCTCCGAAGGTGGTGGCCCACTACGACATACTCTCAAGAGGGCGATTCATTAAATTCTTCATTTTGCTCTTGAGTCATCATAATTACAAGATAGTCTTATTTAATCCCTCATGTTTTAGCTCAACGAGATCTTTGAGTGTCAAATGGTTAGCCATTAGCCAACACTTGACCGTCTCTCACCCATAAGATCATTTTTTCTTCCAGGTTCACCAAGAGTCACCTGATCGACTTTCAAAGGATCGATTGAAACCTTGGCCGACTTTAAAGACTTAGTCAAACAACCTAGAATGGTCCCTAGTGGAATGGCTACATACCGATATAAGTCTGACTCCTCAAAGGGTCAACCAATTAGGTCATATAGTCGACCCCTTGTGAGATCGACAAAATGGGTCTAGTTCGATTTGTTGGGTTGGCTCTACGATAGACTTGAGTATTCAAAGTCGTGTATGATAGGTTATGGGTTAAGTTTGGGAAACATATTTAAAGAACTAAAATAGAATGTTCGGAAATTTATAATAACTATTTTATAAATTTTTGTATTTCAATAATAGTGATTTTTCTTTAAAAAAAATTACTGTGGCTGTAATTATAATTTATTTAAAAATCATTTTCAAAAAATAAATTATCTACGTATGTATGTCGGTTGGACGGTTGTGATGGACAGGGCCAGCTGGATTATCAAACTACCGTAGGATATGTAATAATCCAATAAATTTTTAAATTGAAAAATTGAGTGTGAAGACAGTTCTGCTAATATATATATATATATATATATATATATATTATTTATTATTATTTTTAATCTGGAACCTCGTGTCACCCACGTGAAGAAGCCCACACATTTCAAATCAACCGTTTAATTTAAATATTTTTAATGTATATATTCTTTTAAAAAATAATTACGATCTTTTTTTTTCTAAATTAATAAAAATACATCTTCCATTTTCTTCCAATATTATTTTTAAATTTTTTAAAATCTAAAAAAAAATCTAAAATATTTACTTTACTTTATTTAAAAAATATTTTTCTAACTCTAAAAAATGTTTCAAAATACTGTTTTAAGTTTCAAAAGTATTTTAAAAAATTCAAAATCAATTTTCTAAAATTTCACTAATACTTTAAATTTATTTAAAAACTTAAAAAATAACTTTTTCTTTTTTTAATTTCAAAAAACACTTTAAAACTTCTATTATTATTAAAAGTTCAAAAATGTTGGGTCGCGTTTTAAAAAATTTTTAAAAGTAACATTAAAATAGGGATAATCTATGAAGTGCAATTTACAATTTGGGTCTGATAATGTTTGTTTAATTCACCTTACCTAAATGATGTGAAAGTTATTTAATTATAATCAAACAAATTATAAAAATATGAAAATAATAATAAATTGAAAGATACCTATAATAAGAAGGCAATATTTACCTTATAATAAAATGNGGTATTTTTGAAAAAAGTATTTATTATTTATGTTTTTTTTAAGTTTAGGGTATTAGTGAAACATTTGAATAAAAAAAAAGAAATTTATGATTATTTTTATTAATCTATTTTTTTTTTCTTCTTCTCAATTCACCTTACCTAAATGATGTGAAAGTTATTTAATTATAATCAAACAAATTATAAAAATATGAAAATAATAATAAATTGAAAGATACCTATAATAAGAAGGCAATATTTACCTTATAATAAAATGTCAAATATGATATATATGGTAAATTATAATTTACCACTAAATATCCTTTACAGACCGTTTTTATTTTATAAAAATTAATGATATTAATACTATTTTTAAAATTTATACTTATATTTTTAAACAGATGATAATAATATCTCTAAATAATTTAAAAGATTTGAAGGATATTAATAAAAAAAAGGGTATTTTTGAAAAAAGTATTTATTATTTATGTTTTTTTTAAGTTTAGGGTATTAGTGAAACATTTGAATAAAAAAAAAGAAATTTATGATTATTTTTATTAATCTATTTTTTTTTTCTTCTTCTCACATGGATTTTCAAGCCAAACTTCCACATCTAATTTTAAAATTTTTAGAATAATGTTTAATATATTTTTAAATTTTATAAAATATATAATATGTTATTAAATATTTAATTTTATTTAAACGAATTTTAGGTTATTTTTAATAGGAATACCATCGGACCTAGCTTTTTTAGTTCTTCGAATAACTGTCGTTCAAACCTTTTTAAAAAAAAATGTGGTCTTAAAGTCTCATTAGTTAATTAAAAATAAAAATTCTGAATACATAAGTAAGAGACACGGTTTCCGTTTTCCGGAGGCTTATGTTTTATTATTACATCATTAATGGCCATATTAAAATACTCATAATTGTGGTAATTAAGTTAATAATTAAGGCAAATAATAAGAATTAAGTCATTAATATTAAATATAAATAAAGAGCCAACGATTCAGATTTTGGGCCTGATTTTGGATTCCAATATTTCAAAAATGGGCTCTTAAAAATCGAATATTTACATTATGTGCCCCTCAATTCTATGTAAATTTTGGCATAGCCCAGTATTATTTATTTCATTAAATCTGTCTTTCGTATACTTTTTAAAAATTATATAAAAAATATTAAAAAATAACTTAACTTTAAATAAATAATTTATTTAATTTAATATTTGTTAAATGAGAACAAAAATAAAATATTTAATTTTTTCTTATAGAAATTTCTAAATATTAAAAAATTTAAACTTAAAAATTATACGAAGGGAACAATTTTAAAAATATTAACGTAAATTAATAGTTTTTTTTTTTATCCCTAAAAATGTAAATTAAAAAAAAAAAAATATTATCTCTCTCTCTTATTATTAAGTCATGCTTACGTGGAATTAAACACTTTTTCGTTCTTTTTTGGATCTGGGGGCCCAACGAAAAATGTGGGCCGAATCTGGGCCTGGAATGTGGCCCATTCTAAAAACACGTTTCACGCGACAAAATTAAGGATGTCTTTTGTCCTATTATTATTATTATTATTATTATTTTTTGTGATGGGACAATTAAGAAAACATTTGAACCAATAAAGAAACGCTTTTGGTGAAGTGAGTGAGAGATTCCTTTAGAATAATTAATTTTAGTTGATAGGACGTTAGTTTATAAAATGTGGAACTTCGAGTCAATCAAAATTCATCCAATAAAAAAAAATAAAGCATATAAAATATCGATATGATATACATAATAGTTACAATTGAATTATGTATGCTCTTCCAAAATAATATTTTCACTCATTTTTACGATTAAAGAATAAAGATAATATTAGGGATGTTCATAGGATTAAATAACACGACCGATCTGGACTATCCAAACCAAACTACGACGGTTAGATTAGGTTAGGTTATATATATATATATATATTTCCATTTGAGTTGGGTTGAATTTTTTGAAAATTGAAATTTTAGATCAATTTGTAAGTGTTGGGTCAACTCATCCAACTCGAAAATAGTGTTCCAACCTAATCTAATTATGAAAATTAAGAATATTTAACGTTTATAACTGATGGTAGTGATATGTTGTGACGGGTAAATGTTTGATATTTGAATTTTTAAGAGATTTTAGTTATTTAAAAGTACTTGATAATTTTATTTTTTAAAATTAATTTAAAAGAATAAAACAACTCAATTATATTTAGATTGCTAAAGTCAACGTTCGATACTTTCATATCACTTATTGTGTCGTAAGGCCACAACCAAAATGCTCTATACCTAATTATTGTAGCGAAAACGGAAGTAAGATTGATTGCACTCACACACCCACACACATAAATTAAACAAAGAGATACAAAGATTTACGTGGTTTGGAGAAAAAAAAATTCCCCTACAGTCATAGCCAATCAATATAATCAAAATGTTTACAACTGTATTTCTCATGCCTTTACTCTCCACAAAAGTTCATCCTAATTGCCTTTAGACAAATACAAAATAACAATGACTTCATGTATAGGTACAATAATACTAATTCTCATACATGAACCAAATAAACGAAGAATATAAATCAAAATAGTTATAAACTAAAAGAGAGTTAATAACCAAAATAAATGAGAATATTAATCGACACTACGACAGCTAGCTCAACAAAATAAATAAATTAAAAAAAAAAACTTAAAATCAATCACAATTCACGACAGAATAAACAAAAATAAATAAATAAATATTTTTGTCGAGATCAAGTCAAATCAAACAGTGGGGGAAAGTCAAATTTGAATTTTGCCTCGGGCCCCTAATTATTATACAATTTTCATTTTGCCCCCTATCTTTATTAAACTTTATCAAATGCCACGTCAAACATCAAGGACGGCGAATGTACGGTAACTACGGCCGCCGGCGGGGTGGTGATCCTAGTCAGCATTCAAATCCACGGCCAACACAAATTTTTATATTATTTATATAATTATTATAATTGGAACCCAATTATTAGTGGACATTACCCACTAAGTTTCAGCGCAAGTCACGTGCTTGTTTGCATAAAAGGGATGGAGTCTTAATTAACCTCCTCTAGCCTTCCTTTTCTACCCCTATTTACACGTAATTAACCTCATTTTTTATTTATTTCTTCTCAATTTTCCACGTCATATATTCTTCAATTTTCTCTTAAATAATTTAACCTTCCTACATTTGTAATAAACCATACCTTTTCTATTATTATTAATTTTTAACTAATTATTTAAGAAAATTTCCCGTCCCACCCTATTAATAGAAATATATTTTCAACATATATTAATATATATATATTAAAAAATTAATTAATTAATTTTGATAATTAATGGTAATATTAAAAAATACTCGTCTGTAAATTCGACCCACAATTTTTTTAATCCCTACTCTCATAATAATAAATATTAAATAAATAATGTTTAGTTATTTATTTATTTTTTTTTTGTAATAATTGCTTAAGAATATTAAATAAATAATTTAATTATTTTGTGCAAAATCCTCTATCCAATTATTATTATAATTATGATATTATAGTAGTAATAATCATAATAATAACTAATGTAAAAAAAATATTTAAATTTTTAGTCAAATTTTAAGGATTCAACCTTCTTTTTAAATTTAAAATTTAAAAGTAAAAACAAAATTGTTGAATAAAACCATTTTCGTAGTCTTTAAAAATTAATTATGTTTTTGAAAACTTTGTCAAAAGTAAATTACATAAATCAATAATTTAAAAAAGAAAAATAATAGACACAAAAGCGTATGTCTGAATGTCGTGAATGACGACAATCCTTTTTTAAAAAATAAAATAAAATAATTTTAATTTATGAGGTGAATTAAAAAAATAATGGAAAATAATATATGTCAGGTTCAGAGGGTCCTGTCGTGGAGATATCCGGGATTTGCATGTGACAATAACATTCCTTCTTCGGTAGAGTAAATTGATTGGTGTGAGGATTATGAGATTTTAAAAAATAAAATAAATAAATAAATAATTTTAATTTAATTATTTCAATAATAGTGGGGCGAAAAAGGAAAAATTAAAAGGGGCCTGCGGGTTTTACGGTGCAAGGACGAATAAGAAAAAGTTGAGTTTTTGACACGTGGACAGATGCTAACCATTGGATCGAGATTTTAGCTCGATCTTGTTCATTGAAACTGGAAGACAGACAACAGTCCATGAAGTGCCCACTCCTAGATTTTCATGTTCCCTCTCCCTCTCTCTCTCTAGAGAGAAAGTAAGAGATACACATGTACACTTACCCTATTGGCCTAACTCGCTAGGAACGGGCGGAGAATCTCGGTTTAAACAATGAAGAGAGAGTCAAGGAATTTTAGCTAAATGAGGCCAGTTCTCGTTCCCGTCCCTGATTCCGCCCCACTTTATATATGTACCTACTGTTAGTTATTTTTTAATTTTTCCTTTCGAGTTTGTCCTCAAGATTTTTAAAACGCGTATGCTATGAAGAGGTTTTCATATCAAGAATGCTTCATTCTCCTCTCCAACCGATATGAGATCTCACAATCCACCCCATTTCGAGACCCTGGGTTCTCGCTGGCACTTGTTCTCATCTCTAATTGACGTGGGATCCCTCGAATTCACTCCCCTTTAGAGCCCAGTGTCCTTATTAACACACTGCCTCGTGTCCACCCCTTTTGGGGCCCAGCGTTCTCACTAGCACTCGTTCTCTTCTTCAATTGACATGGGATCCCTCAAATTCACCCCCATTTAGAGTCCAGTGTCCTTACTAGCACACTGCCTCGTGTCTACCCCTTTAGGGCCTAACGTCCTCACTAGCACTCGTTCCCTTCTCCAATTGACATGGGATCCCTCGAATTCACCTCCATTCAGAGCCCAGTGTCCTTACTAGTACACTGCCTCACGTCCTCCCCCTTTGAGCCCCAACGTTCTCACTAGCACTCGTTCTCTTCTCCAATCGATATGGGATCCCCCCAATCCACCCCCTTCGGAGTCCTTAACATTCACGCTGACACTCGTTCCCTTCTCCAATTAATGCGGGACTCCCCCTCCAAATCCACCTCCACTCGAGTCCAGCGTCCTTACCGACACACCATCTCATGTCCACCCCCTTTCAAAGCTCAACCTCCTCACTGACGCATTACCCAGTGTCTCATTCTGATACCATTTGTAACGGCTCAAGCCCACTACTAACAACTTAAGCCCACTACTAACAAATATTGGAATTCAATACAAACACATACAATCATAAACGAGACCTATCCCTTCAATCTAGATGAATATCTCGAGTGAGAGGATATCATTGGTCTACTTATCTTAAATGAGGAGTTTTTTTTTATTTTACAAAGAGGAGAGAGAAAGCCGGCAGTTTCCATGGCGGCGTTGCAGAGCTCTAATTCCGTGCCATAATTGCATCGAAATGAGAAAGAAAAGAGGAAAAAAAAAACATTTCTTTTATCAGTTTGAGTTTATTAAACATTTATTTAATAAAAAACCCATTAATAATTGTTTAAAAAAGAGAGAAAATGGATGTTATTTTCAGATATTAGGGCAAAAAAATGGCTGAATTGTTCTATGTAGGAGGAAGAGAAGAAGGCCCACCAAACAAAGAAGAACAACAACAACACAAACAAACACAACCCACCTTGTTTATGTACCGAAACGACCAACAAATCCACCACAAAGGCTTCGAAATATGGCCTCCACATTACCAAACCCACTTCTCCTCCGCCGTTGGTCAGAGCCGCCGCACCGACTCCGATCACCCCTCCAGATCCGCCTTCACCGCCACCAGACCCGCCGCAGCCACTGCCGGAGGCATCAATTGCCAAGACTGCGGCAACCAAGCCAAGAAGGATTGTGCTTATTTGCGGTGTAGGACTTGCTGTAAGAGCCGAGGGTTTCACTGCCAGACTCACGTGAAGAGCACGTGGGTTCCGGCGGCTAAACGCCGTGAACGGCAGTTTCGTAGTGGGGATAATTCCAAACGACTTAGAGAAACCCAATCCGCCACCGCCACCGCCACCCCTCGTTTGCCCTCCTCCTTCACCTCAGGTAAAAAATAAAAAAATAAAAAAATAAAAAAAACCCTAATTTTTCTGACTAATTAATTAATTAATTAATTACACTGTTGGGTTAGAATTGGAGAAATTTCCATCGGAAGTGAACTCACCGGCGGTGTTTCGGTGTGTGAAAGTAAGCGCGATGGACGATGAGGATGAAGAGTTTGCATATCAGACGGCTGTGAATATCGGAGGCCACGTGTTCAAAGGAATTCTCTACGATCAAGGCTCTGAAGTCCATTACACCGCCGGCGAGAGCTCCTCCGGCCACGGAGGAGATGGATCAGTACACCCACTTAACTTAATTGCTGGACCCTCCAACGCCGCCGCCGCTTCCACCACTACCTCGGCTGCAACCAGTTCCAACCCCACCGCCACCGCCGCCGCCGTCGCGCCGTTGCTTGACCCTTCTATATATCCAGCTCCTCTTAATGCATTTATGGCTGGTACGCAGTTCTTCCCACCCTCTAGATCATGAGAAAAAAAAAACCTTAAAATCCCCCAAAAAAAAATGAAAATTTGCCCTAAATTATAAGTGTTCTTTAGCTTTTTTTTTTTTTTTTTTTTTTTTTAATTATTATTTATGAAGACATTGTTCTTTGTATTATGAGAAACTCGAAGCTAGCTGATCTTTTTCTCTTTCGGTTCGATTCATCGAGCTAGAAAATTAAGAGAGTTATGAACACGAAAAAGTAAAAAAAACTCAGAAAAAATAATCAATAAACAAAACATTGGAGATATTGGTCGTTAATATTTTCATGCAAAATTTGGAAGATTGAAGCTTCAAATATATGATTTGTCTCTCTACCATTAATTAAGGAGCTTAATCAATCAATAAGATGAAGGTTTAGGCAAATTTTGACTAGAAAAAACAAGGAAGCACTTTCATTCTAGCCATGATGTCGATCGACCTCGTCATCGTTGACTTTCTTCCTTATCTGTCATTCATGGCTGATAGTCCTATACCGTTGAATATACAATGAAGATATTACCAGTAGAGGATATAGAAAGTTCGAAAAGTATATTCGACGATAATTAGGGGCGTTTGAGTACTTTCCCACGTGTCAGGGTGGCGGTGATGGAGGCGGCAGCCATGGTCTCCGTCGATTCTCTCTCGATTTCCGATTGCATTGATGTTGGTTGTTCTTTATTATAGCCAATATGGAGAGTTGGTTGCATTAGTGAAGGTGACCTTAAAGATTTATGACTTTATAATTAGGTTTTTTTTTTTCATATAATTCAACTCACTTATTACAATTAAATGTCATTTATGAACTTTTAGGGTATAAAATTGGTCCAGTTAAAAAAAATTATTTAAATAAATTTAAATAAATTATATTTTATAAATTCAAAAAAATATATAAAAGATTCAAGTCGATTTCGAGGTGAACCTAATCAATTAAATTGACCCGATCGATCAATTTAATAAATTATTTTTAAAAAGTCAACTTAGTCGATTTGACATTGGTTCAAGTGAAAAATCGAGCTCGAGTGACTACCAATGCTTACCTATTTTTTAATACATTATTTTTCTTTTTCTTTTTTCACTTTAAAAATTAATTAAAGCTTGCTTTATAAAAAATAAAATAAATAAATAAAACCAAAAGGAACAAAAAAAATAACAATTCTCGAAAAAGTAATTAAAATTTTTTCCCTCACAAAAAGTATGCATTACCATTTCCACGTCATTCATGAGTGTTAGCTGTGCTTCATATTTAAAACTTTGCATGTGAGTTGCAATAATGCCGAATAAATAAATATAATAAATAAATAAATAAATTAGCCAATATCCATACGTCATGCTTATTTATAATTAAATTAAAATTTATTTCCAAGTACATGAATTTTCACAAAAAAATTTTTTTTTCTAAATTTCAAAAAAAAAAAAATATATATATATATATATATATATATATATATATATATATATATATATATAACTCCTCCCTATCAAAAGTTATATTGCGAGCTGTTGTTGTTACTCTCTTGCTTGCTTATATAACGTTTATTTCAAAATCTCTTTTCCAAAAATCTCTCTCTGCCCTCGTTTTCTAAAACCTTTCTCTTAAATCGAGGCCAGAGGCTCGAGCATACGCCGCTTGGCCGTAGGCAACAAAAGTCCGATATTTCCTTACAACATGGTCACGTTACTTACTCTTCGCTTCTAAGAGTAAAAAGAATCTACAAACCAACACGAGTCCTGTAACTATAAAATTCTTATGATTGAGCTACAAAAAAAAAAATGAAACGGCACGTTATTGGTATAAGTAACAACTTTCCATTTTTTTAAAATTATTTTTAGTCATCTTATCCTGAAGATCGCTATCATCGGATATGATCTAGGTTCATTTATGTATCCTTATTTTCACGGGTATCACAAATTATTTTATTAAACAAAAATTAATTGTCATCGTATTTTTACTTTTTTTTTGTTTTATTTTTTAAAAATAATAAGAATTAAAAATATATAGTGAATAATTATTAATTTTGTTTCAACTAAATTAATATTTAATAAATAATTTGTTTCGGAAAGAATTATTTGAAAAACAGAAAATAAAATAATTATCACAAGCATTTAATATATTAAAAATATAAACATATTAATTTATATGTACAATTAATTGTGATATTATTGTTTTCTGAAGGATCTAAAATTGCTACCCGTACTCCAAAAATCAATTATGCTGAATTATTCTCTGATTCATCACCATCATTATCACTATCATCCTATTCATTCAATCTTAATGAGTCAAAATTTTGGACATAAAAATTGTGCCCAAATTTCCCGAGAAAAAAAAACGCTAGCCTTCGACCCCAAAAAGACTACCTCGAACTAGTCTACGATAGGGATGTCGAGAAATTATTGGAAGTAGTCATTCGGTATTCTTTATCGCTCATTGATTCTTAGAATATGTATAGTTAAATTAACCTAGCTAGCATTATCAGCCTTAATGATTTGTCTTTGATTGGTTTGTAATAGCACGATCGGCCTTAAAATTATTGGAGACCCAACTTTCTACGGTCGAGAACGACAACTTTTTGATCGTCTTACCATTGCTCAACCTTGATTTTTGTGAGATTTCATATCAGTTGGAGAAAGGAACGTAACATTATTTATAAGGGTGTGAAAATTTCCTTAAAAGACGCGTTTTAAAAACCTTGAGGGAAAACCCAAAAGGGAAAGCTCAAAGAGCACAATATCTGTTAGTGGCGGGCTTGAGGTGTTACAAATGGTATTAGAGTTGAATATTGGATGGTATGCTAGCGAGGACACTAAGCCCTAAGAGGGTGGATAGTACGATCTCACATCGGTTGGAAAGAGAAATGAGTGTTAGCGAGGACGTTGGATCCTCGAAGGGGTTGATTGTGAGATCCCTCATCGGTTGGAGAGGGGAACAAAACCTTTTTCATAAGGGTGTGAAAATCTCTCTCTAACATACGTGTTTTAAAACCATAAGACCGACGACAATATGTAATGGGTCAAGGCAGATAATATATGCTAGCGGTGGGTTTGAGTTGTTACAAATGGTATCAGAACCAAACACAAGACGGTGTGCCAGCGAGGACGTTAAGCCTCGAAAGGGAGGGAAACCTATTCCTAACAGGCGCATTTTAAAATCGTGAGGCTAATAACGATAAATAACGGGCCAGAGCGGACAATGTCATATCATTGTTGTAGAGATCATATCCAATAATTTCTCGGGTGTACGCAATTGATCAAACAAAGAAAAGGGAGTCGAGAGCGAGCAATGAATGAGCGTGGTACGAGGGAGTAGGGTTTGGGAGGAGAAGGCAAAAGGGGGTTTAGGGCTTAATGTGTGGGGAAGATGTAGTTTGGCTTAGCATTGTGTAGTTAAAAGAGTAGGGGGGTGGGCATGGGATGGCATAGCAACATATGTCCCATGCGCATGCACAAAAGGCAGGCAACCAGGCAGCCCGGGCGGGTGGGCTGCATTAATGATATCTATTTTGCTAGGTTTGGGTAGCGATTCTGCGGGAAGAGTACACAATGGAAGGGTGGTCCAAACGCCAATCGCATGCTTTAGCTCTTTGTTGCTGCTGGCGGTGGCCTGCATGGCTCTTGGAAAACAGTACATTCTTCATTCACTTTTATGCTTGATTTGGAGACACTGTGGTTCATTATTGTGTATTGCCATTGGTTTTTACACACTGTTTTTGTGTCTGTCAATGCTATGCTAACCCTCCATAAATGCTACTCTCTTTGTCTCCTAATGCCTAGGATGGAATTTGCCCACTCTCTCTCCCATTTCCAATTTTTTTTTTTTTTTTTTTTTTTGGTAAGGATATTGTATCGTTCGGAGTATGGCAGTGTGATTTTGAAGCGATGAGCATTGGTGGGTTTTTTTTGTTCGGTAATATTTGAGAGTGAAAATTCGAACATTTGATCTTTTAGATCTTGGAAGTGTAGGAACTCAGCTTGTAATTTCACTTAAGTTCAAAGAATTTAACATACGACATGAGACAAGATGTAAAATTCCTTATAAGGGTGAGATCTCATTTCAGTTGGAGAGGAGAACGAAACATTTCATATATGGGTGTGAAAATCTCTCCGTAGAATTGGGAAAGTCTGCAATAGAAAGCCTAAACAGAACAATATTTGCTTGTGGTGGGCTTGGGCTGTTACCAATGGTATCAAAGTTAGACATTGGACGATGTGCTAGTGAGTACACTAGACCCCCAAATAACTGAATGTGAGATCTCATATCAATTGGAGAGAGGAACGAAGGGTGTGGTTTTAAAACGTAACTTTGAGGGAAAGCCCAAAAAACTGTTAGAGGTAGGCTTGGACCATTACAAATGATATCACATTGGTTAGAGAGGGAAACGAAGGGTGTGGTTTTAAAACCTAACTTTGAGGGAAAGCCCTAAAAGTTGCTTGAGATAGGCTTGAGCCAATACAAATGATATCATAGCCAGACACGAGATTGTGTGCCAGTGAAGACGTCAGACCCCCTAAGGGGGTTGATTGTGAGATCCCTGATGATAGTAAGATCTCACATTGATTGAAGAGGGGAACGAATGGTGTGGTTTTAGAACCTAACACCAAAAGGACAACAGCTAGCAATGGGCTTGAGCTCTTACACAATATATACTACAACAATTGTGGCCTATGGTGAAAGATTACAAAATGAAAGATTACTAAATCCTTATATACATGATTACGAGATACCCACGAACAAGGGCAATACAGTACTTAATGCTTCTTGCAAGAATCTTATTACAAATGAGAGTGAATTGGTTCGGATCGATATGGACTTATTACTCCATGTCCATTCTTCGGGTCAATGCAATTTAAAAAAAGAATCGCTATGACTTATGGGTCTCTGTTTTTTTATTCTAGAAATTTTACACAAACTGGCGATCTCACATCGGTTGAAGAGAAGAACAAAACATTCTTTATAAGAGTGTAGAAACCTCTCCCTAACATATGCATTTTAAAACCGTGAGGCTGACGACGATACATAACGGGCCAAAGCAGATAATATATGTTTGCTAACAGTATACTTGGGCTGTTACAAATATACATATCTAGAGATGGATAAAGTATGAATATGCATGGCTCAATAACGCAACCGACCAAAATTAGGTAGGTTAATGATTATTATTCCGTATTATTTTATGCGATACTTATTAAATCATACTAAATTTTTTCTAAAAAAAAATTATATTTTCAGTTATGTGAAAAAAAAAATAGTCATATTTATGCTGTCGTATTTTTATATTGTTTTATGGTGTTAAAAAGAGTGCGTTTAAGGCAGGACAAAGTCAAAGCGTGGTGGGAAATTTATAAATTTTAAACCTTAAAAAGAATTAAGGATAAATTATAAATTTGGTGTATAGTTATAATTTAAATTTAAATATTAAATTTAGGTATTTAAAGGGATTAAGTTCTTAAATTTTATAGTTGCTAAATGTGTAGCTTAACAAAAAATCAAATTACGCGCGGCAAAAGAAGGCACGTCGAAACACCGTTGAAAGGGAGCGAAATTGCCCAACGGTCCGAGGCAGAACGATAAATTTCATGATTCTGGTTTCAGTTTCTGTTCCTTCCGATCTACCTTCATCGCCGGACATTTCGCCGGGGCCTGGCATTTCTGTGTATTGAGTTTTTACGCTAACCGGAGTTCTTGATCGTTTTTCCATGGATCTACTGCGGTCGGAGCCGATGCAATTTGTGCAGCTGATCATTCCTAATGAATCGGTGCACCGGACGGTTTCCTATCTCGGCGACCTCGGTCTCTTCCAATTCAACGATGTGAGTCACGTTGTATTCGAAATGATCTTCTGGTGATGGATCTTTTTGTTTATCATCTTAGGTTCCGTTTCTTTGTTCTTATTTGTCATTTGATTTTGATTTTTGTATGCGTTATTGTAGATTTTTTAAGCTTTCTACCTGATCTGATTTTTTTTTTTTTCCTGTTGATTATTCCTGGACTATACTTTAGCAATTAAGAATTCACTCGCTGATTTCGTTTGGCGCACAAAACATTTATTTACGTATTCAGTGGATCACTTTGGTTATCTTGTTAGGTTCTGTTTCTTTGTTCGTGATTGTCAATGTCATTGTTATTCTGAGAGTATTACTTGAATTTAATTTTCGTAAAGGCTAGTGTAGACCTCCAAAGTTCTGAACGTGATCTTTAATTCCTGTAGTATACTTTACGAATTTGAGAATCACGAGTGGATTTAATTTTGTGTACAAAACATATATTTACATTTTCACAAGTGGATTGCCTTTGTTATCATGTTAGGTTCAGTTTCTTTGTTTGCAATCGTCAATGTCACTGTAATTTTGACTTTGCTGCTTGAATTTAATTTTCGTAAAGGCTTGGCTAATTTAGGTTTCTAAACTTATGTACGATTATTTTCAGTTTTTTCTTTTGATGTTAATTCATCGACTATAATTTAACATTTGAAGATTCCGAAATAAATTCTATTTTGTTTATGAAATGTATACTTACTTGAATCGATTCAGTCTTATTTCATGTGTTATAGGTTGGCAGACAACATTGAAAATTTGTCTTATTGACATCATCACATGCTTGAATGCTCATTCTGTTTTGCATTCCACAATTTCTATTCTTATTAATAGCATCTGATATTTTACTTTTCCTTTTTAGCTCAATGCATCTAGAAGTCCATTCCAGCGAACGTATGCTGCTCAGGTGTGTGTACTGTTTCTCTGATTTTTGCTTAAAGCCTGGTTCCTTCTTGGAATCAAGCTTTTAGTCAACTTGAGACGAGGATTTTATGTTCTAAACTGAAAGTCCTAATCCTAGAAAGTGGTAACAATAATTATCGTAAACAGATGGTACTACAGCTTATTAAGGGTTTTGAATATAGAATAATGAGTTGCCTGTAGACTCAGTTTTATAGTTGACTCAGAGTACTTTGATGCCAAAGGAACTTCCTATCATCGTTGGTTCTATAACTTACATGATACTTCATCAGCTTTGTATTCAAGACAAGTGAGGTGTACAACATTGATAGAAATTTTGCCAACCTGAGCATACTAGTTTGGGCATTATAACCTAAAAAGTTCGAGGGTTCGAATCTCCTCCCCATACGTTGTTGAACTAAAAAAAATTGATTGAAATTTTTGAGAAAATATATTTTCTTATTTATCTGGAAATCTAGTGGTCTTTCTTACCTGAAAAAGTTATGGATTTATCGTGTTTTTGTATTTTATATTCATAGGTATTACACGAAAAACAGCAAGTTATAGCTTTCATCATAACGTCACCCTCTGCTTATAGAATAAGCAACTAGATGGCTGTGCAAGATTTTAATATGAAAGAAGAATGCAGAGTATTCTGGAGAAGCTTGAACCTAGATGAATTTCTAGCCAGTACGATTGGAAAACTGTAGCTTGGACAAAAACAGTTGGTTAAAACTTTCATCATTGCATTGTCCTCTGCTAAGAGATTAAGCAATTAGAAAGTCGTAAAAACTTGGCATAACTTCAAAGAAGACCTATGGTTATGAATGCTAAACAAGTGCTACAGATTTTCCAACAACATGCTTAGAAGTAGTATGTGGGCACAACATTTGAATATTTTCCCTTTTCTTTTCCCTCTTCGTTTTTTTTCGTCCATACATGTGTGGTTCTGGATGTTGCTTGGATCTGTCTGCTCTTTCTTTTAGATAACACTTGAATTGCCTATACTTCTGCTGTTAGATTCGTATCTTACAAGACAAGTTTCTTTACAGATTAATAGCTATATGAAGCTTCCATAGTTGATAATAGGTTCTACTGATGTATTATAGTTGCAGTGACATTTGTGGCATAAAGCTGAAGGGTTTAATTTAAGATGCTATGTAGTACCATTCCGTCCAATTATTCTGGGGAATTTTCTAATGGCTAAAAGAACTTCAAAACGTTTAGCTGGAATGCTATCAATTTTCTGAATTAGCTCCCTACTTCCCTTATTGGTTGCACTGTGAAATAGAACTTTTAATCCCTCACTCTGTAATGAGCATGACGACCCTGATCTAGGAAAAAAGTGAAAAGTGCAATGTATCACTGTTTTTGTCCTCCTTTCTCTTTGAATTTTGTCAGTTAACATTTAATTGACAGAGGTTATGTGCAATCTTTATTTTAAAAAATCTCTTATATTTAGTATGATGGTGTTTGTTTGCCTGCTACTTTACCAAGCAGATTAAAAGATGTGGGGAAATGGCCCGCAAGCTACGGTTTTTCAGGGAGCAAATGGCAAGGGCTGGTTTATCACCGTCATCAAATTCTCTAGCGGTTGCTGATTTTGATCTGGATAATTTGGAGGTAGTTAGATATATAATGTGGAGTCCTCTTTTTTCATTTTCTTCCTCTTTTTACTCTTCCTCGTTCTTCTTCTTTCTCTTCTTCTTGATTTAAATCCAGTAGCTTTTCCTTGACTTTGGCAGGTTAAACTTGGAGAATTTGAGGCAGAATTGTTAGAGATAAATGGCAACAATGAGAAGTTACGACGCAATTACAGTGAGCTATTGGAATATAAGCTTGTACTTCAGAAGGTGTGGATGTTTTTAATGATAGGATTTTTCTAGAATTCTGTTGGTCTTTACTGTTTAGTAATATTGCATAGTACTGCATTGAGGGCGTTTTATAATCCAAGATCAATAGAGCTAGTATTTCATCAATTTTTTGGCAATTACATGGAATTCCTGTTGTAGGAGATACTTTACCACTATTTTTATGGTGTCAGGTTGGGGAGTTTTTCCATCTAGCTCAAAGCATAGCTGCAGCTCAGCAAAGAGAACTGGAAGTGCAACAAAACGGGGAAGGGTCCATCGACAGTCCTTTACTATTGGAACAAGTATGTTTTTCTTGTCCTAGTATTGGCTGGACATTAGTTTTGCTCTTTTGAGTAGTAGCTGGAACTTTGTTGTGTCTTGTAGGAAATGACAACGGATTCAACGAAACAAGTTAAGCTAGGTTATATCAGTGGTCTAGTTCTGAGAGAAAAGTCAATGGCTTTTGAAAGGATTTTGTTCCGTTCAACTAGGGGCAATGTGTATCTAAGGCAAGCTGTGGTTGATGGTTCCGTCACTGATCCTGTATCTGGGGAGAAGGTTAGCAACGGGAATCATTTAGTTACAGAAATCAACTTTACAAAAGAGTGAATTCTACTTGTTTTCTCTTTCTATAATTTGTTTACAGTAAAAAAATATGGAGTTGGGCCAAAATTTTAGTCTTCTTTCTGAAGTTTTTTTTCATCGTTCCTGAATTAATTCATTACCCCAGTTGTTCTTTAAGGTCTTCAATTTCAAAACTCACATCTCAATTCCAGGTCGAGAAAAATGTGTTTGTCATATTTTATTCCGGAGAGAGAGCAAAGAATAAAATTCTGAAAATAAGCGAAGCTTTTGGCGCAAACCGTTATCCATTCACTGATGACTTGGGCAAACAACTTCAGATGATTACAGAGGTAATGACTTCAAATGCATCCTTAGAATTTTAGATTTAGGATCCAATTGCTAGTTTCTTGTTACACCTAATCACCATTTGAAGTTGTGATGACATTTAGGTGTCTGGAAAACTCTCTGAATTGAAGACTACCATTGATTTGGGGCAAGTGCACCGAAGTAAACTCTTGCAGATGATTGGCCATCAATATGAGCAGTGGAATCTTTTGGTTTGTTTCATATATCATCCTTGAAATTTAGTGAGCTGTGAATCCTTGAGATAAATATTTTTTGTATCCTTTGCTCAGACCTTGATTTTTCATTTTAGGCGTGCATGTATGTGTGTAAACTTCTCCATTCTCACTGAACTCTGTTCTTTTGACTTTGTAGGTAAAGAAGGAAAAGTCAGTTTACCACACTTTGAATATGCTCAGTGTTGACGTAACAAAGAAATGCCTTGTAGGTGAAGGTTGGTGTCCTGTTTTTGCAACAAATCAGGTTTGTTTCGTGTTTAATTTCTGTAATCAACATGTTCTTATAAATCATTATGGTCTAACGTGCAAGCAAAACATGTTGAGGTAATTTTTAGTTAACTTGGCCTAAATTCCTAGCAGATTCAAAATGTGATCCAGAAGGCTACCTTCGACAGCAAATCACAGATTGAGGCTATCTTTCATGTTCTGCAAACGAAGGAAGCACCACCAACATATTTCCGCACAAACAAATTTACTTCTACATTTCAAGAAATTGTGGATGCATATGGGTAAGTTCTTTCAATAGAATTCTGTTGTCTTTTAATTCTTTCAGGAGTCTGGTTGCATACTTTATTTATTTATTTATTTATTTTTAACAAGGAACAAAACATTTTATTGATATAATGAAAAGAAACTAAAGCTCAAAAGATATAAACTCCACAAGGGAGAGAAAGAGCACAGAAATAAGCAATTAGGTGAAAATAAGCATTTTTGTTAAGACATAAATCTTGAATAGAATGGCTAGAAAAATGTTTAGAAGGAGAACTCATAGAAGAAGCGTTGAGACCAGCCGGACTGAAACAAACTAACTAAAGGAGCTGCTTGTTGTGGAAGATCCTTTGATTCCTTTCAAACCGTAGTTCAGAAAAAAAAAAAAAAAAAAAAAAAAAAAAAAGAGCTAACAGCATTGGACAACAAAATTTTAGATTTAGGGTCCAAAGAAGGACCAATAAGCAAATGGAGAATATTTTCCTTGAATGAACTGGAGAATACCCACTAAAGATAAAAAAACCTAGAGTAGCTTAAACCAACATTGCCTAGAATAAGGCAATCAAAGAAAATATGTTGTAGAGCGTTCGCATCTAAGAGAGAGAGCAAGTTGACGGAGAAATATAATTCTTAGGATGACCACCAAGGGGAAGACTGAGATACATAAAAGGCAAAAAAACAATCTGACAGTTCAAAGAGAGGCCACTGATGAAGCTTGGAATCGTCTACATGAACTCCACACAAAGCAGATCTTTCCCAATTGAGTTTTGACCGGAGTACCATTCAAATAATTCAATTGTGTTAATAAGAGTATTAAGCATGGAATCATCATACCCACAAAACCGAAGCATATCACCTGCAAATTGAAGAATAGGAACGTGGAACACTAAAGGATGGTGATATTTTCTTTTATTTAGTTTGATTGTTTGGAATGGAAAGGATGTATAAGGTTGTGACCACATTTGTCCGCATAGTTTTTAACTTTTGAGCACCCTATGAGGTGCAAAGGATAAAGTTTAACTGTTGCCTATACTACGCCTAAGAAGAAAGTACCACCAACTCAAAATTGGAGTCATTTGATATCAGTAGTTATTTTTGCATCTGCCTGCAGTGCAGAAAATATCACCATGCTGAATGTCTAAATTATTTTGTTTTAAGTTATCCATGTAAATTGGCAAAAAGAGGACATTTTTTGTCCTGGAGATTTACCTAATATACTCTTTACATTTGATGTATGTTGTTCTTTCATTTGTATTTCATATTTTCAAATGTATTTACTGTGCAGATGCCTAAGGTAAATAGTAATTTGCAGGATTGCTAAGTATCAGGAAGCAAATCCTGGGGTCTACACGATTGTCACCTTTCCGTTCCTTTTTGCTGTAATGTTCGGAGATTGGGGCCATGGAATATGCTTGTTGCTGGCAACATTATATCTTATAATAAGGGAGAAGAAATTTTCCAGCCAGGTAATTCCCAATGTCTTGGAGTGTGAATTTCATGTCCCTTGTCTGTAAGCTTATTTGACATTGTTAATGACAGAAACTTGGAGATATCGTGGAAATGACTTTTGCGGGCCGTTATGTTATCATGATGATGGCACTTTTTTCAATCTACACAGGACTGATTTATAATGAATTTTTTTCTGTCCCTTTTGAATTGTTTGGGCCTTCTGCATATGGTTGTCGTCATACTTCATGCAGGTACAAAACAATGCAACTCTTTTTTAGCTTACTTTCCTCCGTGCCAGTGATTTACATCCCTCGTTTTTCAGGGATGCCACTACCATAGGTTTAATAAAGGTTCGTGATACATATCCATTTGGTGTGGATCCTAAGTGGCATGGCACTCGAAGTGAATTACCTTTTCTCAACTCGTTGAAGATGAAGATGTCGATTCTACTGGGAGTTGCTCAAATGAATCTTGGAATTATATTGAGCTACTTCAATGCGAAATTCTTTGAAGAAAAAATTAACATCTGGTGAGTTGTAGTAAGACGGATCTATCATGTTTGTCAGTAAAATCGATTGAGGGTTATTGGGAGGGAGTCCCACGTATGCTAATTTAAGGAATACATCTCAGATTGGTATGAGGCCTTTTGGGAAAATCAAAAGCAAAGTCATGAGAGCTTATGCTCAAAGTGGACAATATCGTACCATTGTAAAGATTTAGGATTCCTAACAAAGTCATAAATGTTTATGACACGCTTTCTGTAGGGTTCATTGTTTGAAAATTCGTCCTGATGGTGGATTCTTGCATGAAATCTATTTACACGGTTATATATCATAAGATTTTTATTTCTTTCTTCTAAAATTGTTAAATTCTATTTCATTGTTGTTCAGGTACCAATTTGTTCCGCAGATGATATTCTTGAACAGCTTATTCGGCTACCTCTCGCTTCTCATAATTGTAAAATGGTGCTCTGGATCTCAAGCCGATCTGTATCACGTAATGATATACATGTTCTTGAGTCCTACAGATGATCTAGGTGAAAATGAGCTTTTTCCAGGGCAGCAGTTTGTTCAGGTTCTTGATGTTTTAATGTCACTCAAGTTTCTTTTCGTATTACTGAACTGGAACCAACTCTAAATAATTATATCTTACAACGCCAGGTTCTTTTACTTTTGGCTGCCCTCACTGCCGTGCCATGGATGTTGCTTCCGAAGCCTTTTCTGTTGAGGAAACAGAATGCAGAAGTAAGTCATGTTATGTTTTTTTCTAGTCTCTTATAGCAGCTTCTTTCCTTTTTTTTTTTTTTTTCGTACCTGGCATTCACGGGCCGTTTCTGATAAGTTAACCCTGACCAGTTGAATCTAAGAACCCTCGTAGGTACTTAGACATGCCAACCCTTGTTCACAAATGTTAAAACCCCAAAATCAATTTGATTTCCCCCCAGGGAAAGTAAGACTTAGATTACCTGGGTGATCATCAAGGAAAAAAAAACTTTTTTAAGATTCAAATCACTCCACAAGCAAGATCGATCAAGCTTGAATGATTCTAAATATGCAATCTAAACTACATAGAACTACAAAGAAATTTGGTCTCTGGATAAGGAGAGCTTCAAAATGAAAACCTTTACCCTTCGTGAGACATTTCAAGAGTTAATAAAAGTCTTAAAATACATTAAAATTTTAACGTTCCAAGAATCTTCTATATTACATGATTGAGATATCTTGGTTCATATCCGTTTCTATCTTATCTTTGCCAGAGGCACCAAGGTCAATCTTACTCCCTACTTCACGGCACGGATGACAATCTTGAAACAAAACAGCACCACAGTTCCCCCAGCCACGATGACTTTGACTTCAGCGAGGTCTTTGTACACCAACTTATACATACCATAGAGTTCGTACTTGGTGCAGTTTCTAACACAGCATCTTATCTACGTCTATGGGCCCTCAGGTAAAAAAGAGCATTTTATCACTCTTTTAACGTAAATGCTACTCTTGGTGCATGAAAATTTCTTGGAATCTGTCAATCTCCTTGGCTGATTGGTTTTTACCTGATAATTGGATCTACTTTCTGAAATTAAAAACTACTAAATTATGCCTAGGTTGGTGACCGTAAATTAAGTCTATAAATACTACTTTCACCTTGGTTTTCCTAATTTGTTATCTACTTTCTATGCATGTTTAAAAAATTAACTTGAAAACTTATAAAATAGCTCTCAGAAACTTGTTTTTGTTTTTGAAATTTAGCTAAGAATTATACAAAACAAACCTAATTTTCAAAAATCAAGAACCAAAAATCAAATGAAGCTTTAGTACTATGAGGACCCTATTGTGTTTTACCTTCTTGACAAACTAAACCCGGCATTTTAAGAAAGGATTTAAACATCATTCAAGTTGTTTGTGCATGTAAGCATCATTTCTGTCAATTAGATTTAATGAATCTGGTATTCACAGCAAGTGAAAAACAGATCCAAGTATCGAGCGGTCAAACCTATTAAGCATTTAGCATGTTTGAACTATTTTTAAAGCATTGGAGTATGTGTGATTTGTAACAATTCCTTTACTTATAAATTTGGAGCCGAAAAGGCCCTCTGCATATTCATATTTTAAGTAGCTATCATTTATAAGCTTTTTAGTCGAGATGCACGTAAGCTAGCTTAAGCATAGTTAAAGTACCATCCACCCTTGATTGTGCTTGTGAGATCTCACATTGGTTGGAGATGGAAACAAAACATTCCTTATAAGGGTGTGGAAACTTCTCCCTAACATACGCGTTTTAAAACCGTGAGGCTGACGGCGATACGCAATGGACCAAAACAGACAATATCTGCTAGCAGTGGGCTTGAACTGTTACAAATGGTATCAGAGTCAGATACCAAGCAGCGGGCTAGCGAGGACGCTAAGCCCCAAGGGGGTGGATTGTGAGATCCCACATTGGTTGGAGAGAGGAACTAAACATCCCATATAAGAGTGTGGAAACCTCTCCCCTAGTAGACGCAGTAAAAACCTTAAGGGGAAGTCCGAAAGGAAAAACTCAAATAAGACAATATCTGTTAGTGGTGGGTTTGAGCTGTTATAGTGACGTTGTTTACAGTTAAACCTTCTTTGACTAGTTATCTACTTATTTTACGTTCTTCCTTTCATTCAGCCTAGCTCATTCGGAGTTGTCGAGCGTATTTTACGACAAGGTTCTACTCCTAGCTTGGGGGTTAGTAGTAGTGCTTCCACATCTTTTTCTTTTGCCCCATTGAAGGAAAAAACTCACAAGGTGATTGATAATGTTCAACTTCTTAAACATCTACAGGTTCGACAGTTGGAGCATCCGAATAATAGGAATAGCAGTTTTTATATGTGCAACTGTGGGAGTTTTACTAGTGATGGAAACTCTGAGCGCATTCCTACACGCCTTGAGGCTCCACTGGGTGGAGTTTCAGAACAAATTCTATGCAGGAGATGGATTCAAATTTTCCCCTTACTCCTTTTCTCTGCTTCGGGAGGAGGATGAGTGACACCATATTTTCGAAGCATGGTCATCAACTCAACTCCTAGTTGAAAATCATGAGGTTAGTTCCAAACACTTATTCAATTATTTCAAGTTTTGTTGATATTATTAATTTTTGTACCTGAAGTGTTTGTCCACACACACACCTACACAATAATGTTTGAATATAATACAAGTGTAAATGACCGTTAATAAAAGTATTTTTAAAAATTTTAATTTTCTTTGTAAACTCTTTGGTACGTTGCTTCAAATATAGTTTAGTGGTTGAGGTGTATATAATAAATTATTCGATGAGGCTGTCACAATGTGACGATCTCTTTGAAATCGATTTTAAAATTTCAAAATCAAGGTATTTTTACAATTTTTCTCTCAAACATCTAGTAGTGTTTCTCGAATAATTCCTTTGTTTGTAGTATGGTATTTCAAAAAGAAAGCAAAGGGGTTTTAAGGTAAGGTAGATTAATTGATTTTGAAAGGTTGATTAAATTTTACCACTTCATTTGGATTAAAGTAATTTTGTTTATATTTTTTCAAAGAAATTTAGCTGGTTGTTTGTTCAAAAATTCCTAATTAGTTTTTCATATTAAAAAAAACGTGTAATATTATTAAATTTTAAAAACAATAGTTAATTTCCCAAAGGCCGCTCTCTTTATGAAAATGGCTGTTATTGTGGTGGGTTTTTTTTTTTTTTTTTTTTTATCTCGACGCGTGAGAAGCCATCAAATCTTAAATTAAATGTATTAAAGATTTTACCAACATTTTAGAAAAGTAGATTACCAATCTTTTATTTAAAAAAATTGCACTGAGGTCTATTTCATATTATTGAAAACTGATTATTTGCTAAGTTTGTTATTTGTTTTTAACATGCTTCTAAAATCATTGCCGATATTTTAAAATATTTAAATAAATAGTTTTAGAAAATAAACCTGATTTTTAAAAGCTAGAAAAAACTGAGCATTAAATAGAGTTTTCACTAATTTTGAAATCTTAAAAACAGAACACAAAAACAATATCAGATCGGCCTAAACTTACTGTCCAAAATTATGAACCACATTGGTTTAACTTTTAAGGAGAAAAAAAAAAAACTAAGGTGAAATCACTTTATTTTCAAACCAGAATCAAACAAATAAACAGCCAAACGGGCTAAAATAGAGTAACGACCCAGATCCACTGCTAGCAAATACCGTCTTCTTTGGAATTTCTCTTTCGAGCTAACCCTCAAAGCTTTAACTACTGGGGAAAGTTTCCACCCTTTACCCTCAAAGCTTTAACTGCTAGGAGAAGGTTTCCATACCCGATGTTTCGTTTTCCTTCGGAACCAATGTGGGACTCCCACAAAAAGAAACAAAAGAAACATTGAAACCAAAATTTACCAACTATCAGCATGATGTTTTTTTTTAAGGCTAAAACCTATACTAACATAGACAAGACAAGGTAACACAAATATACATAGCATAGCAATCACATGGTATAATAAGAATGTCTGCATTTCTAGAATCCAAAATATATAGAAATTAGACAAACACAGTAACTAGCCATACCTATCAGCCAAGAGAAGAATCAAGTTCCATTAGCTCTGGCTGTAACATAAATACAACATATTTACAGAGCCCCAGTAACTTACCTTGATATAGAAGCGCCAAGGCAACAATGGCTCAGTTTTGGGTAGCAGCCACGGACGAGACCATCGACTCAACTCCACAGATATTTTTGCCCTTGCAGATTAAGTAGTACCCATTTTCTCCCCAGTTTTCTCCCCAAGAATTCTTTATGATCCAGTAGGGCTTCTCCTTGAACCGTATCGGAGCATAGCCTGCAGATCCATACCCTACAAGCAGTACTCCATGATTTAGGTTTCGTTTAGAGCATATGTATGGGCACGAAACTCCCTTCATGTATGTCTGCATGAAAGCCGCATTGATTCCAACTGCAGGAGGGAAATAAGAAATTAAAACCATTATCAAACTACTAAACTAGATCTAGATGATGAAAAATCCTGAATAAATGCATTGAAGTAGTGAAGAAGAAGAAGAAGAAGAAGAAGAAGAAGAGTTTTGTTTACTTGCTAGAGGACCATTCTTGAGCAAGTTCGCTGCAATTTGGTCGGCATCAAGAGAAATGACACTGAAGTTGGAAACAGAGGCTGCGATTTTGGCATTTTGGAATTTGCAAGGGCCACGATCCTTCCCAGTGTAAGGATAGTCCTCCTCTCTCTCTAATCCACCTGCTTTCAAAATGTACTCGAAAGCTGAGTTCATTAGCCCCCCGTTGCACCCCGCGTCGCATGCACCAGCTTCCTCAGGATCACACTGCAAAAACATTCGTTTGATTTTCAAATATTCATGACATAATCACTAACATCTCTATATAATTTTCTTCCAAACCATCTCTAAGATGACAATATCAGTGGTCAATTATTGATCAATAAGTTTTAAGTTCAAGCAATATCGTAACCACCAAAACTTTGTTGTGCATGATTTGAGAAATGTGAGATTGAATCATTATGCTTTTTCATTATTATTTAATAAACTTTGATAAGAAAATTAAAACAATTTGAAGACTAAATTTTAACATTTAAAATTACATGACCAAAATTGAATGGAACTCAAGTCTAGAAAACGAAACTCAAAATCTAGAAACAAACAAACAAAAAAAAAAAAAAAAAAAAAAAAAAAACTCCAAGTCAAGAAACCAAAATAATATTTTAAGTTTGCAGTACTTTTAAAATTTTAATTAAATTTCAAAAATCAAGAGGAACAATTTTTCAAAATTTCGAAGTTATTCTTAACAAAATGGAAAACAGCCAAAAATGACTTCTGTAGCTAAAAGTAGTTTTTTACCAGCTATTAATATTTTGTAAGGATGTGGATATATATATATATATATATATATATACACGATTTAGATATGTATATACGTGTGTATTGTTAGATAAAACCTGATTTTTCCTTATTTAGATTCACCATTTGACCATTTGACAAACACGTCGAATATTAACTAAGTTTTAGACGGCAATTGTAAGGAGTGGCACAGATTGAGTTGGCCACTCCTCCGCCATTTTTAGAATTGAGTTATATTTAAATAGAAATATGTTCAGAATATTGTACAACAGTCAAAATTTCATCATTCTCTCTCTTTCTTATTTTAAGCACTTTATTTTTTCTTCCAACAACCTGTTGTCGACAATTTCCTCTCACCCAAAAGAAAGGATTTCCAGGCCGATTATTGAAATCCAACATGTATATTATATACACTTAAAATCTTGTAATTCATATATATTTTTTTTCAGTTGATTAATTCCTACTCCAAATATAATTATTCATTTCTTTCCGGAAAAGTAGTTGTAGTGAAGTATTCATTTATTGCCAACAGCGAATTACTAAAACGTCAACATGTTTCCCGTTAGATCCATAAAATAAATTATAGTTTATAAAGTAATGAATAATCAGAAATTCAAACAAAAAGGCAATAAAACCAAGGCAGGGGATTAGGAATGGGAGCAAACCTCATGATCGCAATCCACAAGCTGTTGCTCGCTCAAACTAACAAGTTGTCCAGTTGACAAGAAATTAGCTCCCTCTAGCGCTCCAACAGCGCTAAAAGACCAGCACGAGCCACAAGAACCCTAAATAATCCAGAACACACACTTCTCTCAGAAAAAACCGAAGAAATCAAAATCGGATGTCAAATACTGATCTATAGACTTATCTTGAACAAGTTCATGCCGAAATAACTCATACCTGATTTTTGACCGGCGTGACGGCACCGTGGTCGCGCCAATCGAAGTCGGAGGCTAGGTTATCGGTAGGAAGGATCGGCGCCTTCTGAGCATCGGCAGGAAGACGGAGCCGATTTACTCCAACGAAATTTTTACGGAACTCGTCCTCGGTGAGATCGGAAAACTGAGTAACGCCATGGACGGCACCAGGATCGAGCTTCTGGTGGCGCTTGGCTTTGCGGAGATTAGCCTTGAAGATACGGAACCTGTAATCGTGCTCCTCATCGGTAGCATAGGTCTTTCCAAACTTCAGTTTGAAGTTCTGGAAGTGTTGCTCCGCTGTTAAGAGACGATCATCGGCTCCGGATACGACTTGACGAATCAGAATATCGTCATCTTCGGCGCCATTGATTTGGTCGGAAGATTCGCCGTAAGCTACCGTCGCCGATAGTAGAATGGCAAACGAGAGAGCTATTACAGTGAGGCGCTCCATTGGTACCGTAAAAGAGGGAGACGGAATTCGTGATATTTTGGGGCTCATCGACTACAAATAAATGGAGAAATACCGCGATGGATTGAACGGCAACAGTGCTGCCACGTAGCCGATTCTGATTGGCTAGGTTCCGTGCGAGTTTGAAACAAAATTGACGGATATTATATAAAAATAAAAATAAAAATTATATCCATTTCTTCTATAAATAAATAATATCTTAATTTAAGTTGAAATCAAATAATATTTTAAATTAAAAAAAAATATATGGTAATCTATTTTATTCATTATTTCTAAATTAAAATATTAATACGGTTGAAAAGGACTTAAACAAACTGAAAATACCAACCAAACTGGTCGATCTACAAACTTTAGCTAATGCACGGTGTACACAGTTTCTTCAAAGTTACTTTTTCTCGAGCTGATAATTATACGTTCCTCTACAACAAGCGTTTTCCTTCAACAGAACCAATAACCTATTTTACAAGCTCCAACCACGGCGGCTCGATGTTGGGACTGAAAGAATGTAAAAGGTAAAATTACTGACGGTTTAAAGATGAAAATGAGAGAAATTAAAGTTTTTGTTATTTAAAAGTTTTAAAAAAATAAAATTTTAAAAATTTAAACAGAATAATGTAAAAGTTAAAACAAATTATTAAAAATAAATAAGAAATAATAAAAAAAGGAGATATTTTTAGGTAGTGAGATATAATTAATGGATAGACCGCGATGTGATTGGCAACCTTGATGCCACGTAGCGGTTCGGTTTGGTCCGAATGGAAAAATACAGTAACTGCAATGTCCGGTCCAAGAACAGATATTTTGGATAAAATATTAAAGAATTTTTTTCAGGTTTTTTTTTTCTACTTTCTCCATTATTATTATTATTATTATTTTATTATTTATTTTACATTTTTTTCCTTAATATTTTATAATTTATTATTATTATTGTTTATTCCAACCAGTATAATTATAATAAACTTAAATTGGCCTCAATACCACCGTGGCAAATCTATTAATACAAAATATTTTATATATTTTTATTTGTCTCGGATCTACTCGAAGGTTTTGCTCACGAACTCGAAACCAAACCGATTCTGTTCGGGTCAAAAGAAATGAACCCAACCCTACCCGAAATGCTTATTCAGCCCAACCCACACACTTATAGTTCAGATTGGGTTGGGTTGGTCCGAGTTATTGGGTTGAATGTACATCTTTAATAACCATATAACTCTTTATATTAAAATTTTGTATAATTTTATTAAAATCATCTATTTTGAAAGGCTAAATTATTAACATGTGTAATATACTTATTAATAAATGAAAATCAAATTAAACTTTAAGGTATATTATTGTTTTATCAATAATTATAAAGTTTATAACTATATCTCATTTAATATAATTTATTCTACCCTGTCACATTAGACTAAAGGTTTAGTATTGGAAGTTTATATAATTTTATTAAAATAATTTATTTGACGATAATTATTTAGATTTATTACCAAATAAACTCAAAAGCCTAAATTTAACGTTATATTTAAATTTAATTAGTTAAAATTATTTTCTCGTGCATCATAAACACAAACTAACAAAGTTGAGGCAGAAAATATTAAAATCTCTAATTTTAAGAAAATAAGTACATGTCGATTATTGAGTTATGTTCATTTTAACGATCGAATATACAATTTATATTATTGCGTTATACAAGCTTCGATCTTATTATTAATAATAATAATAATAAAATTGAAAGAAAAATATTATATGAATTTCATAATTAAAATTAATTTGTCCATGAAATTTGTAATGACACGTATCCATTGCTAGCAGATATTGTCTTATTTGAGCTTTCCCTTTTGGGCTTCCCCTCAAGGCTTTAAAAGCGTTGGGACATCGTCTGGTGTCTGGTTCTGCTTCTCTCTTTCGAGCTTACCCTTAAAGCTTTAAAAGTGGTGGCACATCGTCCGGTATTTGGTTCTAATACGATTTGTAACGACCCATTTTCCCTTTCGGGCTTCCCCTCAAAGTTTTAAAAGTACTGGCACATCGTCTAAGTGTCTGGTTTTGTAACGACCTAGATTCACCGCTAGTAGATATTGTCTTATTTGAGCTTTTCCTTTCTGACTTCCCTGAAGACTTTAAAACGCGTCTACTAGTAGAAGGTTTCACACCCTTATAAATAGTGGTTTATTCTCCTCCGAACCAAGGCTATATACAAAAAAACGAGGAATCCATTATATATGTAACCTAAATCTAAATATCATCTAAAGAATGTTCCTTTGGTTCAGAGCAATAATCAGAAGCGGTCGGTAACACAGTAAATCACAATCCCCATCACAAAAAAGTCAAAAATGGATACGAGGACGCTTATTTCAGTATCCAGATTAGAGCAGTTGTACGATAACTCCTCTGGTATCGATTGCGTAATATTAAAGCTCCTTCCGACCACCGCTTCCAGTTCTTTAGGGTCCAGTCCAGTTCCGTCTACGGACTTTTACGCCTCCGTCGTCTCAACAAAAACAGAGTTGCAGAAATCTCGCCGGCGAAAGTTCAAACGTGAGAGAGAGGGAGAGAGAGGGAGAGAGATTCCGTAATCTGATTAGATATGGAAGATGAGAACGGCGGCGGTAGTAGCAGTAACTTGGATACCGGGAAGGCGGATAGATCAGTGTGGCTGATGAAGTGCCCGTTGTTGGTCGCCAAGTCATGGCAGTCTCATCCTCCATCTGATCCTCTTCCTCTCGCTAAGGTCATTCTCTCTCTCGATCCTCTTCAATCCGACGAGTCCTCTTCTCTCCAGGTATTTTTAACAATTGATGTTTATGCAGCGAACTAATTAAACTCTTTCTCGAGTTTTCTCAGTAGGTTTAATTGTTGTTGGCTTTGAATCTCGTGAATTATATTGTTTCTGATTGTGAATTTGATCGAGACTTTGATTGTGGAAGGATAACCCTAGATTTTCTCTCGTTTGAACTTTGATCTCTTGGGAGGGGTAGCTTGAATCTATGATACTTGTTGCAAAGTTCTTTATTAGTTCATTTATCGTAATTACTGAGCATTGGCCTCAAATTGTGCAAGATTTTAGTCTTTTTTTGAACTATTTGAATCATGAATCTTAAATCTTCATGAAAGGTTGCGTACTTGGATAACGTCTCCATTGGTTTGTGTTGTGAAACCTTGTTTTTTGGCTGTGGTTAAGGCCCTCACTTCCCTTGATGCGTTTGCTTGAAATCACATTTGTAAGGTTTTAAGTGTCCTAAAAGAGTTAACATCTTCACTTGGGAGTTCATTCACGGTGGTATTAACACTCGAGACAAATTAGAGCTAGGAACACTCTTTTCACTCTATGTTTGGTGCATGATGTGCAATGAAAGTGAAGGGACAAAGTACAGTTCCCCTTCATCTTAGTTAACAAACATTTTGTCGGCGTTTCTCTCACTCGAAGAGATCACAAAAAGGCTTCTCAAATGGTGTTAATGAGAAACAAATTATTATTACTAAGGATAGTGGAAAGGGTACACCATATTGAGGTGTTAAACTGAGCTTTCTCCCATATGTACTTCCAGTTCTTCTTCCTCCATCAAAATTATTGGAAGTTGTTTCTCTCCATATTGACCAGAGAGTGCTCATAACGCGTCCATATTGGATCCAAATACATTTCTTCGTTGGATGGCTCTTTCCCAACATGTGAGACACACATGTGAAACCCAATTAAATTGTAACTTTACAACAACTAACAAAAGAAGCTGATTGCAATACTCATCAAGTACAAAAAACTGATTGATCAAATTAAAAGTTCAAGGGTATGATTGCAACATTTAACAAAGTTAAGGGGGCTAATTGATCAAATTGAAAGTTCAAGGGTGTGATTGTAACACACTCCATAGTTCTGGGTGGTTCTGCAGTTTTTCCTTTTTGTATTGTTTGGCTCTACTCAATATTTTTTCGATTATATTAATGAAATTTTGGTTTTTCATCACAAAAAACAATCATTATGTTCTGTTATTTCTATGTCGCTGTTCTATATTTTCTGCTTTTTTTTCTTTTTTTTCTTTTGCTTTGGTTATTTTTTTCTTTCCGTTGTTTGTGCTTGCCAGTTCTGTACTCTCTTAGTCTTTGTTGGACTATACACTCTCAGATATACACATATGATGCATATATATAGAGGAAGCAGATTATTTATTTTACATATCCAGCAATGATGGTGACTGTAGCCTGTAGCTCATTATTTATTGTTTTTTTTTTCGACACTATTTTCCCTTACATGCTTCAAAATGTACCCCAGTTCAAGATGGAGATGGCTGGAACTGAGACTGGAAACGTGCCAAAAAGTTTTTCCTTAAACATGTTCAAAGATTTTGTCCCCATGTGTGTCTTTTCTGAGGCAAGTCAAGGTGAGCATCATGATCCACATCTGAAATCCATTATTTATTTTTCCGGCGTTACTGTTATCCTGAATGTGGCTTTATAAGAATATCCCTGATTTCGAGAAGTGTTTCTTCCTGTTTTGGTTATTGGTTTCTGTTAAGAACATCAATTTTGACTGAGGTCTGTTAACAAATAGTAATAAAACATCAATTTTGACTGATGATGATGTAGATTCTTCATTTCATTTTTATTGATTTTGTATTTTCTTAAATAAAGAACTGGGAAATTCATTGAAACAAAAAGGGATAGAGCATAGAGGCCAGAAGGAAAAGGTATCCCTTTGCCAAGGAGGGTATAGACAGGCTTTCTCCTTAAACTAACAAAAAATGGTTACAAAAATTCCATAGAAGAAACACTCCAAATGGAGAGGCCACTGTGGGGTTAAATTTAGTCCTAAAAGTATCACCAAATGTCATATTGGCCCTTTTTGTCTAAATAGACAGTAAAAGTGCTATACCTGTGGTTTTCAATAAGATTAGCTTTTAAGTCAATTCTATGAGAAAAGTTCTGGGAGATAATCAGCAATATTGTTAGGGAACCAGAAATTGAGCCCAAAATTTTTCGGAAGGGATGCAACCTGTTAGTCACAAACTCGTAATGAATGAAAAACTGGTCTTTACCCTCATATTCTTTCTTATTTTTAGGAGTGAGCGGAGATAGTGGAGGAGATATTTTCTTGAGTTTTTTAACTCCTTAATGCCATGGATGATGGACCTGATGTGGAACTTTTTTTCTTTTTGGGAACTTGCCACCACAAATGCACGTTTTCAGTTGGATACTTAACTTAGACTTCATGCAATTGGATTCAAGTTGTTAAGTAGTTAAGTGCTCAATTTACAACAAATGAGCTGTTTCTTTAAGTCAGAGCCTGATCGTACTTAATTGGTTGGAGTGGTTCCTCTTCTCAATTTCTCTGTGAAAAAGGACAAATTAACATCCCTGCCTTGAGAATTCTCTCTTCAAATGTCTTTGATAAGAAATCTTTAGTATTTGGCATAGTATAAATTTTGGGGAGGAGGTTCTCTGTATACTAGAATTGGTTCTAATATCTTCCAGAAAACGAATTTTGTTCGATTCCAAACTTTGATATATATGCATCTTTTCTCATAAAAGATGAAGCCTCAAGGCATAACGTCTATGGTTACCTCCAATTTTCCGTATGAATCACCCAAGAGAATTGGAACCAAGTTTGCTCCAATGAACTCTCTTCTATAGGGCATTCTCCTCGTTTCCATGTGAATTTTATAGTCTTTCTTTGTCTCTAAGATTCCCAACCCCTATTCTTCCATAAGAAGTTGAGACTTGAGAGTCGTTGATTCCACGCTTCTTCCAAGTGAAGTCTCCCTTAGGGTTTTCTCCATACTTCTAGTCTATGAAAAGGCTTCTAAATAGGGAGCAATAATATTTTGGAATTGGATGGAGGGAGAACCATTTGAAATTTTATGTTCGTCAATCCGAGTTATTATTGTTGTTTTTTGTGGTAAATTTTATGTTCCTTTCAACACAGCCTAAATTCTCTCTGTTCCAATTTCAGAAAGCTTTCTGTAATCTTCCTGGATTGGGGCCCGGGCTCGTGTTTCCTTCCCTTTTGTAATTTGTCCTCTCTAAGGACTTCCCAATCAACTTCGTAGCCTTCATTTTATACAGGGAGTTAGCTGAATTTATTGGTCTACTCACTATAATATTTTTTTTTTTTGTTTTGTTGGTGCATTTGCTGATGACCCACTTTCCGAAAAGTGATCTTGGATCTCTCTGCAATCTTCTTTGAAAATGTTGGGTTTTCATTCCTTTTCAACACTTCGGCACTTATACCGCATTGGCCTGATCTAGGGGGCTTTCAATTTACAAGTCTTTAGCTGCTTCATGGATACCCTCCTCCCCAATAGGTCCCTCTATCCACTCACTTCAAGTTGAGAAAATGGCTCTGCAACAAACATTATAGAAGAGAGACCTCTTATTGTTGTTTGTTGAGGATAGCTTGCCAAAATAATCTATTGCGTTGTTCACTAACTCTTCTTCAACACTGATTTTTTACCTTTAACATCAATTGACAAAAGTATGTACCCTCGACCAGGCGGTCAAAGGTTCAAATCTCACGCATATTTAAAAGTTATGGATAATGGTTTCTCCAACGAATCTTTCATAGAAATCAGCTTGAAAACTATTTTCTTTAAGTTAGAATGAAGATGCATGCACAGAAATCAGCTCATGAATTATCATTTTGATTGTTCGTTATTGAATTTGACTCTTTAAAGATTACTCCAAAAAAAATTCTTTTGTAGGTAAGATGTCAATGGAAGGGAAGGTAGAACATAAATTCGATATGAAGCCTCATAGTGAAAATCTTGAAATGTACGGGAAATTGTGCCGTGAAAGGACAAACAAGTCCATGGTCAAGAATAGACAAATTCAAGTACATCATCAAAACCCCTTTTTTTCCATACTTCCCTTTTAGCATTCCATGTTTGCAATCAATTTTACATTTTACGTTTGCTTTATGTGGTGATAAGGTGATAGACAACGACCGTGGGGTGCATATGAGGCCAATGCCTGGTATGGTCGGTTTGATCAGTTCAACTTCAAAGGTACATCTTTTCTCTGCTTTTACTTTCATCGTTTTTCTGAACTTTCGTGTTCGAAGTAATGATTCTATGATTAATCATTTATGGCAGGATAAGAGGAAGGTGGCGCCAGTTAAACAACCAGAAGTAAAAAGAACTAGAAGGGATCGTGGGGAACTGGAAGATATAATGTTCAAGCTATTTGAAAGACAGCCGAATTGGGCCCTAAAGCAGCTAGTCCAAGAGACTGATCAACCTGCAGTATGTCTATTCATCATTTCCTCATTTATCAATGTTTTCGAAAAAATATTATGCTTTTTCGGACGATATTGACTGAGAAGATCGGCATATTACCCTCTTGACATACACGAGACACCATACAACCTTCCCTTCCCCAAAACTCAAAACTTCATTATAGATCAAAAAACATAAGAGATTATAAATTTTGTGGTTATATAAAATGTTCATCATATTTGTTCTTGGCTTTTGTGTTATATAAAATGATGTCAGAGTGCTCAAAACAATTGGTGTGCCTTTTCTATGCAGCAATTCTTGAAAGAGATACTGAATGAGCTTTGTGTCTACAACAAAAGAGGGACTAATCAAGGAACGTACGAGCTTAAGCCTGAATACAAGAAATCGGTCGAGGATACCGGCGGAGACTAGGTTCGTTTTCGACTGTATCATTTTATACATTCCCTTCTCTTTGGGGTAGGTGGAAACGATCTGGAATAAATCTGCCAATTAAGAAGAAAAAAGAAAGGATTTTGCTTTTGTTATAATTTCATGGGAGGGAAAGATGGGAGGATGAAATGAAATAATTGATAGGCAGCTTTATACTGAAGTGAAACCAAAGGTGAAATGAAAGTTGGGGGGAAGTTCTTATGTCATGTTTATGCATATTACGTACATGGTCGGAAGTTGCTAAATGTATCTGTATAATGACTTTTATGAGCATGCCAAGATCTTGATTGATTGTTCATTATCTTAAAATTTGCTATAGTTTCTTCAAGAATTTGTTGTTTGATTGGCTGTTTGATTTGAAAATATATCTTATACTTATTCATATGAGATATTTAGGCTGTGTTTGGTTGGTTATTTGATTCTTTTGTTTGAAAATTAGGAATTTAGGGTCCGTCTAATAATGTTTTTGTTGCCCGTTTCTCGTTTCTTTGTTTCGTTAAGAAAAATAGGAGTTTTCTTGTTATTTACTTTTAATGAAAAAAATGAAACGGTAACATGTTTAGGGTAGGGTAGAGTAGAGTAGAATTGGATTAGATTGTAACCCTGTTTTTAGGTTGGTTGGGTTGACTCAACAAAATAGAAGTCAACCTACTCGCAACTTGAACGGCAAAAGAAAAAAAAACTAATTGAACCCAACTTTTATGGTTTGGGTTTGACAATCTAGATTGGTCGAATTCTTGGGTCATATGTATGCTTGATGACCATAATATTCTTACGTGATAGGGTCATGCTACTTGCTACTCACTCCTCACTTTTGAGAGTGAAAATTATCCCTCGTGGACAAACCCGAGTCCTTTCAGCATGTTTTGTCTTCTCTCACATGTTTTTTAGGAAGATTTTAAAAAAAATCACACGACATAAAATTGCTTGAAACAAAACATGCAACTTTGGAATTTTTATGATTGAGCCACCGAAAAAGAAGATGTACATTGGTGGTATAAGTTGTGACTTTCAATCATTTGTAAACTTTTTTTAGTCATCCAATACTCGATGACAGCAACTTGCAAACCCTAATCCGAGCCTTGCTTAGGGAACAAGTTATAATTTGCATGGCTTTTTCTCCATGATAAACTCTATTCAAACTTGACATCATGACACCACCCATTTATCATCGGTCGAAAAGGGACTTAAAACGGTGGAGGCTCATTGAGTGGGTGTTTGAATACTCCATTATAGTAATGTTTCATTTCAACTAATGTGTCAATTCTCACTTTTAACACATTTTCAACTGCCAAATCCCCTCTCTTAACGGGGCATAGAATAGAATTCCCATTTAGACTGAGAATGTGAGAGGGAGTGAAGAGAGGTGTCAACTAAACAGATCCGAAGACTGGATTATATATTTCATTCCCGCACAAATTTCCACCTACATTATAAAATACTATTGGATTTATTAGAATATTATACATTGGAAAATGAAAACTAGTCGTTAAAAATGGAAAAATTCTATCTAGAGAATCCGATATTCGTGAATTCTCCATAGAGTATCTCCACTTTGATCATGCAAAAATGAATGAAATTTTCTAGGGGATGAGAGAGTTGAAATAGGAGGTGAGAACGAGAAGAAGGAAGGGTTTCTAGTCTCACTCTACCCCGTGTCTCTAATTATGTGTAGAAAACTGTTCGAGATTGAGAAAAAAAGGATAAATTACAATCTATTGGTCATGTCATACTAAATTAATTCATATTTTTTTCGGGAGACGAAAATCGACATTATTTAGCTAAGAAATTGACGATTTAGTAAATTTTTTTAGTGCTTCTATTATAATTACGCTTCAATTAGTTCTCACATTAGAATTATTTGTCGTGAATATTGACGTGATAGGACAAATCTTTCAGAAAGATACGAACGTATAAAGTAAAAACAAAAAAAAAAAAAAAGTCCATTTTGGTTTTGATGACATATTCGAGGAGAGATACTCACACTTATCTTCTTCCACTACCAAATAGATGGTTGTGACGAGAGCCATAACCCACAAACAAAAACTGTATTATACGCCTTAGACGAGCTCGAGAAAGAGAAGTACCATTTATTCGGAGATTAGGGTTTCTTAATAAAAACATAATAGTCGGTGGCTTGCAAATTGCAGCTACCCATAACGTTTTAGAGACATGACTATTTTGTTTTTAAACTTTGAAAATTAAGTTTATAACTATTACTATCACCTAGGGATCCATTTTATCCGCGGGGTCGAGGAACCACCCTGAAGGAGGAGGGAATTCCTCGTTTAGACAGGGAATGGGGAGGGAGTGGAGAATATTTTTCCCTGTTACGGAATTATAGTCCCCGTCCTCACCCCCGCCCCACTTAAGCTAAGTTATGAAAATTGTAAATGAAACCCATTATAGAGAAAATGACGTTAAAACAAACCCAATTCTTTAAAACAATTAAACGGAACCAAACAACACAATTCCTTTTGTCTTTTTCTCCCAAACTCAACTCTTAAATACGAAAACGCCGACCTAACCATCTCTTTTTGCCACGATAAAACACAAACTCCCACGTAAATTTATAATAACTTTACCTCAGCTTAACCTAAACGCGTCAAAAGATGTTCGATGTTGCTCGAGTATGAATCATTATAAAGAGCACGAAACGAAAGCTTCTCTATATAACATTCCAACCAATAGTCCCAAAAGGGGATCATGTGGTCTCATTTAGGGTTCGTTGGTTCATACGTCTAATTCTTTGTCTAAGACATCATCCAAACATGTTCTAGTAGCTGCCCTTAACTTGTCGGCCAGTGAACCTAGCCAATGCCTTGCTTACTCCATTGCTTATTGGACGTCCTTACCATGTCCCTATCACTTTAGGGTAAGATAAAGAATGAAAGAGAAGGCCATGAAAAAACCACTAACAAATGCCCATTACGTGCTTCGAATTATAGTTGCAAAGTACCGAACCCGAACCCTAACCCTAACCTATTATTATTATGATTCTAAGTGGATCGGGAATCGTATTTGAGGTGTTAAGGACGTTTGAAGTTTTTTTGATCTTACGAAGATAATGATGAAAATATTGATATCGATCAGTATCTCGAAAAGAGATACGTGAAATGTCGTGTTAGAGACACATCAGGGCTCGAGATTATGATTGCAAATAAACTACCAAACCCTAACCTTAGCCTATTATTATTCTAACTCTATATCTCTAGGACTCGGAGTCTAGATTCAGCATCTGATAGCTCTGATATTTTCCTGCGACATGGTCACGTTACTTACTCCTCGGTTCTAAGAGTGAAAACTATTCTCACAAACCAACACGAGTCCTTCCAGAATGTTTTGTCCTAACTCATGTGCATCTTAGAAAAATTTCAAAGAGGTCACCAAACATAGAATTTCTCTACGCAAAACATGTTTAATTATGATTGAGCCACTGAAAAAGAAGGTGCACCTTGTCGGTATACGACTGATATAACGATGAAAATATTGATATCGATCTGTATCTCGAAAAGAAATACGTGAAATGTCATGTTAGAGACACATCAGGGCTTGGGATTATGATCGCAAATAAACTACCAAACCCTAACCCTAACCCTAACCCTAATCCTAACCCTAACCCTGGACCTAACCCTAACCTTAGTCTATTATTATTCTAACTCTATATCTCTACAATTCGGAGTCCAGATTCAGCATCTGATGGCTCTGATATTTTCCTGCGACATGGTCACATTACTAGCTCTGCGGTTCTAAGAGTGAAAACTATTCTCACAAACCAACACAAGTCCTTCCAGCATGTCTTGTCCTAACTCACATGCATCTTAGAAAAATTTCAAAGAGGTCACCGAACATAGATTTCTCTAAGCAAAACATGCTTAATTATGATTGAGCCACCGAAAAATAAGGTGCACATTGTTCGTATACGTAGCGACTTTCAATTCTTTTGAGTATTTCTCAATCAGAATCTCTCTAATTCAGATGATTCTTAGTTTATTCATGTACCCCTCATTTACTCGAACGTCACATTTATTATCCAACGTCTTTAAATTATGTAAATTAAACTATATTAATTACTCAAAAAAATTAATTAAATTAATTTTCCTTGTTAAATAGCTACAAATATGGTTGGGAGAAATTAAAGGCATGTTTGGAAAAAAATGAACAAAAATCAATTTGCATTCAATTTAGTTATTGATTTTGTTCCCTAAAATGGAGAAATAAGCATGCAATTTTAATTAATCAATGCTTATTATTATTATTATTATCTTATAACAACATAATTATTGCTAATTATTCACTTTAATTTTAATTACCTCTGCGCCTTTCATTATTACTCCCCAACATTTTGCTTTTACCTTTTCCTTTTAAGGTAAAAATTAACGTTAATGAAAACTATATAATATTATCATTTAATATTAACGTTAAAGGTAAAAATTAGCGTTCTCGCTGACACTCATTCCCTTCTCCAGTTGATATAGGACCTCCCCTCCCTCCCAATCCACTCCACTTCGGGATCCAGCATCCTTGTTGTCACACCACCTCATGTCCAACCTCTTTCAGCACTCAGTCTTTTCGCAGACACATCGCACAGTGTCTGGCTCTGATACCATTTGTAATAGCCCAAGCCCACCGCTAGAAGATATTGTTCTCTTTGGACTTTTCCTTTCACGCTTCCCTTCAAGGTTTTTAAAACGGGTCGGCTAGAGATAAACTTTCACACCCTTATAAAGAATGTTTCGTTCTCTTCTCTAACCGATGTGGGATCTCACACATTCTATTTTCAAGATCGCTCTCATTCAGATGTGATCTCGGTTCATGCATGTATTACTTTATTCGAATGCCGCCGAATTTCGAAGGTTACGGAGAGGTTAAAAACTTCCCCCAACTCGAAAAAATATATTTTTAACAAAAAAAAATTATTATATGATTCAAATAGTATAATAATTATTAATTTTTTTACGTTTAAAAAAGAAAATGAATTTAAGGGGGAAAAAACTCATAATAGCTGTCGGGCGTGTGAGTGTGAGGGCCGACCGACCAACCCGAGTCAAAGAGAAGATAAGACTGCGGGACAAAATTGAATGAAAACATTCACAACTGGCTTGGTCGGGCCGGTGTCCGACCGGTTCATGCTCTCCCAATACCAAATACTCGCTTTTATAATTACACAAAAAATATGGTTGTCACATATATTAAAATAAATAATTTCCATAAATAAAAAAGCTCTTTTTTAATCATCAAAATATCTTATATATTATTATTATTATTATTTTCAAATATGTTTATTATTTTTACTATTGTGCATGAAATGATTATGGTCTGTATTAAGGGGTACAGCTTGTTTGGTAAAGGGAGGTTAATATTATATATATATATATATATATATATATATATATATATATGTAGAAAAATAAATAAATAAATATTTTTTTTCTTATTTAATGGCTAAATTATAATTTAATTATTTGTATTATTAAGATTTAAAATAATAAGAGCATGCATGGGAGTGCCCACCACCGGCGCTCGTGCGCGTAACGCTATTTTGTTCATTCTTTACTTTTTATTTTATTTTATCGTATTATTATTTATTATTTGTTTTATTTTAATATTTTAATATTTTAATATTTTTTTCTCCATGACCAAACACACTTAATCGTCATTAATTCCATTATTCCTTTTCTCCTCCTTCCTCTCTCCTTCCTCTCATTTTTAATATTAAAAAAAAATCATAAAATTTTCATAGTATCATAATTTAAATAATATTTAAGAATTTATTTAATATTTTTTAAAGTTAAAAATTTATCAACAAAAATAAATTTAAATTTCGTAGAAAAGTCCGTGAGCTAAATTAACAAAACATTTGTTATAATGGTGTGGAAACCTGTTCTTAATAGACATGTTTTACAACTGTGAAACTGACCGCGATGGGTAATGGACAAAAGGAGACAATATCTCTAATGAGTGAACAATATCTGCAAGCAATTTAAGCCAAGGTAGACAGTGTATTTTAGTGTTTGAGCCAGAGTAAACAATATATGCTATTAGTCGGGTCAAAGTGGACAATATATGCTACTAGTCTCGGTCAAAGTAAACATTCTTGGCTAGTAGTTTAGGATTAGTGGACAATATATGCTACCAGTTTGGTCAAAAGTGGACAATAATATCTGCTAATTATTTTATTGTTAAAAGTAGACAATATTTACTAGCAATTTGGGTAGTGGACAATATTGGCTAGTAATTTAAGGTTAAAGTGGACGATATCGACTAGTAATTTGAGGTTGAAGTGGACAATGTCTACTAGCAGTTTGGGGTAAAGTGGACAATATCTAATGGCCGTTTGAGCTAAAGTGGAAAATATCTAGAGGCAGTTTGGGCTAAATGGGACAATATTTGTTATAACTTGGACTAAGGTGAACAATATCTAATAACAATTTAGACTAAATTAGACAATATTTGACACCCAACTCTTCCCCTCTCCATATATATACCTCACCGTTACCTCTTAATTTTCCTCATCCATCACCACCGTCATCTCCTTCTTCTTCAAGTTCCATCCATGGCGGACATCGGCTCGGTCTCGAACAAGAGAATGTCGTGTTCGATCCCCGAGAGGTTCCAGCTCCACGCCGCCATGTTAGCCTTGCAATTCGGCTACGCTGGCTTCCATGTCGTCTCTAGAGCTGCCCTCAATATGGGCATTAGTAAACTCGTCTTCCCTGTCTATCGAAACGTCATCGCTTTGCTCCTCCTCCTTCCCTTTGCATATTTCATGGAAAAGTAATTTAACTTTAGATAATACTCCATTGTAATCTGATTTAACAGTTTTACAGCGTTGTTTTTACTGTGTTTTTGTGTGGGCAGGAAGGATAGGCCTGCGCTTACTCTCAACTTTGTTCTTCAGTTCTTCCTCCTCGCTCTCGTTGGGTAATTAAAAGTGAAAAAAAGGTAATTTTAATCTTATGGGATTGGTTTAAATCACTAATGATTGTGTTTTTACGTGGGCAGAATTACTGCAAATCAAGGGTTTTACTTGTTGGGTTTGGATAATACTTCCCCAACCTTTGCTTCTGCTATTCAGAATTCTGTCCCTGCTATTACTTTCCTCATGGCTGTACTTCTCCGGTACGAAATTATTCAACGAAGCTACTACAATTTTCGTTCACGAGAATTTAATAAACTAAACTATATAATATATAAATAATACTTCGTTCTCCTCTTCAACCGACGTGGGATCTCACAATCCATCTCCGTTCGGAGTACTGTGTCCTTGTTGGCACACCACCTCTCGTGTCAACCCTCCTCCCCAATTGACATGGGATCTCACAATTCACCTCTCCATGGAGTTCAGCGTCCTCACCGACACTCGTTCACTTCTCTAAGCGATGTCGGCCCCCCAATTCACCTCCCTTTTGAGATCCAGCATCTTTGTTGGCGCACACCTCTCTATGGAGTTCAGCGTCCTTGCTGATACTCGTTCTCTTCTCTAAGCGATGTGGGCCCCCCAATGCACCCCCCTTCGAGACCCAACGTGCTTGTTGTCACACACCTCTCTATGGAGTACAGCACTGACACTTGTTCCCTTCTCTAAACGATTTGGGCCTTCCCAATTCACCCTCCTTTGAGACTCAGCGTCTTTGTTGGCACACACCTCTTTATGGAGTTCAGCGTCTTCACTGACACTCGGTCTCTTCTCTAAGTGATGTGGGCCCCCCAATTCACCTCCCTTCGAGATACATCGTCCTTGTTAGCACACACCTCTCTATGGAATTCAGCATCCTCACTGGCGTTCCCTTCTCTAAACGATGTGAGCCTCCCAATTCACCCCCTTTCAAGACCCACTGTCTCGTGTCCACCCCCTTTGGGGCTCAGTTTTCTCGCTGGCACATCGCTCGGTGGCTGACTCTGATACCATTTATAACGGTCTAATCTCATCTCTAACAGATATTGTCGAACTTCCCCTCAAGGTTTTTAAAACGTATCTGCAAGATTTTTACACACTTATAAATAAACCAACGTGGAATCTAGCATTTTTTTGTTTTAGGTTATGTTTTAGATGTGAGTCTTAAAATTAAGCCTCATTTTGTATTCACTTTCTATCGATATTTTAAAAATAAATTAAATTATTTTAAAAATTAAATTTTAGTATGATAAATATTTGATTTTTATTTTTTAAAATTAAGCTTAATATTTTGATTTTTATCTATATTTTAAATAATTAAACAAAATTAACAAAAAAATTGAAGTCAACCCATGATTTTATTAAACCATTTTGTTTATATTTTAACCTTAAATTAACAACGAATTATTTCTCAATATTAATTCTTATTTTTTCCAACAGGATAGAACAAGTTCGACTAAACCGGAAAGATGGGATAGCGAAGGTGGTAGGCACTCTATGCTGCGTGGCCGGAGCGACGGTGATCACATTATACAAAGGCCCCACCGTCTACAGCCCGGCAACGACAGTGACGGTGCACAGCACGGCGGAGACGGCGGGGATGCTGATGGGGCCGGGAATGTTCCCGTCACTAGGCGACGCAAAGGGCAAAAGCTGGACGTTAGGGTGCATGTACTTGATCGGACACTGCTTGTCGTGGTCGGCGTGGCTGGTTCTACAAGCTCCGGTGCTGAAAAAGTACCCGGCTCGACTCTCCGTCACGTCATTCACTTGCTTTTTTGGCCTCATCCAATTCTTCATCATCGCTGCCGCGTTCGAGCGCGATGCTCAGGCTTGGCTCTTCCATTCCGACGCCGAAGCCTTCAGCATTGTTTATGCGGTGAGTAAAGATTGTTGGGAGGGAATCATACATTGACTATTGGTAAAAGGTCTTTTCATAAACAAAAAGTAAAGTCACAAGATTTTATCCTCAAAGTTGACAATATTATACCATCGTGAAGAGTCGTTATTCATAACATGGTATCAGAGTAGTGCCCTTAACTTAGCCATTTCAATAGAATCTTCGAGTGTCGAACAAAGGGTGTACTTTGTTCGATGACTCTAAAGGAGTCGAGCCTCGTTTAAGGGGAGGTTGTTCGAACGCTCCATAGGCTCCAGGAGAGACTTTATAGTGTAATTTGTTTGAGAGGATGGTTGGAAGGGAGTCCTACATTAGCTAGGGCTCCATAGGCATCAGGGGAAGCCCTATAAGACACTTAGTTCGAGAGGAGGATTGTTGAAAAGGGGTCCCACGTAATTTAGAAAATGATCATGAATTTATGAGTAAGAAATACATCTCTATTAGTACAGATTCTTTTCCCTTAAACTGGATAATATCGTACCATTATGAAGAGTTGTTATTGCAGGGGGTGGTGGCTTCCGGGATAGCGTTCGCCGTACAGATATGGTGTATTGACAGAGGTGGTCCGGTCTTTGTGGCTGTCTACCAACCGGTTCAGACCTTCGTTGTTGCGCTCATGGCTTCCTTCGCTTTGGGTGAAGAGTTTTACTTGGGAGGGTGCGTCCCCTTTCTCTGTATCTTTCTTTCTTTTAATCTCCACCGTTCATTTTTTCTCACACGATCATCACATGATCAATTTTGTCATTTTTATATTTATTTTGAGAGTTTAAGAATATAATTAAAAAAATTTAAAAATAAAATAGTATTTGATTAAACGTGGGGTTGGATGTACAGGATCATAGGGGCGGTGCTGATTATATCGGGACTATACCTTGTGCTGTGGGGCAAGAGCGAAGAGAGGAAGCTCTTATTGGAATGGGCAGTAATCCAGTCTACTCCGGACCATGTTACCAGCAGAACAAGCGGCCACATCAAGCCGTCTCTTAACCAGCCACTCCTGCATCCTACGGCTGAAAATGTTTGACTTGCCTTAGAAAAAACACACCCAACTTTTGACTCCCTTAAGACACGTGTTCTTTTACCACAACAAGCTTCTTTCTTCTAGAAGGAAGAGGAAAGAGATGGTGGGGCCAGGGGTAATATTGTGATTATCCAAAGTGTGGGGACCACTATATATATATATATCTATCTATATATATATTATATGCTTTGTATTGTTAAATTAATGGTTTGATTTAAGGTCACAATATAATTTCTAATTGTTTTGATGAGGTGAATTATATTTTAATTTATATTTTATTTTTAAATTATTACTATGATTATTCAATAAATATATATATATATATATATATATATACGAATAATTATTTACCAACCCTCTTAGGTAGAAATGAATGGATAAACTGTTTCTTTCTCTTCTTCAACTGATATGGGATCTTACAATCCATCTCTTTTCGGGGCTAGCGTCTTCGTTGACACTCATTTCCTTCTCCAATCGATGTGGGACTTCCTAATCCACCCCTTTCGGTGGCCCAGTGTCCTTCCCTGCACACCACCTCGTGTTCACTCCCCTTGTTGGCACATCGCTCGATGTCTGACTTTGATATCATTGGTAACAGCCCAAGGCCACCGCTAGCAAATATTGTCCTACTTGTAAAGGACAAGCGAGAAAATATGTTGATCCCCTGTGACAGAAATGGATGGATTAGGAGGTTAGGTTCGATTTTCAAGCCAAATGGGAGGAGTTAGATTGAGTTTTAGCTCGTTCTTTAATTCAAACTCGTGCTAGCTAATAGAGCCACCCCAACGTAGGAGCGTAATAGAGTTTCATGGACCGACGACTTGAGCAAGAGCCCGGACCATAACGATCTTAGAGACTTCTCTCCCGACTTCATTTCAAGAGGACAATAATTTAATATATAAATGTTGGGTGCTATGATGATGCCACGTAAGTAATAACTACTAAGAACCGCATATTCTTTTCATGAACTGCATATTCTCTTCCAAGAAGATATGGAGAAAATTTGGATTTTAATCAAACTTCTGCAACTGTCACGTTGAAATGGCAGCAAACTGATTTCTAAAATCTCTCCCACGCGACCACATCCCTGGATCATCATTTTCTCCAGTTTCTCTTTAAATTTCTGTTCGTTATCGATTGAACCAAATCACTCCCATTCCTTCACGTGTGGTAAGAATCAGACCACACGGAGATTAATTTCATTTACATAAAGGGATTTGGAGATTTGGTTTTGGAATCCGGCCGAGATCGATGGGTATTAGCATGTTTCGTGCTGGATTTTCTGTTCTTGTTATTTTGGGTTTTGTAGTGTGCGATTTGGGCGTTTGTAATGGCGGATTCACGAGCGGTTACGTTAGGAATGACTATGTGGCGTCGGATATGCCGCTCGATAGCGATGTGTTCAAGCCTCCTCCCGGTAGAAATGCCGCACAACAGGTGTTTGTTGTTTTGCTTTGTTCTGTTTCTTCGCGCCTTTGAGTTTTTCTTCGTTGCATTTGATTGTTTTGAGCTTAATCTGTGAATTATTGGAAATCCATCGTATTCTTCAAATTTTACTCTGAAACATATCTTTAATCCATCTCGATCGATTTTTATCTATGAAAATCATGTTTAGAATTGTAAAACCAATGCTTAAATGGAGATTAGGTCTAATAAATCTTCCATAAACGAATTATTGCCACTAAAATCACGAATTCTATTACATGACTGAGTTTTTCTTGTGGCTGTTGATTGAAGGTTCATATAACACAAGGGGATCTTGAGGGAAAGAGTGTAATTATCTCATGGGTTACACCGGAGAAACCTGGTTCAAACAGAGTGGTTTATTGGGCTGAAAACAGTCCGATTAGAAACAAAGCTGAAGGCTCTGTTGTTTCCTATAAGTACTTCAACTATACATCTGGTTTCATTCATCACTGCACTATTGAGAATTTAGAGGTCTGTGTTCTGTTATTGATTGAGCTTCATTTACATTCTGAATTTGAAAACGATATGAATACACCTGATTTGCTTGATCATTCTATGATCCTTTGCAGTACGACACGAAATATTTCTATGTGATCGGGTTCGGAAGTCTAACACGAAGGTTATGGTTTGTTACCCCTCCTAAAATTGGCCCTGATGTGCCTTATACTTTTGGTGTTATAGGTAACGTTTTGGTTGAATCACAATTTGGTCTCGGGTTTGGAAGTTAAAGTTTAGTTCCTATGATTTTAAAAGCTAGAAGTTTGTCCTTATAGCTTGATGAAGTGTAACGGCTCAAGCCCATCGCTAGCAGATATTGTCCACTTTGGCTCATTACGTATCGTCGTCAGCTTCATGATTTTTAAAACCCGTCTACTAGGGAGATGTTTCTACACTCTTATAAGGAAGAGTTCTCCTCTCCAACCGATGTGGAATCTCACAATCCACCCCTATTATTGTGAGATCCCACATTGGTTGGAGAAAGGAACGAAACATTTCTTATGAAGGTGTGGAAACCTCTTTCTACTCTTCATAGTAGACGTGTTTTAAAATCGTGAGGCTGACGACGATACGTAACGGGCCAAAACAGACAATATCTGCTAGCGGTGAGCTTGGGCTATTACATAAAACATCACAAATACTTCTATCTCCTATCGATAGAAGTGATTGATTACGTGATAATTAGTTATTCATATGTCAATGAAGTAGTCTTTTGTATTTAGCACATTGTGTGAGTTAAGTAGCCGACTGGATACCAAATGGGTTAATGCAAAGGATTATCTCATTGGCATATGGCTAGCAAACTGCCTGATATGTGTTCTTAATAATAGAACTATTAACGAGGTTTTATCGAACCATAAGAACGAAATTCTAACTTATTTCAAATTATACGGACTAAATTTATAATTTAAACCTTACTTTTTGTATTGAATATTGCTTTCGGTAGGATTTGAGTTGCTTAAACATGTGATTATTCGACTCTCTTTGAGCAGGAGATCTTGGCCAAACATATGATTCCAATAAAACACTTACACATTATGAATCAAACCCAACAAAAGGACAGGCTATGTTGTTCGTCGGGGACCTGTCGTATGCAGACCGTTATCCCTTCCATGACAACACCAGGTGGGACACATGGGGGAGGTTTGTAGAAAGAAGTGCAGCTTATCAACCTTGGATTTGGACTGCAGGGAATCATGAACTCGACTATGCTCCTGACATTGTATTAATCTTATACATCTTTTCTCTATTGTTGATATGGTTGATTGGTTCAAATCTTTGGAGCATACCCTCACCAGAATTGATTTGATCATTTTCCAGGGTGAAACCGAACCATTTAAGCCTTTTTTGCATCGCTACCGTGTCCCATATAATGCATTGGATGGCTCGTCTCCGCTTTGGTACTCCATCAAGAGAGCTTCTGCTCATATAATTGTCTTGTCCTCTTACTCATCTTATGGTACGTAAGTGTCCCTTTTCTGTTTAGCTTCATTGTTATAGATTATGTTGGCATTGTTTTGCTATTATGATACTTCTTGTTCCTAATGAGATCGTACGTAAACCTCGAGAAAGTTTTTATCTAGTGAAGAGAATTGTTCATGTTCATCTTGTATCCAACACAATTAGAATCCTGAACTTTAAATAAATCTATATCGCACGCTCAAGCTTGTGTTTTTGCCTCCTTTCTCTCGCAGTGAAAAGCAGCCCCCAATACAAATGGCTGCAGAGCGAGCTGCTAAGGGTAAACAGGGACCAGACTCCGTGGCTCATAGTTCTTATGCATACTCCAATGTACAGCAGTTATGTTCACCATTACATGGAGGGAGAAAGCATGAGAGTGGTCTTCGAGCCATGGTTCGTGAACTATAAAGTTGATGTTGTCTTCGCGGGTCACGTTCATGCCTACGAACGATCTGTAAGTAGTACTTACCAGCCTTATCTTTACCCAAAAAAAAAAAAAAAAAAAAAAAAAAAAAAAAAAAAAANTAAGTAGTACTTACCAGCCTTATCTTTACCCAAAAAAAAAAAAAAAAAAACAAACAAACAAAAACAAAAGTGATGGGAAACAAAACAAAATAATTATCAAATCCGTGAGATCCCACCTCGGTTCGAGAGTAGAACGAAACATTTCTTATAAAAATGTGGAAACCTCTGTGTGGAAACTTCTCTCTAGCAGACGCGTTTTAAAATTAAAATCGTGAGACTCACAGCGATACGTAATGGGCCAAAGTGGACAATATTTGCTAGCAGTCCAAAGGGCGTCAGAGCCAGACAACGAATGGTGTACTAGCGAAGACGCTTGGCCTTCGAGGGGGTGGATTGTGAGATCCCACATCGGTTGGAGAGGAGAACGAAACATTCCTTATGAGGGTGTGAAAACCTCTCCCTAGCAGACATGTTTTAAAATTGGGAGGCTGACGGTCATATGTAACAAACCCAAGCTAGGACTTTGACTGGTTACATAAATCCAACCATTTTATGCAGAAAAAACAGGTTGTTAATGTTGATGAATCATAAGAATGATTGATCATATGAATATCCGATCTTGCATAACAGGAACGAGTATCAAATATAGCATACAACATTGTAAATGGGTTATGTTCCCCAATGCGTAACCAAGATGCTCCAGTTTACATAACCATTGGAGATGGAGGAAACTCAGAAGGATTAGTAACAGAGTAATCACTGGAACCCTTCAACTTCTCTTTTCTTAATCTTTCAACTCAACAGCTAAGGCTTTTTTGACTTGGTTTTTGAACCATGCAGGATGACAGAACCACAGCCAAGATACTCAGCTTACCGTGAAGCCAGCTTCGGCCATGCCACACTGGACATAAAGAACAGAACTCATGCCTACTTCGCTTGGCATCGCAACCAAGATGAATATTCTGTGGAAGCTGATGCCCTATGGCTGCACAATCGTCAATGGATAGCTTCAAAATTGGCAAAATCTGCTCCGGTGAGTCACCTTTCATCAGCTGCCTGAATCATCTCTTCTTCTTCAACCCATCACAGAGCTTTTTCCATGGCTTAATGTGCAGAAGAGAAGAGAAAAAATAAAAATAAAAAACCCTTAGAATTGAGCTTTTTCCATGGCTTAATCTGTTTTGTTTATTATAACTTTCTTTGAATGTGTGTTTTATAGTCCATTTGGCATGTTCTTCTTTTGTCTCCATCTTATTTGGAAGATTGGAAGTATAAACAAAAATAATTTCATATAGCTTTCAATCCGAACAGCCCCAAATCAACAAAAATCAAAACAAAAACGAATCAAGAGAGAAAAAAATGAAACATTTTGGATAAACAAGACAATCCCACACGAGAAAACAACGATACAACTTAGAATTACAAGTGTTATCCACCAAGCCTTGTTCATATGTATATCATAAGCACCATTGTAGTGTGTCCCATCCATTTCCATCCACCAAATTCGCAGCCAAAAGGCTCTGATCTTCCATGACAGGGAAATCCAAAGACATGGCTGCATCAACCCAAATGGAATCATCTAAGCTAATACTCATAGACCTCCAAAGCCCACCATTTTCGTCCTCCTCCCCAAACCCCATCCCGCCATTGTTTACCACAGACTTCTCAGGCTCTGCAGCAGAGGAAGGAAGATTGAGCTTGGCGTCAGAGCCATAGAGGCGACGAGCGGCATTGTCATAAGCCATGGCAGCATCATGAGAGGTATCAAAAGTGCCAAGCCAAAGACGAGCCCCACGATTAGGCTCACGAATCTCAGCAACCCATTTGCCCCAAGTTCTTTGACGGACACCTTTGTAAGTGCAGGAAGCGTTTTCAGGCCCTCCTTTGCCCCTCATACAGCCCTTTCTTGAGCTGGGATGGGCAGAAGAGGAGGCCCTTTTGAGCTGCTGCTGCTGCTGCGGCGGCGGTTGCTTGGCTCGTGGATTCAACATGGAAAAGGATAGTGCATGTGGGATTGTTGGAGGGATGTGTTAAAAGAAAATGAATGAATTGGGGGAATTAGAGCGAGAAAGTGGGAAGGGATGAAACGTGGCTGAAACAGGGGATGGGATGATACTTGGCAGGATGAACTGTAGAAATCGTGTCGATAGGAAGAGGGCTCTTCTGGGTTACTGTCTTGCACACACATGGCTTCATTTTCGTCTCTACACGAGCACAACAAAAATTCCAGTTCACCTTAAACTTCACCCTTTTTTTCTTTTCGAATTCCCTTTTTCTTCATTTTATTGGTGTCAGTGTATGTAGTCTTTCATCCCAAATGGATATAATTTGCCTGGTAGAGTCATTTAAACAGGTTTGATCGAGCTAATTTGTGGAGTAATTCGAATCACGAGCTTTCTCTACTCTTGATCTTGATCATGAAGGTAACCTATTCCAAAACTTTTCTTTTAGATTGATTTCTTATCTTTTTGGAATTTGTTCTTTTGGAACATTATTAGATTGAATTTTTAAGAGTTTCGTATCATTTGGAATGAAATCAACTTGATTCGAAGATTTTAACCTTTGTGAACTAGAGGTTTGCATGTCCGATGAAAATTCTTAGATTCAACTAGCTAGGGTTATCGTAAATCGAATGTAGATTGATTTATTTTGCTTAGTTTAGGAAGGAATTTAGAATTGAACAATTGAGAATTTAGGAATATGCTAATGTGGTGTTAACTTAATGATTTAAATAGAAGAACGATCGAGTCTTAAAAGTACAAAAACAATCTCGAGGAAGTTTGATCCTACACCTTTAGCTGATCGTTCATGTTGTTTGTCTAGGTTAAGACAAGTTAGCCGTAATTTCAAGATGTAGTATGCCCATGAGTCAACTTCTTCCAAAAAGTTTATTCATTATTGAGAATGATACGACCACATGATACAAAGATAGAGTTGAGTATACAAATGTGGTGTCTTGTAACACTCAGAGCATTGAAGTGGTATATAAATGAACTGACCCTATATTCGAATGAGAGAGCGGTCCTAAAGAACTCCATGACTAAGACACACTTAAAAGAAATGAAGGTTACTATTTGTATTATAAGTTTCACTTTTTTTTTTTTTTTTCAGTGACTCAATTATAAGAACTCTATGGATAAACGTGTTTCACCTAAAACAATTTTATGTCAAGTGACTTCCTTTGTATTTTCATGAGAAGGACTGGTTAGTGAGGATAGTTTTCACTCTTAAAACGCGAGGAGTAGGTAACGTGACCATATCGTAGGAGATACAGGGGGAAACGTGAAGACCATCAAATGCCACGTTCGGATTCCAAATCTTTGATAGAACGTTTTAGTATTATTTTCACAAGATGCAAAACGTCAATTCATCATCATATCCTCTCTATCAATAAATTCTCCATCTTTTGAACACGTGGGCGAATCTTCAATACCCAATTGTGAGGCTTTGCATCAATGGAGATCGAAGGCATTGAGAAAGTCACTTTCTTTAGAGCTCAATTGAAGTGTGAACTAAATAAATATTAGATTTTTCGTACATCTCACTTGGAAAGCCAAGTGCTTGGAAACTAGAGAGCCACGTCCGGTGGGTTGTGGGTTGGGTGGAGATTAACTACAAAACATTGAATAGACACAGACTATTGAAAGAGATATGAATGAAAATATACTGTCTATATCAAGAAGGTGTACTACGAAGAACCATTAGGTACCAAATTCAAATTCCAAATTATTTCAATAAATTATCGATATTTAATCGTAAAATATGAAATTAAACTAAACTTATATTTTAATCTTAATCATCACGGGATATTTTCTTCTTAAATGTTCTTTAAAATCACGTTTTAGAAATACCAAAGCAAATTGTAAACAATTAACAAACAGGTCAAAATCATTCTCGAAAAATCCAAAAAATCCAAACAAAATCATTCAAGTTCGACGATTTTCGTGAGTTAATTGCCTGTCAATTGCCGATTGGTTTGGACCATTGTTCATCGAAGATCGAATAACCAATCCTCTGGTTATTTGATAGCAGCCATCTACGGCGGCCGTGTACCGACTCGCCGGCGATTATCCATCACCGCCACGCTTTTATCTCGGCAAAGAATGGCCAATCTCAGCTTCCATTTTGTGATTACCTTTCTCTTTCTTCTTCGCCATTTTTCTGCTACTTCGGATATTTCGGAGCTCTTTGAAATCTGGTGCACAGAACATGGAAAATCGTATTCCTCCGCGGAAGAAAAGCTTTACAGACTCGGTGTTTTTGCCGATAACTATGAATTTGTTACTCATCACAATAATCAGGGAAATTCTTCTTATACTCTTTCTCTCAATGCTTATGCCGATATTACTCACCATGAGTTCAAGGCCGCTCGCTTAGGTCTTTCCTCTGCTTTGCGGAGCTCGCGGCCGGTTTCGCCGCAAGAACCCTATCTTCATCGGGATGTTCCTGAATCGTTAGATTGGAGGAAGAAAGGGGCTGTGACTGCTGTTAAGGATCAAGGAAGTTGTGGTATGTTTAATTTCTGTTTTCGATTGTTTTGTTTGGTGAAGATCTTGAATCTGATTGAACTACTCTGTTCCGTGATTTTGAATTTGATTGAAACCCCAGGACACTAGGGTTAGTTTTGACGATCGATGCATTATTAGTGGAAATTTCTATAAATGGCTTCATGAACATGGGGTTATCTCTTACAAATCCAAACAAAGAAATCATTATAAGTGGAAATTGTGCTTCTGTTTCTTGAAACCAAACATTATTGCTTGGCCATATGAGTTTAAGCATTTGTTCTTCAGTCTATTTTAAGATTCTGTATGTAGAATTGCAGAAATCTAGTTCATGTTTGAGCTTAACTTCAGATATTGTCCTTTTTGTGCTTCTTCTCCTCTCCTAAGGAGAGGTTCCACGCCCTTATAAAGAATGTTTGGTTCTCCTCCCCAATTGATGTAGAATCTCACAGTCCACCTCCCTTTGGGGCCCAGCGTCCTTGCTGACACTCGTTCCCTTCTCCAATCGATGTGGGACCTCCCAATCCATCCTCTTCGAGACCCAACGTCCTTGCTGGCACATCGCTCCTAGCCCACCACTAGCCGATATTGTTTTCTTTAGGCTTCCCCTCAAGGTTTTTAAAACGCGTATGCTAGGGAGAGGTTACCAACCCTTATAATGAATATTTCGTTCTCCTCGGGATCTCAAACAAAATATAAAGAAAAGTGTTGAAAATGTATTAAATTATGAACTATACTCTAGCTGAGTTTTGGATCTAGTGATGATTTTGTCACATAACCTGATATTGATCATCAAGGTAGTTAAGTTGTATCATCATCTCTTCATGATAAGCTTTGAATTATGTGGAAGCTTTGCTCATCTAAATGGGAAAGAACCAATATCTTTTGTTTTCACTTTTCAGGTGCTTGCTGGTCTTTCTCAGCAACAGGAGCTATTGAAGGGATCAACCAAATTAGAACAGGGTCTCTTATCAGTGTTTCTGAACAGGAATTAATTGATTGTGACAGATCGTATAATTCTGGCTGTGGAGGAGGACTGATGGATTATGCATACCAATTTGTTATAAAAAACCACGGGATCGACACCGAAGATGATTATCCTTTTCAGGGTCGTGATGGATCGTGTCATAAGGACAAGGTAATATAATTCATCTCTTCCTCACATCTTCCAAATACGTTCACAATATTAGTAAATCACTTTTTATGGACTCATTTTGAATGATTCATGAGCTCACCGTAAGCAAATATTGTTCTCTTTGAGTTTTCCCTTTCGGGCTTCATCTCAAGGTTTTTAAAACGTGTCTACTAGGGAGAGTTTTCCACTCCCTTATAAAGAATGCTTCGTTCTTCGTTCTCCTCACAATCCACCCCCTTCTGGGCGCAGTATTCTCGCTGGCATTCATTCCCTTTCTCCAATCAATGTGGGACCCCCAATCCACCCCTTCAGGGTCTAGCGTCCTTACTGGCACACTGCCTCGTGTCCACCCACTTCGAGGTGCAACCTCCTCGATGTGAGACTCCCCAATCCACCTCCCTTCGGTGCCCAGTGTCGTTGCTGACACACTGCCTCGTGTCCACCCCCTTCGGGGCTCAGCCTTTTGCTAGCACATCACTCAGTGTCTAGCTCTGTTACCATTTATAACGGCTCAAGCCCACCGCTAGCAAATATTGTTTTCATTGGGCTTTCCCTTTCGGGGTTCCTTTCAAGGTTTTTAAAACGCGTCTACTAGGGAGAGGTTTCCATGCCCTTATAAAAAATGTTCCGTTTTTCTCCCCGATGTAGGATCTCACATAGAAGATGGATTCCTTACGCATAGAAAAAGATTGCTTGCGCTGAAATGCATTTTGTGTCTATTGAGCTTGCAGCTAAATAGGAAGGTCGTTACCATTGATGGCTATTCCGATGTTCCTCCAAACAATGAGGAAAAATTACTGCAAGCAGTAGCAATTCAACCTGTGAGTGTTGGTATCTGTGGCAGTGAGAGAGCTTTTCAATTATATTCAAAGGTTGGTTCTATTCTCCACTAATGTTCGAAAATTCCATCATACGTGAAATTATGACTAAAATCAAGAATGGTACTTGTTTCTGTTAGGGAATTTTCTCTGGTCCATGTTCAACTTCCTTGGATCATGCTGTGTTGATTGTAGGATATGGATCAGAAAATGGTGTTGATTATTGGATCGTGAAGAACTCGTGGGGTAAACGTTGGGGAATGGATGGTTATATTCACATGCAGCGCAACAGCGGAAATTCTGAAGGCGTTTGCGGAATCAACATGCTTGCTTCATATCCAACTAAAACGAGTCCCAACCCACCTCCCTCCCCTCCGCCAGGTCCAACAAAATGCAGTTTTCTTACTAGCTGTGCTGCTGGGGAGACCTGTTGTTGTGCGAAGGAATTTTTTGGCCTTTGCTTGTCTTGGAAATGCTGTGGACTGAGCTCTGCTGTCTGTTGCAAGGACGGTCGTCATTGTTGCCCCTTTGATTATCCCATTTGTGATACTCAGAGGAACCTATGCCTCAAGGTTTGTTCCTTTTCCCACTTCTTATGATTTTTTGTTTGAGATGAAAATATCATTTTAGTGTTGGAAGTAGCTTGTCTGTGTGTTGTTTTCTTCCTTCAAACAAGTTTAGTCATCTGGAAATGGATCTGTTTTCATAAGCATATGTTAGAGAGAAAAAGAAGAGAAGGAACATGCTATAACTCGTCTCTTGTTGTGAGATCTTACATCGGTTGGAGAAAGGAACGAAGCATTCTTTATAAGAGTGTGGAAACATCTCCCTAGCAAATGCATTTTAAAAACCTTAAGGGGAAGGCTGGAAGGGAAAGTCGGAAAAGGATAATATCTGCTAACGGTGGGTTTGGGCTGTTACAGATGGTATCAGAGCCCAGTGAGGATGTTGGGCCCCGAAAAGGGATGAATTGTGAGATCCCACGTCGATTGGAGAAGGGAATGAGTGCCTGCGAGAACGTTAGGCCCCGAAGAGGGGTGGATTGTGAGATCCTACGTCGGTTGGAGAGGGGAACGAGGCATTCTTTATAAGAGTGTGGAAACCTCTCCCCTGTAGATGCGTTTTAAAAACCTTGAGGCAAAGCCCAAAGAGGACAATGTTTGCGAACGGTGGGCTTGGGTTGTTATAGATAGTATCAGAGCACACCAGGCAATGACCAACGAGGACATTGAGCCCCGAAAGGGGGTGGATTGTGAGATCCTACATCGATTGGAGAGAGGAATGAGTGCCAGTGAGGACGTTGGGCTCCGAAGGGGGGTGGATTGTGAGATCCCCACATCGATTGGAGAGGGGAACGAAACATTTTTTATAAGGGTGTGGAAACCTCTCCCTAGCAGAGCAGACGCATTTTAAAACCTTGAGGGAAGCCCGGAAGTGAAAACCCAAAATGGACAATATCTGCTAGCAGTGGGTTTTGACCGTTTCAGTTACCGTCTTTTCTTGTACCTGATAGACAATTGTCACACTCTGTCTCTATCTAATAGTTAGTAACCATACCAAACACTCACCTGTTTACAGCTGCATAGCGACACAACTTCTAACAAAAGAACATTTTCCAAGAATGCATCAAAAAAATCAGTTGAAACATGTTCAAGTCATATGTTTGAAGTGTTTCTTTGTCTATGTTCTCTCTGTTTCCATATTCTGGGCTAACAGAAACATCATCTTGGCAGAGAACGATGAACGGTACAAGAACAGAAGCACTCGAGAATCGGAGTCCTTCGGGAACATCCGGTTCGTGGAGCTCTTCCTAAGGTTTGAATTCTATGAAATGGCTCCATCTGTAGAATGAATAAACGCTGCCATTCTAGTTACCACTGTATTCTACTAGCTTTTAGCTACATTTGAAGTCTAAAAAGGAGGTTCAGTCATTAGCTTTCTGCTATGGTCCTAGAGCTTCCATGGATTAGCTTTGGAGAGTTCTTACCTCGGCCGAGCTCGGAGTTTTATCGGGTTCTGGCTCGTCACTGTTCTTAGGTTTCTGATCAGACTGCTGCATTTCAAGTTCTTAAAGTTGCATCTTACTCGATGCATAGATTTGTTCTTGAATATTATGGATTGGTTTGGATTTGAATGTTTGTGATTAGTTGTAAGAGAAATTTGGTTCATATATTGCTGCCTCATATGCTCCACCATAGTTTTTTTTATGCTTTTCTGTTCCCTAAATCTTTAGGACGGAGTTAGCGATGACTTCCGGTTCTTATTTTGCTTTACAATACCTTGCCATATTCGATGAAAGTAGTATATACGGCTTGGAGGGAGATCTTTCAAATCTTTCGAGATCCACCCTACAATATAGGTTCAGAAGTCAAAATAAATTATTTTAGCTCTTGTAATTAAAAATTATTCTCGGTTTATGTTTTTTATTAAAATAACATTTCATTAAAGTTTAAATTTAGGATATTTAAAAATAAAGAAAATAGGACGGAGGCAAAGTCGACCACGATGACAAAGTTCACGGGTAATTTTTTTGTTCCTCTACTTCCTTGCCAATTCATAACGAGACGATTCATGCAAGATGGGTCATACCAGAGAAACAAACATTTCTAGTTTGAACCACCGTTTACGAGTATCTTAAAAAATAGTAATTCAATCAAATAGATAAGAACGTGTTTTATCCTATCTAAATTAAACGTGCGACTATCAAAAAAATTTAACGAATAACTTTTTTTTTTTTTTTTTTTTTTTTTTTTTTGTATTTTCATATTTTAGATATACTATCGAATATATATTATATTTACTTTCTAAAAAGAGAAATATAAACTTTAAATACTAACTCTATTTTAAAAATAAATAAATAAATATCAATCAAATATGCTCTGAAATATTTCAAACCATATGAATGAATTTAGAATTAATTTAATTTTTTTCAAGATAATTAAAATAATTAACCATAGATTAAAATCTAATTCTTTTATTATTATTTTTTTAAATTCATTGTATATATATTTGTATTTATTTATTTTTTAATTCGACGAAATTTAAAATTTTGAGATCGAGAATAAATGTATTGACCGTTGAATTATATTGTACGGCAAATTTGAGGCATTTTAAAAATAACAATGAATTATAATGAATTATTTATTTATTTATTTTTATTCTTTTTATCCGTTCCCATTCAGAATAACGACATTTTTATGGATAAATGCATTCACATTTTTGGCATAGGCGCTCGCGTCATGAACCACTGAGATTATCTCGTAATAAAACTCAAATATGAGGGTAATTTGGTAAATTGATACGAACGACATCTAGGGCCATTTCTCTCTCTATATAAACCCCCTTGCTCCTTTCGTCTTCATCCATCGCTTCGTTTTCAAATACAGTGAGACCTTTGCAGGATACACACTCGTTTTTCTTTGAAGCAATGGCTGTTGAAGGTCAAGTGATTCCACTTCGCGATGCTAAAGAATTCGATGTGATAATCGATAAAGAGAAGGAATCTGGCAAACTGGTATGATTTTTTATTTCTTTTCCTCTCCATTTCTGCTTTCCAATTTCTGATTTCCTGATGTTCTTGTCGTTTCAAACGATTTTTGTTGGATTTGTGTTGTTATTGTTGGATATTGTTCATGATTTGGAGGAAATCGTGATTGATTCGTTAGGATTTGTGATATTGACTTGTATTTGTGTCTAGGTTTCTTTTGTTTAATCTAATTTATTGAGTCCTGGCTAGCTATGTTTGATTGCCTCGGATTTTATGATTTCTAATCTTCAATTCTTCTGTGTTACTCGCTTCGTGTCATTGAATTTGATGATTCCATCCTCCTTTGACAGTAGTAGTACTTCACTGGATTAAATATAGTATCACCTCTATAGTTTTGGGGGTTCTTTTTGTTTCTGATGTATATAAAATCTTCTTTGATAGATTGTGATCGATTTTACTGCTTCCTGGTGCCCGCCATGCCGTATCATTGCTCCAGTATTCGCAGAGTTGGCTAAGGCGCACGTCAATGTCACTTTCTTGAAAGTGGACGTCGATAATGTCAAGGTAAAGCAATTTGAGCCTTTTCAACTCTTCCAAACTTTTTATATTGTTGATGCAGTGGAATTGAACTGTTCTGTTTCTTTGCAGGAAATTGCTGAGAGGTTCGAGGTGAATGCGATGCCGACCTTTGTTTTCCTGAAAGGAGGAAAAGAAGTTCACAGGATTGTTGGTGCCGACAAGGTGGAGCTAGGGGTTAAAGTACTGGAGTTAAGCGCTGCACCTGCTACTTCTGCTGCTTAGATGGTCAGCTTTGATGACCATTTTCCCTCTTAATATTATCATTATGTTGTAATAACGATTCTGGTTTTGGGGTTTGTTGTTCTTGTGGATTCCATGACAGTATCTCTCTGTGATGCTAAGAATGTTTGTAAACGATATATGTAGAATAAGATTTAATGTTTCATAATGTATCTCTGCTCATCAAGCTTTTGAATTCAGTGATCGTTGCCTCAATGTTCACAGATTACTTAAGAACAGCTTACTTTTTCACCTTTTTTCTCTCATGTTTAGAAATGTCTTGATTCTGAAAAGGGTTTTAAGTTTTATGATTGGTTGAATTTGTCAACTTTGTCAATTTTGTTCTTGGCTCTCCAATGTTGTTCTTTATGCTTACTTAGGTTGGGTAAGGATTTTGGGGCCCTATGTTCATATGGGAATGAGAATAAAGTTCACAAAATGGGGTATTGGAATAGGATATTCCTAAGCATCTTTGTGTTACCCCTGCTATATCCATGACCATACATCTTGGCTTTTCCCTATTCGTTTCTTCAATTATTTATATTATTTTAATTAGCTAGTGCGAGGAATGGAATATGAAGATCTGAAGTTGGAGGAATATGAAGATTTGAACTTCTGATTTCAAGACCACTGAGTATATATTAATATGATTGAATTAAACTAAGTAAAATACTAATGAATAATTGGTTTTGTTCAAATAATACAAGTTTGATCTTTAAAAGATGTCTAAATATTCTATTATGGCTCGGTTTTAGCTAGAAATGCTATAGTTTTATTTCGATAATGTTTCGAAATACTCGTAGGTTATATTTTGGCTGGTTCCTTGACATTTAATTGTGTTCGTAGAAGATAGTTCTTATGTTTTCTTGACTCGAGAATTATTTGTATATCAATCTTAGTTGTCTCTTAATTCTCGTGCGTTGCATTATGTAAAATTTGTTAAAAGGGAAACCTAGAAGCTTCATATTCGTGTGTGAATAACTGATCTAGACACATGGGTACGTTAAAAAATTTATCATTTATACGTTTATCTGGTTTTTACTTATTATGTTTTATTCTCTCGATTTTCAATTAATCGTTTTAAATATTAATAATATAGAAAAAGAAAAAGAAAAATTGACAAAATTCCAATTAATCGTTTTAAAATATTAATAATATAGAAATGGAAAAAGAAAAAGAAAAATTGAGAAATTCCAGAATCTTCTTTTTCCTAGTGGACGGGATTTTTCTCTCTTTTTTCCCTTGTTTTTTTTTTCTTTTTAATTATATTTTATTGCTAGTTAATGGGCCCAACTTTGTGGGCCGAATTTGCACCTCAGGAGCCCACATATTAGAAAATAATGGGCCGAAGTACTCGCATTATGGGCCACAGCGGAGAATCCAATTCCTTGTCCTTTCCAAGTTCTAGTTTATTTATTTATTTATTTATTATTTTCATTTTTTCTATTGTATGGTTGAGAAAAACGATAATATATTTCATTTTAATATTATTTTTCATTTTTTTATATTTGAATTTTTAAAAAACCTTCCTTGTAATTTAATTTAATATTAATTATATATAAAAAATTATGCGATTAAGTGTTACGAAATAATCATATTTATATTTATTTAAGAAAATATATAATGTAAATAGTTTTTAGTTATTTATTTATTTAAAATAACCATAAATAAACAATTAAAACTAAATGCTATTTTAACCTAAAAATTGCGATTTTCTTTGAGGCATACATATTCTTATTTTTCTACCCGAACCGAAAGAAAGGCGAAGGGTACTTACTGCCCACTGCTCGCTATATAAATACCTGCCCGTCGCCGTCTCCCTCCATCGCTGCAGTTTTCTTATACGGATAAGACTTTTCGCAGGAAAGCGATTTCTGTGTATTCCAATGGCTGAAGAAGGGCAAGTGATCGCATGCCATAAGAAAGCTGAGTGGGATGCTCATTTAGCGAAAGCGAAGGAATCTGGAAAACTGGTATCGTATTGTTGTTTTTGTTTTTAAGGCTCCTCATTTCTAGATTTCAATTGATTTCGATCGGATTTTGGATTTACTGGATATTATGTGTATTGAAGCATTTCACGTTTATGATTGCTTGTTAGGAGATCGTTTGATGTTTTGGTAAAAGTCGCGATGGATTCGTTAGGGTTTCTGATCTCTCTTACGCTAGTAGTAATATTCGATTTATCTCGATTGAATGATCGTGTTGAAATTGATGCTTTCGAGTTTTCCTTTATAACGTTTTGTGGAATCTTTTGATTTGTGTTATTCTTTAATCATTCTCTGTTACTTTTTTCGTTCTTTTTGGTAAGAAATTGTTGATTATTCTATTTTGCGTTGACCGAACTTGAGTGATTCTGTATTACAGTTTGTGTCTGTTTTTTTGTTCCTGATGATTCTTAAGTTTTGTTTGATAGATTGTTGTGGATTTTACTGCTTCCTGGTGCGGGCCATGCCGTACAATTGCTCCATATTTCTCAGAATTGGCTAAGAATCATCCCGGTGTCGTTTTCCTGAAAGTGGACGTCGATGAATTGAACGTAAATATATTGAATCTCTTTTAACTCTTCTCAATCTATGATATCATATGTCAACATTTCTGTTCCATCGCGATATTGCTGATTACTGTAGCATGCAGTGGAGCTGTTTTCTTTTTGATTGATCAAACAAAGGCTTCTGTTTCTCTCTGCAGACTGTTGCTACCGAGTGGGAGATCAATGCAATGCCGACATTTGTTTTCATGAAACGAGGGGAAACAGTTCACAAGATTGTTGGTGCTGATAAATCGGCGCTGTTGAAAAAAATAGAAGAGCTCAAGACTCCAACTGCTGCTACTACTTCTTCTACTGCTTAGACACAATCAGCTTGGAGGATGTGGCCTCGTTGATTAGTATGGTGCAATGATGCTTCTGTTTTCGAGTTTGATCTTCTTGTCAATTTCATACGTTGTGTCTATGATCTCCACGGTTTTGTTTTCCCTAAAAGAAGTTGGATTATATGCAGAACTCTGAAAGATGATTCTGGTTCTTGTTATCTAGAACTTGCAGGTTTCAATGTGGAATAAATGGGGCTGGAATTTTTGTTGAATTCTCAAGTCTCATGATTTACACATTCTACCAGCAGGCTTCCGTAAGATCTTGACTCTATTTCTTATCTAATTCTCCATGGATGATGTTGTTTCAGCTTATTCTCATAGTAACTAAGAAGAATTGTTTCCTATGAGAAGAATCGTCAACATACACTTGAATTCCGTTCATGTCTAATACATGTTTGAACTTTGAAACTTTTAATTCCATGTCTATCTCTTATGTTAAGGACTTTATAAACACGAAATTGAATGTAGACGTTCTACGAATATCATTAGTTGATTTTTAATCTATGGTTTACTGAAGAACAGGGTGGCTGTGTGGCCTCGATAGAAGCACATCAGCGCATATGGAAAGGGGCTTCATATCCTGCAAGTTTTTCCCTTCTCTAGTCGTCGTCAAAAGAAAATAAATAATAATAATAATAATCATAATTCCCTAAAGAATGAATTTTTTAGCTTTTGGTTTGATGTGGTGGTTCGCTTTAGTTTATATATATATATATATGTTTTTTTTTTTTTGGGCATAATGCTGGTCTCATGTTTTATTGAATAATTTTGTAATTTTACTTTAAAATATTATATTTTGAAATCGATAGATTAATTAAAATTACACCCCGAGGATCAAAAAGATATATATATATATATATTGGAATGTAAAGTTTTTGTAATTAATTAAAAGAATAAAGAGAGGAATTAATTTGAAGCATAAAGTATGGAGCGACCAAAACAATAAAAGATAAATTAAGAGGTAAGGATGGGTTGATTGGTCAAATTCAATTTAGAATCTAACTATAATTTCCATCAATTCAAGATAAATCATTCCTTGATTCTTTTATTATTTTTTCTTTTTTAAAAATGTCTCTTTATTTTTGGACCAGATAAATTTGGCCCTTACTTTATTCGGTCTGGAATCAATTTCAACTCAAATCATTATAAAAAAAAAAAAAAAAAAAAAAAAAAAAAAAAACCCTTCCTAAAATATGGTGCTCAACTTCTAAAGTTTTATATTTATTTTATGCACGCTTCAATTTTTTTTTTATTTTTTATTTTTTATTTTATTTTGGAGCATAAAATAGTGAAAAAAAAGATACTAAAGGGTTACTGCTGCTGGCTGATTATTGGCTGATTTATACATTTGTGTAAAAATTAGGATGTTTATTTTTCATATTTATGTTTATTTGGTCTTCAAACTTTTAATTTTGTGCTCGATAATAGAAGGTTAACAAAATTTAAGAAATTTTTTTAAACTTTTAATTTTGTGTCTAATAGGTCGTTGATTTATTTAAACGTTCAAACAATAATAATAGTATCGGTGGTGGTTAGTTTTTTTAAAATTATTTAAATTATAGATATTTAGCTCTCAAATGTTTAATATTTATACTCATCGAAAAGTTTCTTTGAAAATAATTACAAAATTAGATGGGTATTTTTTGAAAAGCACATTTATTCCAAAAAAAAAAAAAAAAAAAAAAAAAAAAAAAAAAAGTTTCCAACCCTTAAATTCTCCTCAAAACCAAGTAAAAATTCAGTATCTTTCACCCAGAAAATTACTACAAAGTTCAATGACACGACCATTTGAGTTAACATTGCAGCAATGGGCTCCTCCGACAAGCCATAATAGCCATTGATGGAATGTCTAAAATTGGGTCTAAGGTAAGCACCCAAGCGTATAGCAATTTGCTTCAACTTTCTTAGATGTTGATTCTATTGAAGTGGGTCGTGAGCTCCATGTTCGTATGTGTTTATACGAAGCTAACAAGCATATATGCGAAATGTGGATTTTGATGCACATAAGGTGTTTGATGAATTGCTGCACAGGATTTGTACACTTGGTCGGCAATGATAGGTGCATATTCGATGTGGGATGAGTTGTTATATGAATAATTCGTTCATAACACATTTGGAGAGGTGCACCATCTATTTACAGTTAAGGGAATAAATTTGATTAGAACATATTGAATTTGAAGTATTTGATTCATGGTACTGATTCTTTTCTGTTTTCCTTTTCTTTTTTCTCTGTGTTTACTAATAATTCTATTTCTTCATTGAAACAATTCATATAGATTCTTAATTGTGGTTAGTTGAGCATGTAGACATACATGCCTGTCTGGGTGCATAGTTTACTGTTTCTTGCAGATGTCTGATGGCATGACACATTCAGCTTGAAACTGTGATATTGTATCACCTATTATGATGAAGTCATACGAAATAAGGTGTCTTAATCATGCCATGAATGATTTAGATTTAAGAAGGCTTTATTGTATTTTTTAAGTTTTAGAGTATTGTCTTTAAAATAATAAATTACAATTAGTTAGTGGCCGTTATGGTATTGGAAAGTTACAACATTTCAATTAACAAAATAGTCATTCATGTTATTGTTTTAGTATAAAGATTTTGGATATTATAACGAAAGTTGTATATTATGCTTCGTAAGCCATGAGCTTGTTCCTTTACCTTTCTTGTGTTTAGATTTGCATGCTAGATTCATTCAAGTAGTCTTGATTAAGCTATCTTGTGGAGTGATTTGAATCACGAGTTTAGAATCGAGTTTTCTTTACTTTTGATCTTGATCATCAAGGTAATCCGTTTCCTATTCGAACCCGTTTACTTTTGATTTTGATCTTGATCAAGCTACCTCCTTGGCTTAGATGATGCTCACCCAAGACTGATATGTCCAGTCCATCTTGATTTATGTTTGCCTTTGGTTATCAGAAATCTTCTTAAAAGATGGGTGTTTAATAATAGTTCGGTTATGTTCCTTTACGAGTGAACATACTATTATTGATTGTCAAGCATCTTCTTACTTGTCGGGTATCATTTTCTGCAGAGTCCATGATAGTTACGCACGTTTGAAGAAAGCTTGTGCATCTAAACCGCGTATGCTAGGGAGAGGGTTTCACACCCTTATAAAAATACTTCGTTCCCCTCTCCAACCGATGTGGATCTCACACCATGCCTACTTAAGTCACATTTAGGTACAGAATGTCAAATTTCACACTATTAAACTTTCACCTTCAATGTTTGTTTATTAGATGGAATGTGCATAATGATTAGCTGGTGCGTCTCTAGTTAAGATTCCATACCTAGGATACTAAGCGAATCACCATATTTTAAGCTAATGTCGATGAGAATAATAATGATGCCAAACAGATTAGACTCCATTGCGAAGAGCCACTCTTTGTTCTGTTTTCTTTAACATTAGATTCTCTACTAAATCTTTCCACTCCATAGTGAAGATTGGAATCTAACTCCCATCATTTGCAAAGCTTTTAAATCCTCACAATTGGTATTGCACACTGCAGTTGTGCACAGCCATCAGAGTTCAAGAGAATTGTTGCTCTGTTCACTCTTCCATTGTTGTTTCCGTCACAAGAATGGTAGCTGCTATTCATTTCTTTTGTATTATTAATTGCATACACTTTGTTTGTTTGTGTGATATTCCACATTGGTTGTTGGGGAGGAGAACGAAATACCTTTTATAAAGGGTGTGGAAACCTTTCCCTAGCAGACGTTTTAAAAACCTTGAGGGCAAGCCTGAAAGGGAAAGCCCAAAGAGGATAATATCTGCTAGTGGTGGGACTGGACCGTTATAGTTTTTTAGCCAGCTAGTTAGAAATTTGCTTTTCCTCGGCAGAGTTCTGATGATTCTCAAAAGATCAAGCCAGTCTCGGCTGGACCCTTTGGAGGACCAGGTGGGAACAAGTGGGATGATGGGGTTTTTTCGAGTATCAGGCAGTTGGTAATTTCTCATGGAGCTGGTATCGACTCCATTAAGATTCAATATGATGTGAAGGGAACGCCAATTTGGTCTGATAGACATGGAGGAAATGGTGGCACTAAAACAGACACGGTACATATTGGTTCTAGTTTGATCATTGATGAAAAACACAATTTTCTGTGTACTATGTGGTTTCATTTTTTGTTTTTCAGGTGAAACTTGACTTCCCGGATGAGTACTTGACGATGATCCGAGGACACTACGGTAGCTTTGTGTCATATGACCAAATTTTCGTTCGATCCCTGACATTTATGAGCAACAAAAGGAAGTATGGACCTTACGGGGTCGAACTCGGAAGAGTTTTCTCATTCCCAACGACCGAGGGCAAGCTTGTCGGGTTCCATGGCAGGAGTGGATTGTACTTGGATGCCATTGGAGTTTACCTAAAGCCTATGCCAATACAAACGCCATCTAAAGCAATTATTCAATCACAGAGTTATGTTGCTACTAAGACAGAAAGTGAAGGCTATTCAATTATACAAGGAAGTGTTGGCCAAAATTATGATATTGTTCTTGCTGTAAAGCAGAAGGATGAACTCAAAAAGCCCCTTCCATCAAGCTCCTCAAGCTCAGAATCAAGTGATGATGAATCCATAACCAAGGTGAGTTTCCTTTAATCGTCTCGTCATTTCGAGTATGTTTCTTTTCCCTCGCACGTCTACTCCTTCAGATAGAAATATAATGGTTGGGAATGGTCATATATCTCAGAGGCCTGTTAAGAAAGGACCTTCTAAAGCTGAAAATGTTGTGCCATGTGGACCCTGGGGTGGCTCAGGAGGAACTGCATTTGATGATGGATGTTACACTGGCGTCAGACAAATTAATATATCGCGCAATGCCGGGATCGTATACATAAAAGCTCTGTATGCTTGCGATGAGGAATCGATATGGGGAAGCCGGGCTGGTGGAAATGTAGGCTTCAAACATGACAAGGTGAATGTATTTTCTACGTATTATTCTGTGATATCCTACATTAGTTGGGGAGGAAAACGAAACATCTTTTATAAGGGTGTGGAAACCTTTTCCTAGCATACGCGTTTAAATCCTTGAGGAGAACCCCGAAAAGAAAAGCCCAAAGAGAACAATATCTGCTAGCGGTGGGCTTGGGCCATTATAAATGATATCAGAGCCCGTCATCGGGCAATGTGTCAGCGAGGAGACTATTCCCCAAAGGGGGGTAGACACGAGGCAGTGTGCCAGTAAGGATACTGGGCCCCGAAGAGGGTGGATTTGGTGGGGGTCCCACATCGATTGGGGAAAGGAATAAGTGCCAGCGAGGACGCTGGGCCCTGAAAGGGGTGAATTGTGATATCCCACATTGGTTGGGGAGAAGAACGAATCACCCTTTATAAGGGTGTGGAAACCTTTCCCTAGCAAGCGTTTTAAAGCCTTGAGGGAAAGCCCAAAGAGGACAATATCTGCTTGCGGTGGGCTTGGGCCATTACATATTCGATCAGACGACATGTTATTTTGGGTTTTAGTTATTACATTTCTTGTTATCTTAGTCGTAGCAACCGTTTTGCAGGTTATCTTCGACTATCCATACGAAATCTTGACTCATGTAACTGGACACTATGGTCCTGTAATGTACATGGGACCTAACGTTATCAAGTCACTCACATTCCATACTACAAAAGCCAAGTATGGACCATTTGGGGAGGCACAAGGAACCCCTTTCAGTACCAACGTCAAGGAGGGGAAGATTGTTGGATTTCATGGCAGGAAAGGTCTGTTCCTCGATGCTCTCGGCGTGCACATAGTAGAAGGAAAAGTGACCCCGGTGTCTCGTCCTCCATCCAGTGATATCGTTCCTGCTACACAACCACTTCTCGAAAACGAGAGCGCCCATTGGACTAAGAAACTTGCTCCTTCAAATGGAAGACCACTTGAAGAGGTACTTTCTAACTCAGCTCATCATTTTAGATAAGTCTGGTCATGAAAGAGCTTATGGATGGATTGGTTACTTGTTTCGTAGATGGCTCGTGTAGTAAAAGAACCAGCTCCCTGTGGACCGGGACCGTGGGGCGGGGATGGAGGGAAACCGTGGGACGATGGAGTGTTTTCTGGCATTAAACAAATATACTTGACCAAATCTCTTGAAGCTTTTTGTTCAATCCAAATTGAATATGATCGAAACAAGCAATCAGTTTGGTCAGTTAAGCATGGAGGAAACGGTGGAACGACCGTGCATCGGGTACCGATAAATTTAAAACCTTAAACGTGCGTTCACAAGCACACGATCATTTATTCTGGCTGTGTATTTGCAGGTAAAACTAGATTATCCACATGAAGTGTTGACTTGTATCTCGGGATATTACGGTTACGTCGGTAAAGATGAACGACAACAAGTTATAAAGTCGCTTACTTTACACACAAGTAGGGGGAAGTTTGGACCGTTCGGGGAGGAGATAGGAACCTTTTTCACGTCGACAATAACCGAGGGGAAGGTGGTTGGCTTCCATGGGAGGAGCAGCTTGTACTTGGACGCCATTGGAGTTCACATGCAGCACTGGCTAGGTAGCCAAAGATCATCCAAGTCGTCCATGTTTAGACTGTTCTGATATGAAACTGAAGAACAAATAAAGCTTGGATGGAGCAATATGGTTCCATTAACAATCTATTCTGAATGTTTGGCTTAGTCAAAGGAAGCCTCAGTTTGATATTATTAGTAAAATGTAATAAAAAGTACTATAAAACCGGACGGACAAAATGAGTCGTTCCTAGCTCGAGTTTTAGATAAGCTTCTTCCAATCATGTTTGGTAATAGAACAGGACGGACATTTTTTTACATCTATATGTCCCTCCCTTGTGGCGACATAGATCGAAAAAGGGGAAGAGAGGGATGGAGTCACGTAGGGGTATTTTTGACTTTTTGCTATGATCAATGATTTGACGTTTATGTTTAGTGATAGAACAGAACAGCTTGCTCGGGCATCCTTTACATCTCCATGTCCCTCCTTATGGCAACATGGAGCGAAAAAAGGAAAGACGAGGGATGGTGTTAAGTAGGGGTATTTTTGACTTTTTGCTATACGTAGTGATTTTCCAAGCAGTGGGAGGAGATCAGGACTCTGACCGCGTGCCTGTTGAAGAATGAGCCGACCTCTCATAGGCAGTGGCTTGGTTAAGGGAACCCACCTGAGTCGTAGCAAAAGCAAGTCTTCATGGGGTAATTGTCATTGCTTATGGACCCGAACCTGGGTGATCTATCCATGACCAGGATGAAGCTTCATTTATGTTCCGTCGAGAGACTATCTAAACCCTAGCTTTAGGTTGCATGGGCAAACTACGATGAATTGAATTTTAGCCTCAAAGCGTTTTTTCTTTCACGTTAGCACCTCATGTCGTATAAGCTACCCGAAAAATAGCCTAATAAAGAAAGAGCCTAGGTGACAATGTGACATGTCAACAAACTTTGGTATGTAAAAAATGAAAATAAAAAATAAAATAGATATTAATTATTTTGGGCCTTGGAAAGAAAATGGTAATGGGCCTAAAATTCTTCCAATCCTTAAAAAAAATGCTTATGGGCCTAGAAAAAACAAACAAATAAATTTTTGGTTAGCTAAATTGCCAATGGACTAAAATACCCTCAGCCTGGTGCTCATGACGTGCTACGGAACCTCCACCGTGTCGAGGGACCAAGCAAGACATAGCTAGCAGCATAGGAGCCGACTCGGCGTCAGCGGCTTCGTATCGCACTAGACTAATCCAATATGTGGTTCCACACGTGACATTGAGTCAGCTCCTATCAACGACTACCACCGCCCTCGTTTTGTCTTATTACGCTCAAATAATTTCTTCAACATAAGTAACACAAAAAGCCATCACAGAAGGACGTTGTCATTCACATCTTGATAATAATAGTAGATTTGACGTTGATTTTGGCCAAACTTTGACTCGTCTTGACCTTAGAGGGATAGATGAATCCTTCCGATCTCGTATGACAAATACATACAAATCCATGAGTATATATAAAGCAATTCCTATCTTGAATTTTTATCTAACTCGAACGTTTGTTTCTCGAGAAAGGAATATAACTTGTACTAGTTTTCCATTTGGTCGGATTTTTGGCATTCCAAGCTTCATAATGTTCTAAGTGAAATGAATATGTAAAGAAAAATCATATGGTCTTCATGCATATAACCTTATAAGATAGTGACATTTTTCAAGAACCAAAATATAGTGTGTTATTATTGCCTTCCCAAACATCTCCCTTTCTTCATTTTTCTAACTTACCATTGCATCTTTCCATACTTTTGTCCTTTTAACGTTTCCGTCTCGTTTCGTAATAATTTATCGATACTTTTTGGATTACTTCAAATAGTTGTTTGTCGTTCATTACTTGAAAGCTAAGTTGTCGTTATTCTATATTCATAATTCCAATACGTGTTTGACGTTAGTACTTAGTTTCAATCTCCTACTTGGGTGGATGTGTGATACCTGAGTAGAGATGTCCACAGGACGGGACAGGAACGAGGACCTTCCCTCTCCCCGTCCCTGTGAAATTTTCTATTTATTTTTTGCAGGAATTGGGTTACATGAATGAATCGAGATCGCATCACCCGAGTAAAAGAAGGTTACATGAATGAATCGAGGTCACACCCGAGTAATTCTATGTCAAGTGACCTCCTAGAAATTTTTAAAAAATGTATGTGAGTGAGAATAAAACATGTTGAAAGGATCCGTGTTGATCTATGAGAATAGTCTTTACTCTTAGAAGCGATGAGTATAACGTGACCATGTCATAGGGGATCATCGAGGCCATTAAGTGCCAAATCCAGATTCCAAACCCTCGTACGAATTCTAGGCATGAGACATTACAAATGGTATCAGAGCAGTACCGCTCCTAAAAAGATGTGATTCAGGGTCGAACCAAGGTGAAAACTGGTAGACATACGACACCCGGACAAAGGAGGAATACATGAATGAGCCTAGACCACGTCAAAATAAGAGCTTTTTCAAATTTAATATTATATAAAATGAAAAACAGAGAGAGCCCATGGATTGTATGCCCACTGTAAAGTTAAAATCATGTGTTGCTTTTTTGGGTTTAGAGAGAGAAATTATTAACTTTTTGGTTAAAAAGATGTGTAATATTTTACTTTTTAACCCCTTTAACTAAAATAGAAAAAGATTTTATTTGTGAGTAGGAGAATAAAATCCCTTTCTCTTTCCTTTTTCTTCTCTCACATCATGCCACTATCTTTAAACACGGACCTCATCGACCCTATATATTGTAATGGTAACGGTCCAGGTCCAGGTCCACCGCTAGTAGATATTGTCCTCTTTAAGCTTTCCTTTTTGGGCATCCCCTCAAAGCTTTAAAACGCGTCTGTTAGGGGAAGGTTTCCACACCTATAAACGATGTTTTGTTCTCTTCCCCAACCAATGTGGGACGTCACAATCCACACCCTGGGGCCAGCGTTCTCGCTAGCACTCATTCCTTTCTCTAATCGATGTGGAACCCCCACCAAATCCACCTCCTTTGGGGCCATTGCCCTTACTGACGCACTGCTTCGTGTCTACTCCCCTTCTGGGAACAACGAAAAGATTGCCACATCATTCAGTGTCTGGCTCTGATACCATTTGTAACAACTCGGTCTACCACTAGCAAATATTGTCCTCTTTCAGCTTTCCCTTTCGGGCTTCCCCTCAAGACTTTAAAACATGTCTACTAAGGGAAGGTTTCCACATCTATAAAGGGTGTTTTGTTCTCCTCCTCAACCAATTCAACATCACAGTAACAATTCGATCTCGAGGTTAAAATTTTGTTCAGGAGATCACTCAACATAAAATTGCTGCAAGCAAAACACATTGAGTTTTAAATTTTTATGATTAAGCTGTTCTCGAGATTCCTCCCATCTGGGTATACTCTCATATCAGTTCATTCATGCATCCTTCATTTACTCGAGTGTCACATTAACTGTGTGAGCTAAACGATCACGGATTATCTGGTCTCCACAACAAGCAGCACCAACCACCAATAATTTTCTCGCTCCTACCTCGAAAAAAATCTTTTAATGAAAAAATAATAAAAATTAAAAAATAGATACTTTTTTCTTCTCCAAGAAGTGCTTTTACTCAGCTCAATATTCTTTAATAATGGTTAATTATGGAAATTAATAATCCAAATTTATTAAAATTCAACTAAGTAGCTGTTGACTGCAACCCTATTCACATAAAAGCATATTTAAAGTAATTATAAATATTTAACCTATGTTCTCTTTTACCCTCAAAAGCATATCATATAGCCATTATAATTAAATATCACTTTACCCAATTCACATAATATTTTATATTCACCTTATTATAAAATTTGTAAGATAATAATGCATGATCAACGATAACATAGGGTAAAAAAATAAATACGGTTAGACGAACACGACTCTCCACAATGGTATATGATATTGTCCACTTTGAGCATAACCTTTCATGGCTTTGCTTTCGAGGAGTCTCGACTTCTTTTTCTTTTTGGAATCCTTTGTTCAACATGGCTAAGGATACCATGTTAGATGAACACGACTCTCCACAATGGTATGATATTGTCTACTTTGAGCATAAGCTCTCATGGTTTTACTTTCAAGGAGCCTCGACTCCTTTTTCTTTTTGGAGTCTTTTGTTCGACATGGCTAAGTTTAGGGCATGACTCTGATACTATGTTAGATGAACACGACTCTCCACAATGATGTGATACTGTCCACTTTGAGCATAACCTCTCATAGCGTTGCTTTGGGTTTCCTCAGAAGGCCTCGTACCAATGGATATAGTATTATTTGATTATAAACTCATGATCGTTTCCTAAAATTAGCCGACGTGGGACTTTCATCATTCAACAAATACTATTTTTTATTTTGAATAACGTAGTTAGTCAACAGGTAGGAGGGAGCGTTGGAAGCGAGTAACGTAAGATAAAAGACATGAACTAAAATAATAAATTAAGACATTATATTTATTATTTAGAAGAATAATTAGAAGCATGCAAAACAAAGCAAGATGTTCATGGTATAATTTGAATATTTAGGAAAGTACAATTATGTTTTGTTTTTTTAGACCAACGAGGAAAATGCCACTTCCTCTTTCCCAAATTCCAACATGTTTGGTCAATTTCTCCACTTTTTATCAATAAATTTTTTATTTTTTATTTTTTTCGAATTCGATAAATTTGATTCAAATTGGATCCGTCAAAGGTAATTCAACTATTTAATCACTCGAGATTAGTTTAACAAATCTAATTATTATACCCTTGAATTTGTTTCATTTTGTTTCATTTTGGTCCCTTCGTCTTGAATCTGGTACCAACGGGTATCATCCCTCCTACAACAACGTTAAGACCTTTCAACTAAGAGATGGGCTTTTGCTAAAACTCGAACAGTTTCTTTCAAACTTACTTCGTATATGCAAAAATGAGTATTTAGAGATTCTTTCGTTATACCCAATAACATGGCTCAATAACAGGTCGTGTAACAGCTCAAGTCCACCGCTAACAAATATTGTCTTGTTTAGACTTTCCCTTTCGAGTTTCCCCTCAAGATTCTTAAAAATACGTCTGATAGACAGAGATTTTCACATCCTTATAAAAAAAAATTTGTTCCCCTCTTCAACCGATGTGAAATCTCACAGACCACTTCTTTCAAAGGACCACATTCATTTACACTCGAAGCAATCTAATAAACTAAAGAAAAAAAATACAAAAATTAAAATAAATATTTTAAAATTAACTCACCAGCTAGGTAAGTAAAGTAAAAAAAAAAGGTAAAAAAAAAAAAAAAATCTATTTTTACCCCTTGTTTTGGCCATAAAACACAACACCCAACAGTAAAAAACAATCCACTCTGTCTCTGTGTAAGCAAATCTTATAGATCCTCTGTTTTGAAAGAAATATTTAATGCATGGGGCTTCTTTAAAAATAAATAAAAAATAAAAAAAGGACAGATTCTGTCATTCTAGATCTTGTTTTAATGGGTAAAAACCAAGAAAAAAAATCTGGGTTTGATTGGGAGATGCTGTCTGAAAAGACACAAAATTATTCTGCTTTTTACACTCTAATTTCAAACACACAAACACTTTGGTCACCCAAATGTTTCATTTTTCCTCCCCGTCTCGTCTCTACGTTCAACCATGGTAGGTATCGAGCCAAATCTTTCGCCTCGATGTTCGGTTTACGGAGGGGACACGTTAGCTTAAGTTTGTTCGATCTGGTCTCTAAGTTGAATCTTCAACTTTGTACATGTTTTATTGAGCTACTTGAATTGTCGGTTTGTGATTCTTTTGGTGGAAACATTATGAAAACGACTATGTGGTATAATAAGATTATTGATTTATATGTTACTTATAAGATCAAAAAATTGGTGACGTGGAAAATGTCTTAACTGTTCCCTATGTTGAGGATATTTAGCCTTTTATTACGGTATACATATGTATCATATTTAACCCTTGATTATAGGCTAATATCTTGTATTCATTTATGTTTCTTAGAGAGAGGTTTCCACATCCTTATAAATAATGTTTCGTTTTCCTCCATAATCGGTGTGGGATCTCACAATCCACCCCCCTTCGGGGCCTAGTGTCCTTATTGGCACACCGCTTCGTGTCCACCTCCCTTCGGAGTGCAGCCTCCTAGCTGGCACATCGCTTAATGTCTAGCTCTGATAACATTTGCAGCAATTTAAGCCCACCACCAGCAGATATTGTCCTATTTGAGCTTTCCCCTTCGGACTTCCCTTCAAAGTTTTTAAAATACGTATGTTCGAGAGAGGTTTCCAAACGCATTATAAAAAAATCTACTTTTTTTTATCTTTTAACACGATTTCTTCCAATAAAATCCTTTATAAAGAAATACATGAAATTTCTTCTAAAGTTGGCATGAAAGTCCGACCAATAAGAGTAACATAGAATGGTAAATTTAAGGAATTTAACTACGTCCAACAAGGGTGAAAGTAAATAAACAAGACCGTAATTTACATCCAATTAAATTTTGACACGTAGAGAGAAAAAGTACGTGGCAATAAATTATTAGTGGTCCCCACCTATGCCTTTTGGTAAGAGAATTAAAACATAGCACTCATTTATTGGCCAATCATTTTCCTTCTGCCCTCGTGGGCCCCACCCAATTCACACCAATACTTCTCATCAAATTTATTACATTATTATTATTATTATTATTATTATTAATTTATTATTTCAATATTATAAATAAATAAATAAAAACCATAATTAATTATATATAAAAATATAATCTTAGGCTTAGATACTGTTTGTTTGTTTTTTTTTTTTTTTTTTTAACAATTATTTTGCTTCCAAGTGGATTGTGAGAGGATATAATATATAGGGGCCTATAAAATGAAAAAAATTTAGTTTAGGGATTTTTATGTAATTTGAAAACCACGTGTCGAGGGGTGATTGGGGGAAAAAGTAGGTTTACAGTGTTTGTGGAAACACGTGATAATAACCCACACTCGTACCCCAATGGAGATCCTCCGTATCCACCAGTGGGGCCCGTAGCAGGGCTCTTTTAATCTTCCTCTTTACACAGTTTCCTCCATATCACACGTGTCGCCCTCATCCTTGCACGTGAAAATACCACGTGTCAGACTCTTACTTAACCAACCTCAAAAAAAAAAAAAAAAAAAAATTCAATTTATTTATTTATTTTTTCTTTTCAACAAATTCCAACTTACCATATTTTTGAAGAATTTAAATAATTTATCCATTTGGAGCTTTTACTTACTCTTTATTCCTTCATATGAATAAGATCAACCGAATAAAATATAATATTATACTTGATAATTCGAATATTCACTATTATATTTATACCGCTCGACTTTACTATAATAAATATTTAATAAATAATATTACATTATGAATAAAGAGCGATGGTCCAATCAATATAAAAAGATATAGATGTTCAACCACTCGAACATAGACATTTAAATTTGTTATAAAATTTTAATATTTTTTTAGTTGAATAATTTAGTCAAAATATATATTTTAATTAATTAAAAATTTTAAATTTTAAATACGAAATCTTCTATATATATTATTTATATATTTATTTATTTGGGGTTAAAGGTGTTCTTTTTCGGTTTGTTTTCTGGGGACTTTCCCTTCTCCAAGAAAAAAAAACATTAAAAAAACATAGAAATAAAAAATAAAGACAAAGAATCTGTTTAGTGCATGTTTTTGCGTACAAAAAAATCTTTAAAGCACCAATAAATAAATAAATAATATATATATATATATGGTCTTACGTTACCACACACGAACCGTCCTATCTTTCTCCAATTCAAGATTGTTTTTTTTTTTTTGGGTTTTTGCTGTTCCCTTCCCATGCAACGTTGCCACTGCGACCACCACCACCGCCGCCGCCACCGCCGTTCCATTGCCTCCGCCGCCGCCGTCTATTTCAAATTGTTGTTTAATAATAATTCAGCAATGATGGTTTCTAAGCTTCTATTGGCCTTTGCCTTCTGCCGTTTGATGGCCACCGTCGGACTCAACATGGGTCCGGCAGTGGAGCTTTCCCGTCTTGGAATTGACGGCCTCCTCACCATCGACCCCTCTGCGGTCGAGACCGCCTCTATCGATTTTGGCCTCATGACCCGCAACCCCCCTCTCGCCGTCTTGCACCCGGCCTCCGCTGATGATATCGCTCGATTAATCCGTGCTGCAGTGGCGACACCGGAGGAGTACGGTGGGTTTACGGTGTCGGCAAGAGGGCATGGACATTCAATAAACGGACAGGCGCAGACTGGAAATGGGGTAGTGATTGAGATGAGCAGTGGCGTTGGCGGCGTAGACAGCGGGAGAGATTTCCCACCGCCGCCGATTGTGTCGGAGAAAGAAATGTTTGTGGATGTTTGGGGCGGAGAATTATGGATTGATGTACTGAAATCTACGTTGCGGTATGGCTTGGCACCGAGATCATGGACCGATTACTTGTATTTATCGGTCGGCGGGACACTGTCGAACGGCGGAATCAGCGGCCAAGCTTTCAACCATGGTCCTCAGATCAGCAATGTCCTCGAACTCGACGTTGTCACAGGTCCATTTCTCTCCCATGCAAATGCATCAAAATTTGAACTTTTAATATTTTGGTCAGTCGTAAATTAATACAAACTGATAGAACAGGGAACGGAGAGCTAACGACGTGTTCGAACGAGGAAAACCCAGATCTTTTCCACGGAGTTCTTGGAGGATTAGGGCAATTCGGGATCATTACACGAGCGAGAATCGTTCTCGAACAAGCTCCACAACGGGTAAAGAAAAAAACCCGATCTTTTTTTTTTTTTTTTTTTTTGGCAAGACACCTATGTTCTTAATAATTGAGTTTGCAATGACAGGTGAGATGGATAAGAGTATTATACTCAAATTTCACAGCCTTCACTAGGGATCAAGAACGGCTAATATCTCTGCATGCAAAACCAAAGAATGAGAAATTTGATTACGTGGAGGGGTTTGTGATCGTTGATGAAGGGTTGATCAATAATTGGAGATCGTCGTTTTTCTCACCGGCCAACCCGGTCAAAATCTCCTCCTTGAAGAAGGCTGATGGGGGAGTTTTATACTGCTTGGAGATCACCAAAAACTACCACGAATCCCAATCTCTCACCGTTGATCAGGTTAATCATCATCATCATTATTCAATCATAGCCATTGTCTTCTTTACTCGAAAAAACTACACAAACATGAGCTATCTAAGCTAGCTAGAGCAGAAACAAAGAACGAGGATTTGAACCCATGATCTATTTAGTCAAAAATATAATATTTTAACTAGTTGAATTTAAGTTCGAGACGTTTTGCACGCTGTATCTGATTTATCTTGATTTTTCAAATGTGTTGCCTTTTTCTCTACTTTTTTTTTTAAAATTTTGTTTGAATATATATACATTATATATATATATATATACATACAGAGAGAGAGAGAGAGTTTTAAGGGAGGGTGGGCCAAGATGGTTGTATAATTTATTCAATTATTTTTCAACTTTTTTTTTATATAAAAAAAAAAAAACAAGAAAAGTTGAATTTAAATAAATATTTATAAATTTAGTGAAAATTTGCTAAAATATGATTTGGAATCTTCCACTGCCATCTTTGTCTTTCCTTGTGGTTTGTTGTTCGTGTTCAATAATTCATCGATGTTTTGGTTCGGTTCGGTAACGATTTTGTTTTAAAATATGTTTGATAATAATAAAGAAGAAGAATAATATATGGAAGATCTTATGGGAATCAATTATTCTATAAAATCCTAAGACAGAGAAAGAACATAGCTTTAAGGATAATAATAACACTAAATCCACAGCCTTTCAGCTCCCAAATTATTCTCTTTGTTAACAGTGATTGGAATAAAATAAAGTAGTAGCTGACGAAACTACTTTGTTTAATCAGGAAGTTGAGGCGCTGCTGAAGGAACTCGACTACATACCCGAGTCGGTTTTCACAACAGACCTAGGTTATGTGGACTTTCTCGACCGGGTTCATACGGCCGAGTTGAAGCTCCGATCCAAGGGGCTGTGGGATGTCCCGCATCCGTGGCTGAATCTCTTTGTTCCGAAGTCGAGAATTGCTGATTTTGATCGAGGTGTTTTCAAGGGTATTTTGGGAAATAACACCAGTGGACCCATCCTCATCTACCCCATGAACAAGCATAAGTATGTTCCCTATTCTTTTTTTTTCTTCTCATTTGTAGGTTAAGAAGTCTGCAAAAACGACATCCGATTGTTTGAATTTCTAACCTAAAAAATCTTATTTACTGTAAAGCCGACTCGGGTTTTAAAAAGAAATGGTAAATTTTCTTTAAAAATTCCACAAAATACAAGCTTAGCCAGCTTGGAGGGTGGTGATTGTCCCATGGGAGAAGATTCTGGTGTCAGGAGATCTTCTCCGTTGGACCCCTCCGATAGGGTCCGATGGGGTCCGATGGGGATGTTACTATCGTCCCAGTCGACGTACTCAACTTTGCAGTGTTGTAATGGAGACATTATTTCACTACATCTTAGAATTATCAAGTCCAGGGTCCATACCTCTCTTGATGACAGTTGGTTCCACTTTTTTGTTATGTAGATGGGACCCGAGGAGCTCCGCTGTGACCCCGGATGATGATGTCTTCTACCTGGTGGCGTTGTTGCGCTCGGCGATCGACAATGGGGAAGAAACACAGTCGTTGGAGTATTTGAGCAATCAGAACCATCAGATAATAGCATTCTGTTCTAACGAGGGGATTGAAGTGAAACAGTACCTGCCTCACTACACGATGGAGGAGGAGTGGGCGGAGCACTTTGGCGATAAGTGGCCGGAGTTTCAGCGGAGGAAGATGAAGTTCGATCCACACCACATTCTAGCCACTGGGCAGAGAATATTTTCACCGTCCAAGTCGGTAGACATGGCGGTATCCCGGTGATCCATCAAGACCTGAATTGTTAGGAGAAAACAGCAAGAAAGGCAGCAGTATACAAATATACTGTAATGAATATGAAAGGAGTAAATGTATATAGTGAAGTAGAAAGAAAGGGCTGAAGAATCAATCAAATGTTCTTGAGAAGAGGGCAAGGACGATGGATTTCCAGCAACATGGACGGGGTCGGTCCTCCACGATCAACAGATCAAAACGCTGCACAAATAATCACTGCTGAAACGGATTCCCTCCGTCCCGTCCCTTGCCTCTGGCTTCTGATCATCGGCAGTTTGGTACTAGAATAGCATATTCAAAATCTCAGATGAGATTCCAGAAAGCCACCTAAGAACCATGCATGAACACTTAAAGTTGTGTTAATGTAGCTGTGTCGACCATATGTCACACGTTCCGATACTCGTTGAACATGTTTCACTTGTATTTTTTCATATCAGTGAGCGCTCAAGTTAGTAGCGCGCATCTCTGGTATTAGACACGTCACACTTCACATATTTTAATAAATGTGTCCCAACCATGTCCGTATCCTAGACGAACCAATATTCCAACGCAAATCATACATCTTTTTCCTACCGACCCGAACAATACCTAATGAAACGATTAGAACAAGACGCAACAGCTGCTAATGAAGAATATGGAAAGGCAAGTTGTTCTTCAGATGGTACCCCAGAGAAATCAATATGAGCAATTAACCACTTACACCTCTAGCAAGCATGCTACAGAGACATTATTTGCACGAATCGTTCTCCGCTCCAAGCTGATTCCCGAATCTTCGTAATGCAATTGAATAGACAGTTTTCCTACTAGCTGACGTTTTGATAGCGACCAATTTGACAGCCTTCATGAAAAAAGAAAATAAGTTTGTTAGCATTCAAGGTATACAATATTAGTTCAACCACTATTTTCATCTCTAAACTTTCAAGACTCGTTTTAATTTATTTGCTAAACATTCGAAATGCCTATTTAGTCTTTGAATTTGAACAAACTATTCATTTTGGTCGTTGCCAACTGATATCGGTCCCATTCAATAACATGATAATAAGAGCATGGAGATCATCTCAGAGTAAAGCTTGAAGTATTCTGTATCTTTATCTTTATCCTATAGTCCAATTCAAGCCATTACCATAGAAAGCCTATGCCCACTGGAGATCAATTCTTCCAACTCCTTTTCCAGCTGTGATTCCGATGGAGTTTCAACTTCAGAATTGAGCTTTCCTTCGATCAGCAGCGTAATTTCACCCTTCGTTTGGTGCAACGAGAAGTATTCTTTAGCTTCCGCCAGGGTACCCCGCCAAAACTGTTGCAACCAAGGAACTCAATAGAGCACAGAGGAAATTGGTAGAATGACATCATACAAGGTAAATAAGTAACAGTGTGCAGAAGAAACAAAGAAGTGGTCGGCAGTAAGCATAAGTATTGGGAACTCTACCAAATAAAGATACAAAAAAACATGGTGAGGAATAAAGTTACCTCCTCGTGTATCTTGGTCATTTCACGAGCTATGACGCATTGCCTGCAAAACAGCTCAGAAACAAAAATACTCATCAAGTTGGCATTGATGAAACCATCTACAAACAGAAGACAAGTCTGCTTGTTCAGTAAAGTAATTTGGATCATAATATAAGTTTAGACTATCTGTTACAAGAAATGAAATGATTGCTTTAAGATATCACGATTAACGAAGCATCTTAATACAATCTGTTCCTTCAAATATTCCAAATCAGATGTCATCAGTAAATGAATGATATAGATAGAAGCAGATAGTGGTGAACTGCACTGATACATTGGAAGAAATATAATGTAAGATCCCACATCGATTGGAGAGAGGAACGAGTGCCAGTGAAGACGCTGGGCCTCGAAGGAGGGTGGGATTGGGAGATCCCACGTCAGTTGGAGACGGAAACGAATTATTCTTTATAAGGGTGTGGAAACCTCTTCCTAACAGACGCGTTTTAAAAATCTTGAGGGGAAGCCCGAAAGGGAAAGCTCAAAGAGGACAATATCTACTAGCAGTGGGCTTGGACTATTACATATAAGTTAACAGATTAGAGATAGACATATATGAAGTACCTTGATTCACCAAATAATGATGAAGTTTCCTCGAGAAACTGCTTAACTTTGTGCGGAGGAACATAGAATATTTGCGTCGCCTCCTCATTTGCTGAAACCATCAGCCTCTCTCTTCTAGATGCAGCATGCTTAGGAACAAATCCAACTGCACAAATTTACTTATTGAGAAACTGTTGTGAGCCTGAAGGAAGCCATAGCCAAAGGGCCAAAAAATCTCAAACAAAGGTGCCCTCACAGCACAAGTACAAGAACCGGTACAAATTTTACCGAAGGTAAATTCATCGGTCGACAAGCCAGAGGCAGAAAGAGCAGCAATGACAGCAGAGGGTCCAGGAATAGGAACAACGGGTATGCTTGCATTGACACATTGTCTTACCTGTATTCACATGGTACAATTATATAAATACCACCATTCATAATTAAATCATTAAAATATTAAGGAAGAACGAGCATGCTCACCAACTCAGTACCAGGATCACTAATGCCTGGAGTCCCCGCGTCACTAATTAGTGCAACAATTTCACCCTCTTTTAACCTCTTCAAAACTGTTTGCTCCCTTTGAGACTCATTGAATTTGTGAAAACTCAACTGAAATCTAAAAGTCTTCATCAGAACAAATGGAGAACGAAAAGAAAACTGATATATCAGCAAACAAATGCATCAACAAACTTACAAGAGGGGTTTTAATACTGAAATGTTGAAGCAACTTTCCTGAGTGCCTTGTATCCTCCGAAAGAATGACGTTTGCTGATTTTAAGACACGTAGAGCACTGTATAATAGAATTTTAAGGGCATAAAGAGACTGATTATTCAAAAGAACTGAACAATTGAAATAAGGAACAATATAAATGCAAAAATCTTGAAACATGGAAATTAACATCCTACTTAAGGTAGTGACTCAGTTAGAAATATCACAAGACATAAAGTCCATTTTCCAAATCATGCGTTTATATGTGTACATATCATTTTGAAAGAAAAAATATATATATATTCGTGTTGGTTGCCAAACTTTCAGTGTATACATACATACGTTGAAAAGAAAGTAACAGATTTTGTCCGCTTTGGCCTTCTATACATATCGTCGTTAGCTTCATGATTTCAAAACATGTCTACTAGGGAGAGGTTTCCACACCCTTACAAGGAATGTTTCGTTCCCCTTTCCAACCGACGTGGGATCTCACAATCCACCTTCCTTCGGGCCCCAACATCCTCGCTGGCACACTGCCCAATGTCTGGCTCTAATACCATTTATAACAGCTTAAGCTCACCGCTAACAGATATTGTCCACTTTAGTCTGTTACGTATTGTCATCAGCCTCACGATTTTAAAACGCGTCTACTAGGGAGAGATTTCCACACCCTTATAAGGAATGCTTCGTTCCCCTCTCCAACCGATATGGGATCTTACAATATTAATGTTGGGGCTTGCTATCAAAATTTCATACCGTAAGGTGATATCTTCAAGATTACCAATTGGTGTGCTAACTATATATAACCCAGGTTTCAGGGGACCCTGCAAGGACAAGGATACCTGTCAAACATTACAAAACTACGTAGAAATCCTAAACCAAGAAAGCGGACAGAATATATCTATATTTTCATTAAAGGACTTAAGAAGTTACAATAACTTGTATACAATCCAGTACAAAATGAGACAGATATAGCAAGTTTTGTAGTTGAATCCAATACAAGTATCAACATGGAGAGGCAAAACATTACTGTTAAGAATATATATAAAGATTAAACATACCATTAACACACATTGAGCTTTTGCGGTTCATTCTATGTTCATTCTAGCCACAAGGAAAGAGTTAAGCAAATAAATAACAGGAATTAAGCTCTAGGTTTTGCATGATTAACAATGGCCATATAGAAAAAGTTATAAGGAAGGGATTGGTTCGTGATCTTACACGCTTCGAGGAATCATCCAGATGAGTTGGTTCAGCAACTTCGGAGGAGAATTGTGAAGCGGAACAAAAGGAAAGTAAACAAGTTTTAGGGCAAAAAGAGAGCAATGAGTGGAATTCAAGCGGCGTCCTGGTGTTGATTGAATGAGGTAGCCCACGACGCCATGGCAGAGCTTGCGGGAGATAAACTGCCACGGAAGGAATTCTACGCGTCAACATCAGCTTCCCTCCGTCGCTCTACGGCGGAAACAGGCCGAACTGAATTGAATTGGGGGCGACGGTGGGAGGAAGGAAGAGTACAAGATTACACAACGAAGACCGAAGATTTCACCATCTCCGAAGAACCGCCAAATCCAAGCAAAAGGCCAACAAAATCGATGAAATTATTAAACTATCGATTATTTTATGTGTAAATTATTGTACAAAATTGTCAGGATGGCCGAGTGGTCTAAGGCGCCAGACTCAAGTTCTGGTCCTCGAAAGAGGGCGTGGGTTCAAATCCCACTTCTGACAACATTTTTATAATTTGCCTTGATAACTGGACGACATGACGTTCATATTTCGTTATTGGGCTGCTTTCTACGGATGGGCTTAGCCCAATTTCTGCCTGAACGACATGATGTCTTTGTTTCGCTCTGTCGTTCAAAAATAGGGTAAAGGTTAAAACGTAATTATTATGCCTTTCATTATTTAAATTTCATCAAATTAGACCAAATTATATTCCATTTTTACTTACAAGTAATTTTAATTTTTTATTTAAAATCACATTAAATTAGTTAATTCTCGTATAATGATTATTTAGTTTTTAAAAATAAAGTTTATAAATAATATATTTATTTATAAAAATAGAAAATAAAATTTAAAAGTTAAAAGAAATCTTAAAAAAAAAAAAAATCCTTATTTAACAAATTCGCGGAAACGAAGAACTAAACTTAGTCATATATTGATAGGCCTGTTTCTGGGACAAGGTTTGAGATTTACTAGAAATAGAAGGACTAAATTGCAATTAGAAATAAAACGGTTAACCTAATTTCTTTCAAAGGCGTCAGGATGGCCGAGTGGTCTAAGGCGCCAGACTCAAGTTCTGGTCTTCGAGAGAGGGCGTGGGTTCAAATCCCACTTCTGACAGTTGTTTTTGAATATTTTTCGCTTTTAATTTGTGTTCCATTTGATAACCGGACGACATGACGTTCACATTTCATTCTTGGGCCTTTGGGCCATTTTCTACTCATGGGCTTGGCAGAAGACCAACGACAATCAGTCTCTGTTTCGCTAGTTCTTAAGTATTATGTTTAGAAGGTTCATGAATTTTTTTGACACGTGTAGGAAGTAATTATTAATTATTTTAAGATTTGTTTTTTAATTATTAATTATTATATATTGTCAGGAGCAAAATGAAATGGGGTGAATAGATTAATTAACTTAAAATTTGTAATTATTGTACAAAAATGTCAGGATGGCCGAGTGGTCTAAGGCGCCAGACTCAAGTTCTGGTCTTCGAAAGAGGGCGTGGGTTCAAATCCCACTTCTGACAAATTTTCCTTAATTTTCTTCGTTTTTCAATTTGCCTTCTCCCCTTTGATAACCGGACGACATGACGTTCACATTTCGTTATCGGGCCTTTGGGCAATTTTTATTAATAAGCTTAGTATAATTTCTGTCTCAAATTATTGTACAAAAACGTCAGGATGGCCGAGTGGTCTAAGGCGCCCGACTTTGGTCCTTTAAAGAGGGCGTGGGTTCAAATCCCACTTCTGACAATAGTTTTTTAATTTTCTTCGTTTCTCTCCCATTTGATAACCGGACGACATGACGTACGAAATATACAAGTGAATATTTGTGAAAAAAATAAATAAATAAATTTTAGGATGATGGACCCTTTTAATCTAATATTTTTAATAATAGGATTTTTAAGTCTAGTTCGTTCACCATGTTATTACTTTATATTTACATATAACTGCATTGATCAAAGTAAAAGGTACTTTAGATGCACGTGGTTCCAAACTAATGTCGGATAAAAAGAATTTTAGTTCTAAATACTACTGATCGTCTAATGAGAGGAATGGAAGTAGTTGACGCGAGAGCTCCTGTAAGTGTTCCCATTGGTGAAGCAACTCTCGGCCGAATTTTCAACCTTCTTTAAGAGCCTATTGATAATTTGGGTCAGGTAGATACTAGCACAATATCTCCTATTCATAGATCTGCCCGACATAATAAGTTCACATGTATGTTTTCATATTATTTAGTGTTATCTACTCAATAGAATACTAAGATAATTTTGCATGAAACAAGTGGTATAAAAAATCTGTAACACGAAACTATGCATAACCCAAATCTTCGACATGAAGACAGGTCAACCCTGCTTACACTTTAGAGAGCGTGAAGCAATTTACGTGGAGATTTTTGTAGTTTATGCTTTAGTAAATGCTGATGGATGGTCAAGTTCGAATTATATAGATTAATATGATAATATTATTAAGCACTACATCACCTACGAGGGGGTATCTTATGATCGAGCAATACGAAATTTGATCAAATTTTTTGTTTGTCATATAATTTGAAGAAGTCACGCTTCATACAAATTCGAGATATTTCAAAGAATTAGAGACTTTTAACTCATGCAATAGCACGGACAACGAACATTCATTTAGAAATTATTATACAAAAATTATTGAAAAATAAACACCAATATAAAAAATAAAATTGATATAAAATAGAGTTTGAGTTAGGGATGCACACGACTTGAAAAAGTTCAAGTTCACAATCCAACAGTTTATGCTCCGGTTGCGTGTTAGAATGCATAAACAATAATTAAAGAGGATCATAACTTTGTTGAGATTTGCACAAAATACTCCCTTGAACAGAAATAATTTCAACTATGGACCCCATTTCTACTTCCTCCAACACATCTGAATCTGATTAACATTGTTCCAATAATCCCAAGGAAATCACCAGAAGATCGATACATATTTTTCCAACACACAGATCTTATCAAGAAATTAAACCTTCAGAACTCAATAATGGAAGATATCAGCAGTGGCCATGATCGGCTGGTTGACATACAGAAAATTCATCGAGTTCATGAAGCTATCGGTGGCCGCATTAGTCTGAATCTGAAATGCTTCCTCCTCCGCTTCTCCAAATCCGCCATTGTTGCCGCCGATGTCGATGCAATTAGAGATCTCCTCGAGCGATTGCAATCTCTGCGTCAGTTCCTCCATTTGAGCTCTCAGAATCGAGTTCTCTGCCTCGACATTCATATAAAGCTGCGATGTAATGTTGATATTCGAGAGAATCTGAGCGTTATCCTTCCGTAATCGAGCCACTTGCGCCATCAATTCGTCCAGATGCTGTTGCTTCCGCATTCGAGATCGCCTCGCTGATTCACGATTCGATTGCATTCTTTTCCGTTTCCTCTGATCCATCAGAATCTGCAAATCCTCTTCAGAGCCTGAGTTTAGAAGCCTAGTGGAACCAGAGGAATTTCCGCTCGAAGAAGCCATAGAGATGAAGATGATAGATGATAACAATGCAACTTACAGCAGAGCACAACACAAATTACAGAATATCTAATCTACCGCAGAAAGAAAAAAAACCTAAATCGAAAACGAAAATAAGAACAATACAAAGAAATTAACAATCTCCGAATCAATAACCGATCTGGTAATCTCGATAATTTCAGGCAGAGAAATCGAGGAAGTTCACGAGAAGACGTAGAACCAGTAGAGGAAGACGACGGAGAAAGATTGAACCAAATGCGTACGGCGTCGGAGAGAAGAATTGATCATAAAACCGGAACGGAGAATTTCACTAAGAATCGGAAACATGAATCTGAAACATCGAGAACAAGCGATTAAACATCTAAGAGGAGGAGCGACGAGGTAAGGGGATGAGATTCCGAGAAAACGGCGGAAATCCGACGGCAGATAGAGAAAGAGCGGCGGAGACGAGAGGAGGCGGTTGGAGAAGGCGGGGAAGGGTGAATTTATAGGAGAGAAAATGACGGGAAATGATTTTAAAATACGAGAAAATTTAGGAATAAAATAAATAAAATAATTAGTGAAAAAAAAAAAAAACAAAAACAAAAAGTGCGGAAAAAGGACAAAAAAATTTCCCCCAACTCAATTGGGTCCGGCGGGATATACCAAATATATATTATTTAATTAAAAAAATAATTTTTATAAACCGTGCACCCGAGCGATCGAGCTTCTCGATCAGAAATATATATTTTACCTGATTGAGCTATACTCGTGTTAATTAGTTAACCCAATATACAAAACCCATATATAATCTTTTAGGTACGGTATATTAACCGTACAGTATATTCAATAGAACACACACATACACAGAGAATGATCAATATCCGAAACACGTCAATTGTCCATACGTTTAGTAAAAAAGTCGACTGCCTCTCAAAAAGATTAAAAAACAGCAATAATCTACTAACCTTAACAAGTGAATCGAACATATGTACGAAAATTTTCAAGACCTCTATGGAAACTCCGATATAATAATGAAAATAAAATAGCTCGAGGAGAGGTGAGAACGCTTTGGGAATGATGGCTTATATTTATAGACATTCAACGTACACTTTGTGAGTAGATGTGTCTATTTGTAGATTAATCTCAACCGTTTATCTGTTACGTTTCACACTGATACATTTTATTATACTGCTATATGGGTTTCATAGTATTCTCTAAAGTGTCTATTACAACTTTTTGCATTGTACATCGAATAACGAGCACGTGGTCAAGTTTAACTGTTTGCCCGTTGTCCCCACATGATTGAGACTATAGAACATGAAATCTTTTTAATGTGCAACAACCGTATCTTTGTCTATAAATGTTTCTTGTTTTAAGGATGTTGGAGATTTATTATAATATTAAATTAGTGACTAATTAATCTAATAATCTGTTTAGTCGGACTGGGGAATAAAACATTCTTTATAAGGGTGTGAAAACCTTCCTGATAGACGCGTTTGAAGCCTTGAAGGAAAAACCCAAATAAGACAATATCTGCTAGTGATGGACTTAGACGTAGACGGTTGCTCAATGTTTTTATTTAGAGACCTTTTTACTCGATGTTTAACTCAGTTTTGTTACACGGGACGGTAGATATTGGACCATTGGACTCTATTAGTAGTATTGGTCCAAATTAATCGACTTTTTTTTCTTTTAATCTTTGACCGATGTTGTTTTTCTCTTTAAAATATAGGTTTGTCCCGTAAAACTGTTGTTGTCAAAATTGAGATAAAGTAACCTATCTGACCATTACCTAACGACTAGAGTAGAATTTGTTTGAAATAGGAAGAATGTGGCCAGCAATAGAAGAAGAAAAGCGATACATTAGTGTAGTGATTGTCACACTAGCTCCGAAGCTTAAGTTAACAAAATTTGATTTAGAAATTGCCTTCTCGGTTAAAGCAGCATATTTGCATGTCTATTTGAATTAGGGTTTCATCTGTTTCTTTTCGAGTTAGGTTAAAAAAGGGACAAGACTGATAATTTGACACCCGAGTCAATTAGTACATGAATGAACCGAGACCATATTTGAATGAGAGCGATCCTAAGGACATAATGACTAAAAAAGGCTTAAAAGAATTGAAAGTCACTACCTATACCAACAAGGTGTATTTTTCTTTTCAGTGGCTCGATCATAAGAACTCCATCTTGAAAATACTAAAAGAACTGTTGGTTTGTCAGGATGTCGAGGCCAACAAGTGTCGAGTCTAAAGGCATGCAAGCGAGTACCCCTTATGAGGTCGACCCAAGTGAATTTACGCTTCGGTCAAAACTCTCTTTTTCTCAATGGTTCGGTTCTTCTTGTATTTTGTTTTTAAGCTTCAATTTCACCAATAATGCATAATTTTTCTCTCTAAGTTGGATAAGAAAATCTCGGAAAGTTAGCCAATTTATTTTATTAGTGGATTATCGTTACGGAAATATTTGGTTATATAAATATATACCCGACATGATAATCAATTACAAATTACTAAGCAAAAATACATTTTTTTAACCATTTAATTGATAATCAATCTTTCAACCACATATTCTTTCGTTCTCAACCATTTAATTGATTCAAAAATAAATAAAATTTAAAATAAATCTTTACCAGAAATAAAACACGATACATAGAAAACTAAAACATCAGACAAGAGAACGAGACGTATACGACTTGAAACCAATTAAATTAACACTAAATATTAATATTTCTAGGGACGACACTCAATCATATAAAATTTTATTATAAAAAAAAATTATTATTATTATTTTGTGATTTTTTTAAATGCAAAAAAAATATATATATATATATATATATATAATTCTAAAAAATTAAGATAATTCATAATTTAATTAAAAAATTATTAAATAAAAAAAAAGGCAAAGTTACTGTTTAGCCCCTCTTTTTCACTGTCAAATCTACTTGAATACTCGCACGCTGATTCCGATTCTGATTCTATTTACAGTTTCCCACAACTATCCCACTTCGGAAAAAGAATCCAATGGAGGGGCATTTATGTCTTTTCATTTTATAATTATTTAATATTAATTTTTATGTCCGACCGTCTATTTAATTTTAATTTTTATCGGTTATTATGAACACATAAATCATCAACTTACATCCGACAGTTATTATTAGTCGATCACCTTAATTAAATGAAATAAATATTTAAAAAACTTTTTCAATATGATTTTTTAATGATTATTTAATTATAAAAATATATTATTTACTGACACGTCGCTTCAGTAGTATTTTTAATGATTTTTTAATGAATTTAATGCAGATAAATTGGAAATAAAATGGCCAGCTATAAATTTTGTAAATAAATAAAAAATAAATTAGGGACCATTCTATAAAGGGTAAAATACCATTATGAAATTAGACGTCATCCCCACCCTAACAAAAAAAGAAAAACAAAAAGAAAAAAGAAAAGTGATTTTGTGGGGACGGAAAATCTTTATTGTTCATAGTCCACAAATTCATAACGACGTAAAACTCTTGATTGATAGAACAAATTTTAAGTTCTATCGAGCTGTTATATTTTTTAAAGATTAATTTTGAATTGAAATATAAATAAGATTTTAATTAAAATATATATTTTTTCGTGTTGGGTGAGTGGCACGTGTGATGGAATACAAAGATATAAAATAATTTGTGGTAAATGATGTTATTTATTTAAAAGTATAAATTAAAAATTAAAAATTGTACTTGGTTGCAAATATATTATAATTGTTAATAAAATATAATAAATAATTATGGTGTACAACATATATTATTGTACTTTTGCTGTTTAATAAAATAAATTACTTTCCAACATATATTATTGGAAAGCAGAGTTTGACAAAGGTTTTAAGAAACGAATTCAACCGCTGATCATTTACGAAGAATATTTAAGTATCAGATCAAGAAAAAAAAAAAAAAAAAAAAAAAACCAGCGACAATCAATATCACTTGATGTTGGAAAATGATTTGATGACTTTTTGTCTTTGGTTTAAAATGATGGTGGAATACAAAAACCTTATGTTATGTTTCTTTCGAACCTTGTTTTAGGATTGATGTTAAAATCGATTCATTGGATTAATCATGATCAAGCTAATTCTGGAGTGAGTCGTCTTGAAACTAAGAGTGACCATCATAGATTTCAAGTTCGATCTAAGAGTTATTCATCATTCTAACCGGCGCTAGGTTGAAATCATTCCTTAAGTGTGCTTTTATTGTGAAAGTTTGTAAGGATACTAAAAAAACCTCTAACTTTGAAAATCCAGTATTGTTGGCACTTATCATTTGATATCAAAGCATTTGGTCGACGTTCTTTGGCCAGCTCTAGAACTGAAATATTTTTACTTCGTGCTTATCACATATAATATTTATTAATCAGATAACAATAATTAATTAAATAAAAGAAAAAAATTGGAAAAGAAATTTAAAAAAAAAAAAAAACTTTATATTATATTATATTATATTATTATTTATTTATTTATTTTGGGGAAATTAATGAGGCATATTGCTTGAATTATTGAAGAGGGGTAGGTTAAAGTATTGAAATATTTGTACCGTGTCTGTCATCAGAGATATCCGAAGAGACTGAAAGTGGTCCCAAAATAATAATAATAATAATAAATTTCTTTTTTAAAATAAAAAAAATTTACAAATTTTTTAAAAAGCTAAAAATTAATAATAAAATAATTATGAAACGAAACTTTAATTTTAAAATAAATTTAATCATTATACGGCGCTCCCTTAATTAAAATTAGAGTTTCTTTTTATTTTTTTTTTCGAATATAGACATTAGAAAATATATATTTTTATTTTTTATTTCTCGATCTTATCTAAATATTATGTGTTAATATTATTTTTTAGTTTATAACATTATATTTTAAATACTTCTAAATAATTCGAGAAAAAACATATATTAATAAAAAAAATACATTATTTGAGTTATTAATTTTTTTTTCTAATGTTTATTTTTATTTAATCATGAAAATGCTTGAATTTTAATTTAATATTTTACCCTTTATATATATACATATAATAGATGTCCTTTTTTAAGCAATAAATAATTCATTAATTAAATTTGTTAATTGAGATTAATATTTGTTAAGATGATCATATACGGTTTAATTTTAATTTTGAATGAATTATAAACTGAGGTCTTGTCTTTTGATTTTCATGGATGAAAATGGCTCTTTTTGTTGATTTAATGCCTACTATTTTGTTATGTACTTGTAATATTGTTACTAACAATCAGAGTTGACCTCGGTGGTGGTCAAACACGTTAGAGGTGACTACAGAAGTTTAAATTTGTTGTGACTACGAAAAACTCTAAGAACCTGTGAGATCCCACATCGGTTGGAGAGGGGAACGAAGTATTTTTTTTTTATAAAGATGTAGAAACCTCTCCCTAATAGACACATTTTAAAACCTTGAGGAAATCCCAGAAGGGAAAGCCCAAAGTGAACAATATCTACGGGTGGTGGGCTTAGGTTGTTACAAATGGTATCAGAGCCAGTCACTACGCGGTACGTCAACAAGGCCATTGCGCCGTGGATTTTGAACATTCCTTATAAGGGTGTGGAAACCTCTCTCTAGTGAACGCTTTTAAATCCTTGAAGGGAATCCCAAAGAGAACAATATCTACTAGCGGTGGGCTTAGGCTGTTACAAATGGTGTCAGAGTCAGTCACTGGGCAGTATGCCAACAAGGCTGTTTCGTCGTGGATTTTGAACATTCCTTATAAGGGTGTGAAAATCTCTCTCTTGTAGACGTGTTTTAAAACCTTGAAGGAAAACCCATAAGGAAAAATCTAAAGAAAACAATATCTACTAGCGGTAGACTTGAGCTGTTACAGAACCCGTCGGGATTTAGTTCGTTAGTAACCAATAGAATCCATCGGCCAACTTCAAAACCCTAGATTCATTTAGCAAGTTCCATTAAAGTTGTGATTCAGACTCCATTCAGCTTCATGTTTGGAAAAACTGTATGAAAGTCAATGGTGTTTGACAGCCTCCATTCCATTGTCCTTTTGAGCTTCACTTAAAAGTAGGTAGCAAGCAGACACTTCCATGGTTCCATGTCTGTTCATAATGTTCATGTTCTTCATCATTTCTACCAAAACTTAAAGGTAGATTCTTTGTTGATCTTTTATTTGTGGTTTAGAATGAACCCAAATGGAATCCTATCGCCATGGGAAGATCTTTAGCTTCAACTTGGCTGCATTTTGGTGGACAATGATGGGGTTTAGCAACAGCCACAAGAATGGATAAAGATGTCAAGACAACAATGATGTTCTAAAGATCTTGTCCTTTTCTTTCCTTAATCTTCTCAAATTGTGTTTATCAAGTAGTTAATCTTAGACCTTTGATAAGTTTAAGGATAAACTTCATTTTGATTTTATTTCTGGGGTGTAACGACTTATGCTCAAAATTCGGGATTTAAATTTAGCATATGATAGCCCCGACATTCCTTTGCATCCCCTAGAATATGGTCAGGTTCTTTCGGAATTTGAATTTGACACTTGATAGCACTAACATTCCTCTACATCCCCTAGAACATCGTCACATTACGTTGGAATTCGAATTTGACACTTGATAGCCCCGACATTCCTCTGCATCATCTATAACATGGTCACGTTATTTCAAAATTCAAATTTGACACTTGATAGCCTCGACATTCCTCTGCATCCCTTAGGACATGATCATGTTATTTACTTCTCGTTTTTAAGAGTGAAAACTATTCCCACAAACTAACAGAAGTCTTTCTAGTATGTTTTGTTCTCACTCACATGCTTCATAGGGAAATAAAATTGCTTCAAGCAAAACACGTTTAATTTTGAAGTTCTTATGATTGAGCCACCGAAAAGGAATGTGCATTTTGTTAGCATAGATAGTAACTATCAATTTTTTAAGCCTTTCTTAACCCGTCTATCCTCAAGATCGCTTCATTCGGATATGCTCCCGATTCATTCATGTAGCACTCTTTTACTCGATGAATTCAGTGGATATTTTTAGAGGACCCCGCGATGACAAATAAAACCTTTCCTAAATAAGTTTATTCCTACATCGTCCTATCGATGCAATTATCAAGAGTGCACTCTGCCACTGAATTAATATCCGGTTGTGCGAGCGATGCCCTATCTTTTCGAATTTGAACCAGCAAAGATATAGAAACTACAATATGGATACCCAATTGTAGAAAAATGCAAGGCTAGTGGAACTTTTACCTAATGTACAACAAACAAGTGTGTCAAAAAGAAAGCTGAAAATGGTAACCCAACAACAGCCACTAGGTTTTTGTGTGGCTGAGGAAGGCCATATATTATTACACCCATAGTTTCACAACAAAACAGTGTGCCCATCAGCCATTGCAAACAAGTTCGAGGAGTTCTCGACCTAAATTTGGGTAAAATTACGGAGCCCACAGTAAATAGATATTGTCCGCTTTGACCCGTTACATATTGTCATTAGCTTCAAGATTTTAAAACTCATATACTAGAGAGAGGTTTCCACATTCGTAAAAGAAAGATTCGTTCCTCTCTTCAACCAATGTGGGATATCACAATTCACCTGTATTGAGGCCCAACGTCCTCGTTGCCACATCGTTCAGTGTCTAACTCTGATAACATTTGTAATGGGTTAGTTCCTTTCTCCAACCACTAGGGGATATCAATCCACCTGTAATGGAGCCCAACGTCCTCGCTGGCACATCATTCAGTGTCTAACTCTAATACCATTTGTAATGGGTTAGTTCCTCTCTCCAATCAGTGTGGGATATCACAATCCACCTATATTGGGGCCCAACGTTCTCGCTGACACATCATTCAGTGTCTAACTTTGATACCATTTGTAATGGGTTAGTTCCTCTCTCCAACCACTGTGGAATATTACAATCTACCTGTATTGGAGCCCAATATCCTCGCTAGCACATCGTTCAGTGTCTAGCTCTGATACCATTTGTAATTGGTTAGTTCCTCTCTCTAATTACTGTGGGATATCACAATCCACCACCTGTATTAGGGCCCAACGTCCTCGCTGGCACACCGTTGAGTGTCTAACTCTGATATCATTTGTAATGAGTTAGTTCCTCTCTCCAACCACTAACTCTGATATCATTTGTAATGAGTTAATTCCTCTCTCCAACCACTATGGAACATCACAATCCACTTGTATTATGGTCCAACGTCATCGCTGGCACATCCTTCAATGTCTAACTCAGATACCATTTGTAATGGATTAGTTTCTCTCTCCAACCACTGTGGGATATCACAATCCACCTGTATTGGGACCCAACATTCTCGCTGGCATATCGTTTAATGTTTGACTCTGATACCATTTGTAATGGGTTAGTTCCTCTCTCCAGCCACTGTGGAATATCACAATCCACCTATATTGGGGCTCAACGTCCTCACTGACACACCGTTCAATGTCTAACTCTGATACCATTTGTAATAGGCAAGCCCACCGCTGGCAGATATTGTCCATTTTGGACCATTATGTATCGACGTCAACCTCAAACTTTTAAAATGAGTTTACTAGAGAGAGGTTTCCACGTCCTTGTAAAGAACTTTTCGTTCATCTTTCCAACCGAACGTGGGATCTCACAAATATTTTTAATAAAATAATATTATATATTAAATTTATTTTAAAAGTATTTTAAATAGACAAAACACACCCTCACAAACAAATACTCAACAAAGTCTCAACATATATAAAACACACATAAAAAATTAAAACAGAATGGTTCCACGTACTCAAAATTACGAGGGGATGCCGCCTACCATTAAAATTCTGGTTTTACGACAGTTGTGTTCTTTTATGCAAGAAGACTTGGAAAGAATAAAGAACTTTAGTCGTTGATTATCTTTTTGTCACAGTAAAAGTAGCTGCTTCAACTTCAATCACTCGAATTTAACTAATTATTATAATGACTCATCCGAGATTCCGATCAAGATTCAGAATCTAGATGACCCCAACATTCTCCTGTATCCCCTACAATATGGTTAGGTTACTTACGCTTAGCTTTTAAGAATGAAGACTCGCAGATCAACACGAGTTCTTCTAGCATACTTTTGTCATCACACACATACATTTTAGGAAAATACAAAAGAGGTCACCCAGTAAAGAATTGCTTGAAGCACAACATACTTAACTTTAGAGTTCATACGATTGAGCTTCTGAAAAAGAAAGTGCATCTTACGGGTATAGATAGTGACTTTCACTTTCCTAAATCTTTTTTTGTCATCTTATCCTCACAATCGCTCTCATTCGAATATGATTTTGGTTATTTTGAGAAAAAATGGAGATTTTAAATACACAATTTGAAGTTGCATGAGCATAGCTCAAATATCAAAATATTACTTACCTCTTTAGAAATTGGAAGCTCAAACTCTTCAACCCGTACAATCTTAACGTATATATACACATACATACATACATATATACATGAATACATACACGCATGCAAAATTACTCAAATTTTAACGTATGTATACATGTATGTATGTATGTACGTGTGAGATCACACATAGATTGGAGAGGAGAACAAGACATTCTTTATAATGGTGTGGAAACCTCTCCTACTAAGAAGCCCAAAAGGGAAAGCCCAAAGAGGACAATATCTACTGGTGATGGGCTTGAGCTATTACAAATGGTATCAGAGCTAGACACCGAGCGATGTGCTAGCGAGGAGGCTGAACCCCGAAGTGGGGTGGACACAAAGTGGTGTACCAGCAAGGACGTTGGGCTCCAAAGGAGGTGGTTGGGGATTCCACATCAATTGGAGAAGAGAACGAGCGTCAGCGAGGACGCTGAGCCCCGAAGGGAGGTAGATTGTGAGATCCCACATTGGTTGGGAAGGAGAACGACGCATTTTTATAAGGGTGTGGAAACCTCTCCGGAGCATACACATTTTAAAAATCTTGAGGGGAAGCCCGAAAGTTGCTAGCAGTAGACTTAGGCCGTAATTATTGGGGAAGTTTGGAATGCAAGATTGCATGCAAAATTAGCATATCTAAGAAACGTTCTAATTCACAGACAAAAACATGTTCCATAATCCAAACCAGCATATACCTATTTACAAGCACAGACAAGACCAGCCAAACAAGGTTCTTGAATACCAGAAAGACAGACATGCTACAGCAGACAAAACCCTCTTATGCATGCTTGTTTCAACATTATTAATTATTACAAGACAACCATTTTCCCCAAGTGATGATAATGGCAGGGCGGTCAAGACAACCATTTTCCCCAAGTGATGATAATGGCAGGGCGGTCAAAGGAAGTTACCTGATAATTACCGAGCTGTTCGATATAGGAAGGAACTGTCTGTTTGTCACCGTCACCACCTTCCAAGGTCTCTAAGCTGGATTGAGAACGAGGGATTGGTCACGAAAACACCACGGCACTACTCGTAGTAGGTTCGGGGTGGAAACATTTCATTTCTGCGTGCTCTTCCAGACCTTCGGGATGGTAATGAAGCATTTCTTTCCACATCATCTCTCGTATCATTTCTTCTCCAAGTTCCTCATCTATGTCGAGGTCGATCGGTACCTGAGCTGGAAGGTTGCTGTTTGGATCATACAGTGGAGACATGTAAGGATGTTGCAATGCTTCAGTTACACTGATCCTCTTTGATGGGTCAAAGACGAGCATCTTTTGTAGCAGATCGATTGCAAGAGGATGTGCGTTTGGATAAAGACGGGAAAGCGGAGCCCCGGGAGAGTACTGGAGGGATTTTATGTACCTCCTTGCCTTTGGATTGTCTATAAACTCGAGATCTTCCTCTCTTTGGCTACCCAGTATGTTAATTATCAGTTTGAGTTGATTCAAACATTCAGTACCTGGGAAGATAGGTTTCCTACCAAGAAGCTCGGCAAAGATACATCCTACAGACCACACATCGATCGATGTCCCGTAATTCTCACAGCAGAGAAGCAATTCTGGGGCTCGGTACCAGCGAGTAACGACATACTCTGTCATGAATTGATTCTTGCCGTTGCTCGTACGGGCTAACCCGAAATCACATATCTTGAGGTCACAATTTGCATTGACAAGGAGGTTCCCAGGCTTTAAATCTCGGTGTAGGATGTTTGCAGAGTGCAGATACTTTAATCCTCTGAGCAACTGCACTAAGAAGTTTGAATTAGCGGGAAGCAAAGTGTCAAGTGAATAAAGAAATTCAACTATGCAAGCACATTGGAAATAGCTAATTGTCATTAACTGCATTCATGGAAGGTACTAAATAGAAAAACAATTCATATAATTAAAACCTTTTATTGTTTAGATACTAAATAAATACACGGTTCAAAAGGTTCGTGACTAAATTTATAATTTAACTGTAATAGTCTAAGCCCACTGCTAGCAGATAGTGTCCTCTTTGAGCTTTCCCCTCATGGCTTTAAAACGCGTCTACTAGGGAGAGGTTTCAACACCCTCATAAAGAATGTTTTGTTCCTCTCTCCAACCGATGTGGGATCTCACAATGCACCCTCCTTCGAGGCCATGCGTCCTTGCTGGCACTCGTTCCCCTCTCCAATCAAGGTGAGATCTCACAATTCACCCTCCTTCGAGGCCCAACATCCTCACTGACACTCTGCTTAGTGTCCCCCTACGAGGCTTAGTGTACTCGCTAGTACACCACCCAGTGTCTGGCTCTGATACCATTTGTAGCAGTTCAAGCCTACCGTCAGCAGATATTGTCCTCTTTAGGCTTTCCCTTCATGGCTTCCCATCAAGGTTATAAAACGGGTCTGCTAGGGAGAGGTTTCCACACTGTTATAAAGAATGTTTCGTTCACTCTCCAACCAATGTGGGATCTCACATTAACCTAAAATTATCTAAAACCCCCAGATCTATGTCGAGGTAATAGCATTGATAAGTGCAAAAATAGAAACAATCAGCATAACTTGACATGTCCAAGAACAGCTAAAGAGTGTACAGGAAGAACAAACAATTTGAAACTATAAAGGCTGTGGCAGCTGTGGCATGGCAATTCAGCATGGCCAGTCAGTTGCTTACTGTTCCTCATTATTTGACATTAATAATCAACAATTCAGGGAAATTTCCTAAGCTACAGTAATATGGGTACTACTCCTATTTATTATCAGTCATGTCAATATCAATATCTTTCAAGAATGATGTAGGGTCCTGCAACATAAAAGCATTAATTAATAAAGCAAAAATTATAATGCGAAGGGAGGGAGTATGCATGTGAGATCCTATATCGGTTGGAGAGGGGAACGAAGCATTCCTTATAAGGGTGTGAAAACCTCTCTCTAACAAATGCATTTTAAAACTGTGAGGCTGACAGCGATACGTAATGGACTAAAGCAGACAATATCTATTAGTTGTGAGCTTGGGCTATTACAAATGGTATCAGAGTCAGATACCAGGGAGAGAGCCAGCAAAGACGCTGGCCCCCAAAGGGGTGGATTGTGAGATCCAACATCGGTTGGAGAGGGGAACGAAGCATTCCTTGTAAGGGTGTGGAAACATTTCCCTAACAAACGCGTTTTAAAATCGTGAGGCTGATGGCAATACGTAACGGGCTAAAGCGGACCATATCTGTTAGCGGTGGGCTTGAGCTATTACAAATGGTATCAGAGTCAGACACCGGATGGTATGCCAGCGAGCACACTAGACCCCTAAGGCGGGTAGATTTTGAGATCCTACATCGGTTGGAGATGAAAACGAAGCATTCCTCACAAGGGTATCGAAACCTCTCCCTAACATATGCGTTTTAAAACCGTGAGGCTAGTGACAATACGTAACGGACTAAAATGGACAATATCTACTAGTAGTGAACTTACGCTATTACAATGCACTACAGGAGTAACTAGAAAATTTTCCCGTCAAATGGGTCAATTCTACTACAAAAAGCTAAGATGGGTTAGGATATAACGATGATGCAAACAAATCTAATATCAAGAAGGCGCTTTGGCATGAGACAAGAACAACCAGATGCTCGGGGTAAAGCGAATGTAACATCGAAACAAAGTTACTATATCAGCATGCAGATCTAAACCAAGTAATGAAGACAAATGATATTATGATCCAGAAGAAAGGCAAGAACATCAAACCTGAAAGAGAAAATATTGGCAGTGATCATTGGTAAGAGTCTGAGAGGACTTAATAATCTGATGAAGATCCGTATCCATAAGTTCATAAACCAAATAAACATCTTTAAAACTTCTCCTATGTATAGGCATCATAACATCTTTCAAACATATCACGTTTTCGTGACGAAGATGCCTAAGAAGCTTCAATTCACGCAAAGTTCGAAGCGCATCGATACGATTCTCAAACGCATTATGTATCCTCTTTATCGCAACTTTCTCGTTCGTTTCCCTATTCACAGAAGAACACACAATACCATATGCCCCTCGACCAATAGGCTTAATGGGTACATATTTAGTATCAATCTCAAATAATGTTTGCCACATTGAATAGTAATGCTTCCCTTGGGATCTAACCCCATTTGGAGGCTCAACTGGCGTAGCCATCCCCTGAAAATCAAAGCAAAACCAACAAAGTTCACTTCCTAAATCAACAAATGCCTTCAAAATCAGGTAAGAAAACTAAACAAAACGATTATATCAGTCAAAATGAAGCTCAACAAAAGCCACAAACACTTATTCTAAGTCAAAACTACAGAATATTGGATCAAAATGTTGGAACAATCCACTGAACTATAAAACAATAGCCACCAGTTTGAGAAATTGCTTACCAATCACTACTTGTTCTTAGACCGGCAAATTTCTCGGAAAAGGGTTACGAAAAGTCAAGCCCTAGCCCTCGTCCTTAGTTTCCTGCTACATCGCTTTCTGCTATCCATAACCATAAGAACTCCAAGAATACAAACAAGATTAAGCCCCAAAGCCATGAAGAAAGCGGAAATCAGTAGATCCCATGATACGATCAGAAGAAACGGAGAAACCCCAAGTCGGGGAAAGTGGAAAAAAAGCCCTAAATTAGAAGAATCCCAGCTCGAATTGGAAGCCGAAAACGTGGAATCGAGTGAATTTAGAGTAAAGAAGTGGAAATATTTGCTAATTCGATCCAGTTTCTAAATGAGTCACAGTCAACGAGGACTCCAAATGATTTTTTGTGGGTTTGATATCGAGCCCCATGCGGTGCGAACGTGAATCCGAATTCGTCTGCCGCAGCTGCGATGAAGAGCCAATTAGAAGCTCACACGCGTGGGTGTTGATTGGTAATCATATATAACGAATGGTATGTGGATTTGGATTATTACTTCGTGTAACCCATTTTCTTGCGTGGATGATAAATATCTGGTGGATTTTATGAACACCTATTGTATTGGTAAATAGTTTGGCACCATATTGAATACAGTGTAACGATTCGACTGTTCTTATGGTCAAACCCGTTACTAAAAAAACTAGCCAAGGATTCAAAAAATTATGCTCCGGTTACCCCTCTAAGTCTAATAATGATTTTAGCTTGTCTTATTATAAGGTATTTATATGACAAAATCTACCGAAAACTTTAGTTGTTTTTTTAGTATAATGTATATATGATCGTCTGACCCGACCTAGACTCTTTTTTTCCGACCTATTTAATCTTCTGGCCTCTTTTTTTCCGACCTATTTGACCTTTTGGCCACTGTTATTTGAGTGGTATCTGGAAATCGAATTCCTTGTCAGGCTTAGTGTAAGAAGATAATATATATATATATATTAATTTTTTTCCTTAAAAGTTGGAAAATAGTAAAATAATAATAAATAAATAAGCCTAAGATCAAGCCCAAGCCCAATAATAAATAAATAAGCCCAAGTTCAAGCACAAGTCCAAGTTAAAGTCGAAGCCCAGGCTCAGGTCGAGTCGACTAGAATAACAGTGGTATTAAGATCGGCCAAAGCCCAGGCTCAGGTCGAGTCGACTAGAATAACAGTGGTATTAAGATCGGCCAAAGCCCAGGCTCAGGTCGAGTCGACTAGAATAACAGTTGTATTAAGATCGGGCCAAGAATAATTTACGGAAGTATTTATGCCAAAAATATATTTTTCAAGGCATTTGACAAATTTATTTATTTTTTTTTTTTAATCTAGATAATGAGATATTGACTCCCTAAAAAATTAAATAAAGATATATTTATTTATATATTATATATAATTAAAAGAAAAAAAAAAAAAAAAAAAAAAAGCATATGTTCGATATTGCCAAAATTTGAGCTACCGAGCGGAACAAGGATTATATATGCCCTCTTTTGAATGTTGACATGGGTCGAGGAGAGGTTCTTCCTCTATTTAAAGCTAGATGCGTTCGTGTTGACCTTTTTCTATTAGTTGATAACAATTTTCTATATATGTTATCGATAGTAAAACGGATAATAATTTAAATATTTATTAAATTTTAAAATTAATAAATAAATAAATGTTGCTTACTTTATTGGGCATGTGAAGTTATTCTGTAGTTGAATTAATATATTGAGAAAGTCTCAATTAGATTTGATATGATCATAACTTTTTTCACGTATAAGAATTGTCTTTTTATCATCTAACTATTATAGATTAATATTCTCCCATTACTTTATTTTTTATTTTATATATATATAAATAAATATTAGCTCAAAATTTTTTGAAAAAATATATAATTATAAAAATTCTCGAACATTATCTTAATTCTTAGAAAAGAAAAGCATAATATCTTTAGATTCCAAAGTCAAATAAACATTTTTTTTATAATTTTTTTAAAATTTATAGTTTATATGTATAGCGTGATTATTGATTTAACCCATTATTTATTTTTTTTGTATATATATAGAGCAAAGCATAATATATTTAGATTTGAGTCTAATTTATATATATATATTATATATTATTTACTTTAGTCTGTTGCATATTTTATTTATATATAATTTATAATAGTAAAGTATAATATTTTTAGATTTTAGAGTCTAATAAATATTTTTTTATGATTTTTTTAAAATTTATAGTTTAGATCTGCTTTATCCCATTACATACTATATATATAAATATTTATATATATAGGTAATATAATATTTTTAGATTTCAGAGTTCAATAAACATTTTTTTACCTATTATATATTAATAAAGCATAACATATTTAGATTTTAGAGTCTAATAAATATCATTTTAAAAAATAAATTAATTTATATATAGATATTGTCCATTCTAGCCCATTACTTATTATATATAAAATAAGCCTCTTTTTATGATTTTTTTTAAAGGGATAGTTTATATGTATAATAAATATGGTCTGCTTTAGCCCATTATATATATATTATATATATATATATATAATAAAATATAACATTTTTAGATTTCATAGTCTAATAAACTTTTTTTTATAATTTTTTTTAAATTTATAGTTTATATGTATAGTAAATATTGTCCGGTTTAGCCCATTACATAATGTATATATATAATAAAGCATAATATATTTAGATTTTAGAGTCTAATAAACATTATTTCTTTTAAAAAATTAATTTATATATATAACTAACAGTATGTCCATTTTAGCCCATTACTTATTATATATAAAATAAAGCTTAATATCATTTTAGAGTCTAATAAGCCTCTCTTTATGATTTTTTTTTAATTTTCAATTTATATATATATAAGTGTTGTAAAACCTTTTTAAAATTTTGAATTTTTTTTTTTTTTTAAATTTAAAATATAAAAAAAAGTTATGAAATTAACGATATAAAAAGAAATAATTAAAATGGGTGGATGAACAACAGTAACGCCCCTAATTTTCTCTACCCTAATTAGTGACGTTACCTTATACTCGTCAAATCAACAGGACAAGAGTTCACGTGGGACAGTCTCAATAACGAAAATGCATTCATCAATATAAGCAGTTCATACCTAGGAAAACAATTGCGACAACCTAGCCCAAAAGTAAACAACAGAGAACTAGAGTAAACAATCGCAAAACTATGAACTCAAAAGAATCCAATAGGCGCCTACGACACTACAGGCTCTCCTCAGGATTTCTATGGCCCTTCGTACCATCCACCGTCACCCGTACATGGGAGCCTTGCCCTTACCTGAAAATATTGGTAGCACGTGGGTTGAATATTAGTTTAGTATATGGTATAAGAATGAAACGTGGTTGACCACGTTGGAATGTCTTGTTTGTCCTCAACTTTCCACGATTTAATCCTCCTCCTCCCACCTTATTCTATTTCAACCAATTGCCCATAGTTTTCATTTTTCAAACATTCTCACCACTAAATTTTAATATATATATATATATATATATATATATATATATTTTACTAAATTATAAATTTAACCATAGAATCTTCAAATTTAAGTTGAGTGGGTGTTAGCATTACTACGAGTGATCTGAGATATATAAGTCAAGATAAACACATATAGAAAACTTATCCTTAAAGTCCTCAACCATAGTTCTCTAATGTCTTTGTGTCCGTTAAGTGTCTAAACCTTAAAAACATCAAACAATATTAATAAAAACGTGTTTTATAGATTTTTAGTTTAGAAGACAGAATAAATTAACTACTTATTAATAAAATTAAAAATTTATTCGACCTTTTTTTTATTTTAATATAATTTGTTAATTAATTATTTATTTAAAAATAAATAAATAATATATATATATATATATAACTTAAGTTCCCATTCCAAAATTAATTGGGAGGAACGAACGATAAATTTATAACTAATCGAACACGACAAGAGCATATGGAAAAATAAATTTATTTAAAAAAAAAAAAACTAGCTTCAATTTCATCTAAAAAGAAAAATCCACCCTATGATATGAAAGGGGAACTTCATTTTCTTACCTCATTTTATTGAAGAATAAAAATAATTTATTTTTCCTTGATTAAATAAATGGTAGAAATATTGGGTTTTTTTTTTTTTTTTAATTTGTTTTATATATATATATATATATATATATATATATATAATTATTATTATTATTTTGAGATGCAAAAAATCTAAATAAAATATTCCATTTGGGGATTGTAATTTAGGAAGATATGCGTTTGGACAAGTTGATTGGTGTGTGGACAACAAGAATCAAGTCTAATCATTTCAATCACTTAAAATAAAATTTAAATGTTTTTATTGCATATAATAACTAATTTACGGTTATATATATATATATATGGGTCCAAATCCACTGCTAGTAAATATTGTCCTTTTTAGATGGATTGTGAGATCACATATAAGGAAAAGTTCAAAGAGGATAATATCTGCTAGCGGTGAGGTTGAACAAATGATGTTTATTTATTGGAAATGTTACACGATTGTGGGTGTGATGTTTGTGTAAATGAGAGGTACATGAATGAACTGAGACTAATCATGGAAGCTTTCCTTTTTGGTGTACCATGGATGTACTTTTCTTCTCGGTGGTTCAATCACGAAAACTCCAAGGTTAAGTGTGTTATGTTGAGTGATCTTTTGAAAATTTTCAAATTACTACTTATATCAACAAGGTGCAGTTTTCTTTTTTAATCATAGGAACTCTAAAGTTAAACATGCTATGTTGGGTGACCTCTTGGCTCAACAAGGTGCACCTTCTTTTTCGGTGGCTCAATTATTGAAACTTCAGGGTTAAAACATGTTTTACTTGGAGAATTTATATACTGGGTGAGAGAGGGACAAAACATTCTTGGCAAGAGTGTGGAAACCTTTCGAACTATTTTAAAACCTTGAGAGAAAGTCCAAAGAGGACAATATCTGCTAGCGGTGGGCCCCAAAAGGGAAAGCTCAAAGGGGACAATATCTACCTGCGGTGGGTTTGAGTTGTTGGAAAGCCCAAAGAAGACAATATCTGCTAACAATGGGCCCTAGAAGGAAAAGCCCAAAGAGGACAATATCTACTTGCGGTGGGCTTGAGTTGTTACAAATGATATCAGAGTCAAACATTGGGCGACGTGTCAACAATGAGGATGCTAAGCCCCAAAGGGGAGTGGACACTGGATTGAGTGCTAACAAGGACACTAGGCCCAACATTTCGATAGAAAGCAGGGACCTAGCTAGATTCTCTCTGTATGGAATGACATCGCTTCCAAAAAACATTGGGTGGAGTGCTAATAAGGACACTGGGCCCATCATTACAATGGAAGGCTAGGACAATATCGACTAGCTGTGGGCTTGAGTTGTTACAAATGGTATTAGAGCCAGACATTCAGCGGTGTGCTAGAGAGTGGACACAAGGTGGAGTATTAACAAGGACACTGGGCCTGACATTACGATGGAAGGCAGGGACCTAGCTAGATTCTCTCCGTACGAAATGACATCGCTACCAAAAACGATCGATTAAATTCTTCGATATATTCCATAAAAGTTGTCGATCGATTGAAAGAATAAAATGAACTGGAATAAGGAAAGAGTCGACATTAATTCGACTAAAGCTTAACTAGAAGCATAAATTTATTGTTCTTGGTGGAGGTTGTTGTGAGGAGATTCTTGACTCTAAAATCGAAATATTATAAGACATTGAACCGTTTTTTTAATTAAAAAAGTTAAAAGTTATGATTCGACAAATGATGTGATATCTACTAAGCAAATAGCGTAGACTCAATTATGCATGTCTCGATAATCAAATAAGAATAAACCTGACGTTACTATACATTCATTGAGAAGTGTATAAAACCTAGTTAGGCATAACTCCGCCCCATCACTCCTCTATATTTTGATTCAATCTCGTCCTTAATTGAACTCGATTTTCTACTCTCACAGTAACCGCTCAAGCCCATCGCTATCAGATATTGTCTTTTTTGAGCTTTCCCTTCTGGGTTTTTTCCTACTCTCACTGTAACTGCTCAAGTCCACCGCTATCAGATATTGTCTTTTTTGGGCTCTCTTATGAGTTTTTTCCTACTCTCACGATAACCGCTCAAGTCCACCGCTATCAGATATTGTCTTTTTTGAGCTTTCCCTTCTGGGTTTTTCCCTACTCTCACGGTAACCGCTCAAGTCCACCGCTATCAGATATTGTCTTTTTTGAGCTTTCCCTTCTGGGTTTCCCCCTACTCTCACTGTAACCGCTCAAGCCCACCGCTATCAGATATTGTCTTTTTTAGGCTTTCCCTTCTGGGTTTCCCCCTACTCTCAAGCCCACCGCTATCAAATATTGTCTTTTTTGGGCTTTCGGTTCCCCTCAAGGTTTCAGAATGCATCTACTACGGAGAGGTTTTCACACCCTTATAAAGAATGACTCGTTCCCCTCTCCAACCGATGTGGGACCTCACAATCCAGGCCCAACATCCTCGCTGACACTCGTTCCCCTCTCTAATTGATGTGGGATCTCACACCCACGAATATTTCTTTCATATCAATGTATCAAACACTATATTCTTTAAATAATAATTGATATCTTATCTACTGAGCTATGCTCAAATTGGATAGTAACCACTAAACCCTATAACCTACCAAAACCACTTATACGTTTCCTACATAACGAGTATCATATTAGACGAAACCGAGCTAAAGGTAATTGAAAGTGTTCATGGCTAGAAAAGGAGAAGACATAATTAATTGTGTTGATTTAGCATCATTGCAAGAGTGGCAAGGGCATGGGATGATGTAGTCCCCCAACCTCCAAGCACACTCCCAATAAATCATATGAATGGCATATAAATTGGTAATCTATCACCACATCACGACCCCTTTCCTTAATCATTGTTCTTTATTTATTCCCTCTTTTCAAGCCTTAAAACTAGGCTACATTACATGAATTTCAAAAAAGATAGAATATTTTTACTCAATTTGCTTGATTATATGTGTTTTTTTCTTCTACTTTTGTAGATGATATTGCTTTTGGCACGCTTCTCGAATAAAAGAGAGAGTAATCGTTCGTGTTTGACTTGTTCTAAGGGTTTCTCCTTAAGATTTTTAAAACGTGTTTGATAGAGAGAGGTTTCCACGCCCTTGTAAAGAATGTTTTGTTCCTACTCTCCAACCGATGTGGGGTCTCGTGATCCATCTCCCTTCGGAGGCCAGCGTTCTTATTGGCACTCGTTCCCCTTTTTAACCAAAGTGGGATCTCACAATCCACCCCTTTTGGGGTCAAGCATCGCTGACACTCGTTCCTCTTTCCAACTGATGTGAGATCTCACAATTCACCCCCTTTTGAAGTCCAATGTTCTTGCTGACACTCGTTTCTCTTTCCAGCTGATGAGGGATCTCACAATTCACCTCCTTCGGGGCTCAGCGTTCTCGCTGACACTCGTTTCCCTCTACCATCGATATGGGATCACACAATCCACCCCCTTTGAGGTTCAGTGTCCTTGCTAGCACTCATTTCTCTTTCCAGCCTATGTGAGATCTCACAATCCACCCCCATTTAGAGCCAACATCCTCACTGGCACTTGTTCCCCTTTCTAACCGATGTGGGATCTCACAATCCACCCTCTCCCCTTCGGGACCCAGCGTCCTCACTAGCACTCTTCCAACCTATGTAGGATCTCACAATCCACCCTTCCCCCTTCGGGGCCCAACGTCCTCGCTGGCACTCTTCCAACCTATGTAAGATCTCACAATCTACCTCCTTTGGGACCCAATATCCTCGCTGACACTCGTTGCCCTCCACAATCAATGTGGGATCTTACAATCCACATCATTCAGGGCCCAGTGTCCTCGCTGACACTCGTTCCTCTCTCTCCAATCGACGGGGACCTCACAATTACAATGTGGCTACCTTATAATATTCGTTAGATAGGGATTCAATAATTCGTATGTTTACTAATAACTATTGGATCCAAATTTGATGTACTTCTTTATACACATTCAAAGGGTGAAAAACTGTTAGCCATATTAACGTGGTTTTACCGAATATTTATCGTTCGAGTCTTAATCTACCACTTTATTCTCAAGGGCAAAAATGTCTATTCACACATATTGAGGAAAAAGAAACATAAAAATTCTCATTTTTTAAAAAATGGAAGGATTACTTTTCAATTCTTTTTAAAAAAATTGGGTCATTTTTGTCAATTACCCAAATAGTTTTTAGAGACATGAGAATTTTGGTAAATTTGGCTTAGTGGAAATCCATTTGCCATCAAATCAAAATTCAAATTTACCCTTTTAACCTCCAATAATAAGTAGACAAATTTCCCTTCTGGTAAAAGAAACCATCATCTTTGCTTTTAACCCGTCTTTTATATACTGTCGAAAATGTCGAGGTCATTAGGTACAAAATCATAATTTTGAATCATGATCCGAATCTTGGGCATGAGTCATTACAAATGGTATAAGAGCGATACCTCTCTCAGTAGGATGTGGTTCGGGGACAAACCAAGGTTAAAGCTGGTGAGCATATGAGACTCGAATAAAAAAATGGTACATCAATGAATCGAAACCACATCTGAATGAGTGTGTTCCTAAGAATACGATGACTAAGAAAGATGAATCATAGGAAGTCCACAATGTTGGGTAATTTTTATGGATGCATGTAAGTGAGGACAAGACATCCTAGAAGAACGCGTGTTTGGTTTGTGGAGATAGTGTTCACTCTTAAGAAACGAGAAGTAGGTAACATAACCATGTCATAAGGGAATGTCGAGATCATCCAATGTCAAATATAGATTCTGAATCGTGGGTCTGGATCGTTAAGAATGCAAATCGGTCCAAGATCGTAATTAATGATGAACGGATTTGGTAAAAATTAGTAGCGAAAAATCGTAGTTAAGGTTCGAAATTATATCAGAGTAGCTGGTAGATACAAGAGTGTACCCTAACTGCAAACAAAGCCATCCGAGACTGTTAGGGAGTCTCCAACTATCGTGTGTCGGTGAACTTATCTTGACAGGTAAACCGTTTTATCCGCTTTCGTAAATTACTTATTTTAATTTTAAAATTTATTATTTTCGTAAGATTCCTAATATTATTTAATAATTAGTGTTTTTTTTTATTTTATAAATCAAATCAATTTCTTTTCCTTTTTCCTTTCCGCTATTCCTATTGCCTACAAGAATAATATATAATAATATTTTAACAATATAAAAAATTATAATAATAAAAAAGAAATTAAAGTACTTTTTGTTTTTCGTATTAAAACTTTACAAATTTAGCTAATTTTTTTTTTAAAAAAAACCAATAAATTTATAAATATTAAATATATTAATGGAGAACCAAACACCCTTTATATGAGTGTGAAAACCTCTCTCTAACAGTAGATGTTTTAAAAACCTTAAGAGAAAGTCCGAAAGGGAAAGTCCAAATAAGACAATATCTACTAGCCGTGGAGTTGGATCATTAGAAATGGTATCAGAGCAAGACATCGGGCAATGTGCCAGCGAGGAGGCTCTTCCTCGAATGGGGTAGACACGAGGTGGTGTGTTAGTAAGGACGCTGAGCCCCAAAGGAGATGAATTTAACGAGACTCTTACATCGATTAGAGAAAGAAACGAGGGCTCAGCGAGAAGACTGTTCCCTGAAGAGGGTAGACACGAGGCGGTGAGTCAATAAGGACACTAGGCTTTGAAGGGGATGAATTTAGCGAGTGTCTCACATTCATTAGAAAAAGGAACGAGTGCCAGCGAGGAGGCTGTGCCCCGAAGGGGGTAGACACGAGGTGGTGTGTTAGTAAGCACGCTGAACCCTGAAGGGGGTGAATTTAGCGAGGATCCCACATTGATTGGAGAAAGGAATGAGTGTCAGGGAGGACGTTGGGCTTTGAAGGAGTGGATTGGTTCGGAAGGAGAACGACACACTCCTTATAAAAGTGTGCAAACCTCTCCCTAGATGCGTTTTAAACACTTATATTTATATTAATAATATTCCTTTTCTCTTAAGAATTGTATAATTAATTCTAGTTTTTTAAATAAAAAATAAATTAAATTAATTAAACATTTTTAATTATACGAGCTTCCTAGAATAATGTCTTGTGGTCAACGCGAAGAGCCTATGGGACACACAAAAAAAATTAGGAACCAAAATTGTATTTTTTTTTTTAAATAATACTTTCTCTCTCCTCTTTCTCTCTCTAATGAATTTGATCGTACCACCAATCTCTCCCCTACAAATACCCTCTCTCCGCCTCCCCCCACAACCTCTCCCACCACCACCGCCACCATGATGCTAAAGTCGCCGGAGCTTCCAGATTTGGTCGATGTTAACCCACCGGTGCTAATCCGGCCGGCAAACCCAACCCCAAAACACTCAATATACCTCTCCAATCTCGACGATCAAAGCTTCCTTAGATTCTCCATTAAATACGTGTTCGTGTTCCAAAAGGGTGTCAGCTTGTGCAAGCTCAAGCGCTCTCTCGCCATTGCTCTTGAAAATTACTACCCTCTCGCCGGACGTTTGAGGGTCAGCGGCGGAGGGCCGTCGTCGGAATTTGATCGGAAGCTTGAAGTAGTGTGTAACGGAGAAGGGGCGGTTTTCACTGAGGGTTTTATGGATTTCACGGCGGAGGAGTTTCTTCAAACCGCAGATACGCCGAACAGGTCTTGGAGGAAATTGCTTTATCGCTTCGAAGCTTCGAGTTTCTTGGATATTCCTCCCCTTATCGTTCAGGTTCGTTAATCAAAACCCGACATTAAAATTGCAATTTAGTCCCTATAATTTTAACAAAATTAGAATTTAATCAAAACCCAGCGTTAAATTGCAATTTAGTCCCTATAATTTCAAGAATAAATCGAAATTATATTATTTAATTAATTGAATTATGCTCATTCTGATTAAATATTATATTTTTTAATCGTTTTGTTCCATTTTCTCTCTCTAAACCCAGTGAGAGAAGAAAAAGAAAGAACTTTATTGTTGAAAGCATACATAACATGTCATTGAGAGAACACTTTCCAAGCAAAGTTTCAGCTGCTCCTTTTCTTTTGTGGTCGGTCGCAGCTTTTGGGTGGTAGAGAAAGGACTCGTTCAATAGTACTGTCTCTTACTTTTTTCACGAAAGAAAAAAAAATTAATTATTTTAACGCGCAAATATATTATAAATTTAGTCTCTTAAATTTTTTAATTTATATTTTATAATTTTCTTAAATTAATTTTAATAATAATGTACCATAAATCCCTAAACTTTTAATTGTGTCTAATATGTTTCATAAACTAGATGTAAAATTTGGATCAATTTAATATTCTTAATATTATATATATATATATAATTAATTCAGCATATTTTTAATTTGGGAGAAATTAGTATTTTTACACTAAATTTAAAATCAAATTCGAGATGTTTTTTATTTTATTTTATTATTATTATTTTTTTGGTAGGTGACAAATTTGAGCTGTGGAGGGATGATACTATGCACCGGAATAAACCACTGCCTCTCGGACGGTGTGGGTACGTCACAATTCCTGCATGCGTGGGCCCACCTCACAACTAAACCCAATCTCCCTCTACCAATCAAACCCTTCCATTTCCGCCACGTGTTCAAACCCCGCAACCCTCTCCACGTCACTTCCCCTCATCCACAATATTCCAAAACTACCCCTTCTAATACCCACAACAACCTCCTCAACCTCCTCCGTTCCCTCCCTCTCCGCCCCGTCTCCGTCTCCTTCTCCGCCGCTCAAATCCTCCGCCTCAAACGCCGTTGCATCCCCTCCCTTAAATGCACCACTTTCGAAGCCCTCGCCGCACACACCTGGCAGTGCTGGCTTCACTCTCTCACCCTCGCCACCGTCGTTCCTCTCCCTCCTCCACTTCCCGTTAACCTTCTCTTCTCCGTCAACGTTCGCCGTCGCCTCCTCCTCCCTGAACCACCCTCCGGTTATTACGGTAACGCCTTCGTACTCGCCTGCGCTCAATCCTCCGTTAAGGAGCTCAACGCCGCTGCCACCTCCGCCAATATCCACCACGGCGTCACGCTAGTTCAACAGGCTAAGGCTGCTGTCACCGATGAGTACGTGCGGTCCGTGGTCGACATGTTGGATGATAGAAGTGTTAGAACCGACATGTCGGCGAGCTTGGTGATTTCGCAATGGTCCAAACTTGGGCTTGAGGATTTGGATTTCGGCGAAGGGAAGGCGGTCCATATGGGGCCTCTTGCCAGTGATATTTATTGCCTATTCTTGCCGGTCGCCGGAGATGTCAACGCCGTTAGAGTTCTGGTGTCGGTGCCGGAATGTGTGGCCCACAAGTTTGAGGTTTATATGAAGGATTGTTGTTATAGTGACGATGAAGATGAAGATGAAGATAGAAATAATAATGATAATGGAGAACAAAATAGTTTCATATGAAAAAAAAATATATATTATATAAATATAATTATTTCTTTCCAATTTTATTTATTACAAATTTTTTTGGACTCAAGTTGGATAGATGATCGAGCAGTTCCATAGGGTTTACAATCTAACTTTAACCCTCTATCTTCCAATTGGGTTGAACTGTTCTATTGTTCTTTTTTTTATTATTTAAAAAAATCATATTGATTCACAACGTATGTTACATTAATAATTAAAATGTCAATACATCACTAACATCAGTTACAAACATTAAATATTCTTAATTTTCGTAATAATCTTAATTTTCATAATAATCTTAAAAGCAGGGTTAGATTATGATTGTATTTTTGGATTGGCTACAGTTGACATCTGTTACAAACGTTAAATATTCTTAATTTCCGTAATAATCTTAATTTTCATAATAATCTTAAAAGCACGGTGTGGTAGGGTTAGATTATAATCCTATTTTTGGATTGGCTACAGTTGACCTGATCCTATTTTTGGATTGGCTACAGTTGACTAGTTTGAAAATATGTCAATTTACAAACCGACCCAAGTTTTCAATTTTTGAATGGATGATCTAAGTTGGTCGAATTCTCGAGTCATTTGAACACCTCTACTAATGATGGCTAAACTGTGTTAAAAGTATGGTTGAACACCTCTACTAATGATGGCTAAACTGTGTTAAAAGTATGGTAAGGTAGGGTTAAATTGTAACCCTATTTTTGGAATTGATGGGTTGACTGAAACTATGTCAATTTCCGACCAACCCAAATCAGAAAAGGTCTAATTCCGAGTCATTTGAACACCTTTACTAATTATGGCTAACACTGTGCTAAAAGTATGGTAAGGTAGGGTTAGATTGTAACCCTATTTTTAGAATTGTCGGGTTGACCCGACTCAATTTATGAACCAACCCAAATCATTAAAAAAAAAAAAAAAAAAAT